>NC_065585.1:47855000-48192500 GCF_024542745.1 Macaca thibetana thibetana
TTCCCCTCACGATTCTCCAGCTGCAAGCATCGCAACCTCACCCAACTGCACTCAGAGGTGGGAAGAAAGGAGGAGGAGGAGGGGGCCTTCTTACATGTCTGTTTTTATCAGGAAAGAAGATCTTTGTCAGTAGTCCCTGGTAGATTTCAGGAGACCTAAGTCAGGTCCCTTGGGTCAGAAATGGGTCACATTCCTACACCCTACCTCAAGGAAAACTTGCATTTTCCAGTATCTCTCATGGGGTTAGAATTCTGCCATCTAGAAATAAGGAAAGTTCAAGGGGCTAGAGCTGACAGGTGATTTTCAGTCACCTGTAGTTTTATGCTTTCTGAGATAATTTTGTGGACGTTGAATACCAGATAACACCTGGAGGCACCGTGCATCTGCCTTTTCCCCCCAGGTCTCCCAGTTACCCCTTGTGACAAGAAAGCTTTACCTTGTGCTTAGTGTTTTGTGTCTCATTTCCTCTATTACATGGTAAATGCTTTTCTGCCAGATGATGCCTTTTTGGTTTTTGTATCTCCCACAGCACTTACCTCAGGGTTCACTCAACATTTGATATGGGTGATCAATAAATACTGGTTGAGTAAATGCAATACATCAATGAGCTTTCTAAAATGTAAATTTGATCATATCAACCACTGGTTGAAACCTTCAGCGGTAGGATCCAGAATCCCAAGGAGCTCATAACAAGCCCTCCATTATGTGCCCTTTCCTTTTGTTTCTTTCAAACTTCCTTATTATGAAAACTTTCAAATATTCAGAAAAGTACAATGACCACCTGTATACCTACAACTTAAGTTCAGTTATTGTGAACTTTCAGACATATTTAGTTTGTCTATTTATGTGTTTGTATATATATTTTGCTGGACCATTTGAATTAGTTGCATGATGCTTCATCCCTAAATACTCAGCGTGCATCTCATTAAAAATAAGGATACTAGCTGGGCATGGTGGCAGACGCCTGTAATCCCAGCTACTTGGGAGGCTGAGGCAGGAGAATCACTTGAACCTGAGAGGCAGAGGTTGCAGTGGGCTGAGATCGTGCCACTGCACTCCAGCCTGGGTGACAGAGTGGGACTCTGTCTCAAAAAAAAAAAAAAAAAAAAAGATACTTTCCCACATAATCACAAGATCATTATAAGACTAGAAATTGGTTCCCAAATACCATCTAGTATCCAGTCCATATTTAAATATCTTTAAATGTCTCTATTGTTCCCAAGGTTATCTTATCGTGTTAGTTTCACAATCAGGATTTAATAATATTCAGGCATTCCATTTGACCGTTACATCTCTTTAGTCTTTTTAAAATCAAGATAATCCCCCCCCCACCTTTTAAAATTTTCCCACTCGTGACATTGACTTTCTGAAGAAGTTAGGGCAGTTGTCTTGTAGGATGCCCCATACTCTAGATTTGTCCAATTGCTGCTTCTTGGTTTTAACTTTTTCCTCTATCTCCTTTTTTTCTTTTTTTAAACTAAAGATGCCGTTGAAACTACCTAAGATACTACCTAATGAAGCTGTGTACTTCATATGTGTCACATCAGAAGGTGCACAGTGAGAGGCTGTCCCACGTTTGTACCATTAGTTTGATCTTTTGGTTAAGATGGTGATCACCATGTCTCTCTTTTGTAAAGATGCATTTTCCCTTTCCAGTTAGCAGGTAATTTCTAGATGGTTCTCTGTTACTGGGAGAATATTATGTTTCCTAAAACTTTTCATCCCAAGGTTTTAGCAGCCATTGATGGTTTTTGCCCACGTCAGATATTTCACTGTCAGTTGCAAAATGGTGATTTTATAATCCTGTCATTCTTACTACGTGCTTTAGCTGGTATTCTGGTATAAGGGAGGTCTTTCCCTCATCGTCTGGCAAGGAACTACATTTTCTCCTAAAAAGGCAGTGTAAAGACTTAATTCCTTCCCTTTAATCACCAATTTTCAGCATCGGAAGTTGGTATAATAATAACCTCCAGTGGTCTCAAAAAGGGCATGATTTCTTTACTGTCACTACAAGCGTGTGGATTTTCATTTATTTAATATTTATAGTCAGTTACAGTCAACTGTTCAGTTGACCTGTATTTTGGCCCTAACCAACCTTTACCAAACTCCTCTCATCTTTGTCTCTAACTATCTCCCCTTGCCACCCTGTACTGTGCTCTAGCCAGTATGAACCATATCTCATTCTCTGAACACTCATATTTACACAAGCTGTTTGCTCAGCAAGAAAGCCCTTTCACATACAGCTCAGATATGCTTGTTCTGTGATGTTATTTTTAATCTTTCAAGGCTGAATTAATCCTTCCCTTTTCTTTATTTCCACAATATTCTGTCCACTCTTCAATCTGCGGTAACTAATGTAACGACTTGTACTTACCTGTTTACCTGCCTGCTCCCACCAGAGACTATGTGATCCTTAGATCACAGAAGAATAACAAACAGTAGGTGGTAATCATTTTTGTATTCCCACAGCCCAGTGGCCTGCACATAGTAGGTGCTCATTAAGCACTGAATGAATGCAAATGAATGGTTCTTAGAAATTGATGAAGGCATCAGTGACCAACTACAAAGAGGTTAGAAGAGCCCAGGAGCAGAGATTGGGAATAACTTCAAGTGAAGGAGAAGCATGAACCTAATAGAAATGGATTTAAAGAGATGGGGGAGGGAAGCTATTACCTGCACAAAGCTTTGGGCAAAAAACACAGTGGCACCACATCACTCTCACATTGGAAATCAAGTAGGGAAATGGAAGACAGCAGGAAAGCAAATGAAAAATGTTGGAAATGTGCCATGCACACTGTGCTTTAGTAATGTTCCACAGCACATGAGTCTGTAATTGAAAACAAGGAAAAGCAAAGCCAATGTGATTCTGGACAATGACTTTCACAGGGATCTTACTCTGTCTTTATACGTAGGTATGTATATATAATCTGCGATCTTCTAAGAGGTCCCTTGAATTTAAATGACTCCAGAAAATTGGGGTAGAACAAAAACAATCTCTAAAAGTGGTTTCACTGAAAAGCAACCTGGACAGGAGTTTAACCTGCAGAGTGGAACAGTGTGAGTAAATCTAGCGGAAAATTATTTTGAGCTTCAATACTAAGTAGCCTGAATTCCAAGACTACGTGGAAAATACGGTCATCAAACCCCAGTGCTACTTTGCCAAGTGCTGTGGGACTAGATGATTTATGAGACAATTCAGGGCACTTAGAGGGGGACAAGGGTGCAAGGTGAGGCATTTGAGCCCAGGCACATTCTGGAGGTGGTTATAATTACAGGGCACATTGTCCCTAAGGAAGCAAGGTTGGTGGGGCCCCACCATACCAGGAGATCTCTTCATCTTGTGCTTTGAGAACCTGTCTTGCTACTAGTGCCACCTCTGGCCCGAGGACAATATATTTTCCTTCTAGCATTTATGTGAGGGACACTGAGTCCCTACAAGTTACATGCCATTCTCTCAGCAGGAGGTCTTATCTGACTTTCAGTAATATGATACTCCCACTCCTGCTGCTCACTTTGTACTCCTTCTCACAGCTCCCTCTTTTTCTTGATGGGATTTACAATTCATGACTATGATTTTGTCTCTGAGTTTGTTTCTTTCCTTAGACTGTAACCTCTCAAAGATCCTTGCTGCTGGATCCCAAATGCCCACACATAGGAAATATCTGACAAATATTTTGGACTAGTGCAAATGTTGATCTTATGAGCCATAGCCAATTAAGATGGCAGGTTGGGTGGGCCATGCCTTAGGATTGTCCTTCGGCAGGAGGAGATGATCCCTTCCTAATATACAAGTGGCCTGGGAGAGTCCATTTTATTGATTGGGTACCACATGCTAAGGACAGTGCTAAGCACATTATACACATTATCACAACAAATCTATTTTCATACTCATTTTCCAGATGAGATAAAAGAGCCCAAGAGGGTTTAGGTGACTTGCCAAGGTTACATAAGTTGTAATTCCTGGAGCTATGGGTAGAGGCTCTTAACCATTATTCTGCACTGCCTCTGTGGTGGGGGTTTACAGTATGAGTTTGTGAGTTAGGCTAACATCGTCCTCATGCCTTCAGGAAGGAGGAAGGACAGTGTGTGACTATAGATAGGTTCTCAGCTCTCCAGGGGTTGACGATCACTGTGCCTAATCACCAGGGAGGAAAGTGTGTCACACATGTGTGTGGGGGCCATATCTAGGTGTGTGTCCAGAAAGGCCATGAGAGTGGCCAGCAAGCCAGCTTTGACTGCCTGCTGCTTGTCCTCAGGCCCACACCATCCTGAAGCTGCCAGGGCAGATGCACACTCACTCAGGGATCACTGCCCACTGAGGTAGTTGGGTCCACATTTTAAAGGCTCCTAGCTGTGGGCAGGTTGTGGGAAATAGAGACCCTCCTGGCCCAAAGAAGCCCAGCACGTGGGGGCCTTTCTGAATAGAGGTATTAAGCAGATGGTTTGATCAGGCTGAGTCAAAGATAGCATCAGGCTCAACAAAAGGCAAGAACAGCTCCTAAATGAGGGATTTGTCTGTATACAGGCCACGCAGGCAGGCCTGCTGATTAGAAGCTGTTCTTTGAGCTCCAGCCTCCCACATGGACAGCAATCCCTATCATTTGTCTTGTCTTGGAATAAGAAAGATGATGAAAAATCAAATCAAGGTTTCTTGATACTACCATGGGAGTGTGCTTTCCCCTTCACACAATTTGACCCTTCTACTCCACACAGGGATTATATGGAAAGTAAAAAAGTAAGGAGTTAACATTGAGCACCTACTGCATGCGTAAGTGACTTATATACAGTCATTATTTTTTATTTTTTTACGATAGCAAGCTTATGAAGTCTTCATTGTTACCTACATTTTATAGTTAATTACACTGAAGCTTTGAAAATTAAGAAACTTGCTCAGGGTTACTCAGCCAGAACTCTGTCTGACTGGCATCTGTTTGGCTCCTGAACCTCTGTTCTCTCAATTATAACGTACCTAGAAGAGATGAGATACAACGCCCTCCTAGAAGAGGGGAGACACAATTACTCCTGTTTTTAACATGGGTGATATGAATCAGTTAGAATGCTTTCAGTTGCAAGTAACAGAAACCCTCACTTAGGCCCAGAAATAAGGACAGACGCTATTTTTGTAGTAAGGAATCTGGAGGTAGGTGATCCTATGCTTAGTTTTAGCTGCTAACTTATCAAGCTCCCAGATTCTTTCCATCCTTCTGGTCCTTCCCGTCCAGCATCTTTGGATTTGGCAAAGACTTTTTGTCTTCAAATCTGTCCCATGGACCTGAGATGACTGCTTCTGTTCCAGGCATCATATCCACAAATACAGTGTTTAAAACAGGAAAGTTAGGAAAGGAAGCAAACAAGGACTTTTCCCCTAGAACTCCGTCTCTTTTACTGGGGAGGAAAATATTTCCTGAAGCCTCCCAATGGACTTTCTATCTTTTTGGGCAGAAATGAGTCTTCACCCTTAGACAAATTGCTGGCAAAGGAAACTGTTACTGCCATGACTGGCTTGGGCTGACCAGGACTATTTCCCTGGGAACTGCAAGGAAGAAGGAGCATCGCTGTTAGATAGGCACTCGCCACACAATTCTAAGGCCAGGGACTCATCAGACTCCATGACCACCATTGCTAGAATACCTTGGAGAAGGGAGAATAGTCAACATTTTTTCATCGATTCAGACAGCTTGCTTGTGTTTAGTACCTTCTGTGATCTCAGGCATGAGTTAGGCACCATAGGGTCAAAGGACCTGTAGAATACAGGCTTGCGCTTTCTGTTTCATCTAAATAGGAAGAGTAAAGATAGATAGATAGATAGATTAAAATATAGATATGTATATATATGTGTGTGTGTATATATATGAACAGTTCAATGAAAACATGAAACAAAAATTTAACAAAAGCCAGCATATGACCAAGTGGTCATAGGGCAATACAGCAAATTCTTGGAAGATTTTGGGAGTTTCTTTGTCCTACTCATGATTCAGTGGAGGCACTTTAAATTCTTTTTAATCAATGGGATTAATTTTATATTTTCTGTTATTTCTTTCCAAATAAAATACATACATTAATATTTCTCAATGATTTAGAGGCTACTTTTGGTCAAGGAAATTATTTTTAGGTGTTAAATCTATATTGTTGGCCTCCTAGAAAAAGTATTTGGTGCTTTGGCAAGAGATGTGAACCAGCTATGAATTTAAGTATCAGCCCTGGTAGCTTTACCATATATGGTTGACTTTTTTGATGGATTTCCTGTGGATCTAAGCAGCATGAAAATCAAGTGGTGTCACCTTGCATTCCAATTAAGCATGAACATTTATTTCAACAGTTACATTTGAGGCATCTGAATAATGCAAAATGCTACAGCAGCAGCCAAAACTTTAGTTTGGCCTCTGATTAAAGACAGTTTTCTCAATCTGGCCCCAGTTTCTAGAGTAATCCTGTGAGCAGATTAAACATAAGCCCGTACTTTGCTGATGATTGTGTGTTGATTCTATAACAATTTGGCTAGGAGTAGTTATCATTTGAAACCCAAAATCCCCCAAATAATGATTGCTCTAGACCTCCAGATGGAGAACCTTCCCCATAGCCCAGTAACTTTGCTAAAGATCACCATTTGGGGGGCCATTCTTTTTGTTGTTGGACTTTTGTTATATTATCCTTCCAGAAAAGCTTATCATATTTATCTCAGCCTCTTCTTAGTTGCGGGCTAGGGGAAAACAGGGAGAGTCATTCCCAACATGGTATGGCCCGTGCATTTCTCAGGCTCTCTTTTCATGGGATTGTTCTAATTGGAGTTGGATGTAAGGGTTTTGAAGTCTCACCTCACCTTGTTCAGTAATTTTAAATGCTCCTCAGCCCTAGTTGAGCTGGAACCATGGTGCCCCAAGCCAGCTTTGAAAGAGACAGTTCTGCCAAACAGTCATCCATGGGTAGTTCTTATTCTCTGAGTGCTCCAGTAGCTTCTGGGTCAACATGCAATTGGTGGAAAATGATGTGAATTTCTTGGCTAAAGAAAAATGGTAAAATGCAGTTTGCAGAACATGCTTACCTTGTAGCTGGCTTGAAGTCTGTGTTTGAAAGCCCTGGCCTTCACAACCCAAACTGAAACTCCAGTTGGAACCAAGAAAGCGCAGTGGATATGGACGGTGGTACAAGTAAGCCTGGCTGGAGTCACTGGCTTTGGGTACCTGATGGCGACACCACATGTTCCAGAATGGTTGTCTGTTAAATGTTTACTAGAGTTAGGTCTGGAGCATAGAGTGAAGGGAAGGAATATAATGGAAGGTTGTAGAGTATGACAACTAAGACTGGGAATCAGGCCGGGTGTGGTGGTTCACACCTGTAATCCCAGCATTCTGGGAGACCGAGGTGGGCAAATCATGAGGTCAGAAGTTTGAGACCAGCCTGGCTAACACGGTGAAACCCCGTCTGTACTGAAAATACAAAAATATTTAGCTGGGTGTAGTGGCAGGTGCCTGTAATCCCAGCTACTCAGGAGGCTGAGTCAGGAGAATTGCTTGAACCCAGGAGGCGGAGGGTGCAATGAGCCAAGATTGCACCACTGCACTCCAGCCGGGGCAACAGAGTGAGACTCCATCTCAAAAAAAAAAAAAAAAAAAAAAAAAAAAAAGGGTTGGACTGTGTTCATATCAAAACTCTGAGAGCTACTAGCTAGCGTACCTGGAAGGTACCTGGAACCTGGAAGGTTACTTACCTTCTCTAAGTGATTTTTTTTTTTTAATCTGTAAAAGAGGAATAAAAGTTTGGAGTTAGATGGAAGTTATAAAAAAAAAACAAGGCTCACATTATGTATAGAACTGAAAAGTCCAGGGGCAGTCTGGGTTTCAGATATGACTTGATCCAGGGGCAGACACTTTCCTCCCTGTGGCAAGATGGCTTCTCGATGCTCTAGGCCTGCAAAGCTTACCCTTTCAGTAACCCTAATAAAGCATGAAAGTATTTCTTCCTTGCCAGTACCAAAGGAAAAAAAAAATAAATCCTGAGATTGACTCTTAGCTTATTAGGTCATTATAAACACTTGAGTCAATTGCTAAGAACTGGGTCACTGCCCAGCCCTGGAGCCAGGAAAGGGGTCAGCCCCACCCGAGCTACAAGAACGGACAATAGGAAAGGGGTGATTTTTTTTCCAAATGAAAATAAATCATGGTGCTAATACCAGAGGAATGGGGGATGGATGCTGGGCAGGCCAAAACAATAGATGCCCACTGAAGAAGCACTCCATTCCCGGGTCATCCTTGTTAATAAGGAAGTGGGAGGGACAGGAATCAAAAACACTGATTTATGAGGATCCGGGCCAGGGTCAGGCATCGAGCATCAGCAACTCCCTACACTGCCTTTCTACACAGTAGCACAGTCTTTATATGATAGAAATTTGGTTGCTGCTTTAGTGTGACATACATATGCTTTCAACTCTCAAGGCATCAAACCTTGTTTAATTACTATTATACTTTTCTTAAGGTTTTGGTATTTTCCCTCTGTATTTCTGATGTGCCTCTTGGCTACAGATAATCCAGATAGTGGTTGCTGTCTGTGGGCATGTGAGGCTGCGAAGTCCAAAAAGTGAGGCTAACGGCCACTACTGACAGATGAAGGGGCTTCCTCAGGGGCAGACGCACAGGGTCCAGTGATACAGGCTGGCACCTTGAGAATCAGGGATAGGATTTTCTTGGGAACCAAGGGTTCATATTTGAGGGAGGCTTGGGAGTTTTTCACTCTCTGCATAATGGCTCTGTTCCCCTGGGGATAACCCATCACAGGATATGCCTCGTGAACGTGGGTGGCAGAGGGACACACAGGTGCAGGGGTGTCTTCCAGCCCTGGACGGTGCCATATGAGGGATGGATGTAAGACTGGCCGTATAGGTAAAGTGTCCGAGGCTCAGAGAGATGGCAGGGTTCACCTCTGGACAGAGCAGGACAGAACTAGAATGAATGTGTAACACCGGGGAAAAGATTGTTAGTGAGAAATGCTCCACACAAACGCATTCCAAGAACATGAGTCAGAGAAAGACATGGACTGTGCTTGTGGTGGTGGTTCGGTGCACATCCCTCTGGGTTGGGCTGGACTGTGGTGACAGAGGAGATGGGTACAAGGGAATTAAGAGAATTTTAGATGCATTGCTCAAAATGTAGGGGCTTGGGGTGTCCAGACTTTGATGTGGGATAACAGAAAAGGAAAGCCGTCATGGCAGGACATAAATGGGTTAATCAGGTTGGGAGAAGTGGGTGTCCAGATGATTCCACCCCCAAGTCCAAGTGGGGAGCCTGGGTCCAAGCAGAAAAGACAGTTTCCTCCTTTAGCAATCAAAGGAGTCCAGAGTGGGTGCCCAGCCTTGGGGCAAAGGGAGAAAGGAAGAGGGAAAGCTTTGCTCTGAGGATGAAGTGAAGAGCAGAAGGAAACAGAGACCCCCCAGAAAAGGGAGACTTTTCCTGTGCCAAGGCAGAGCCCAGGGGACTGTGCACAGTTATCTCAGCCCTTTGAGTGCCTCAGTTTCCCTCGTCTGTGGTCAAGCCTAGCTCTGTATTCCAGCCAGCTGTGGGAGGACAGGGTGAAGAAGTGATGCTCAAAGAGAATGTGAGGCCAGCCGGGGCAGCCCAGGACTCTGGGCCGACGCCTTCAACAGGGGAGTCTCCCTCTCCCCCTACTCCTCCTCCCCTCCTTTTCCTCCTCCTCCTACTGCTGGGAGTTAGCTGGAGAACCAACAAGCAGCATTACAGGAAACTCCTATAGGCCCCTTCACCTGTAAACAATGGAGAACTCCAGTCTCCAGCCCTACCTAGAGGAGCGATTTGTTCTCTGATTTCCATAGCAGGAAAAGAAAAAGAAAAAAAAAATCCCAAACAAAAAGTAAAACCACTTTAAACAACTAGGAGTTTTGTTTGGTTATTTGGCGAAGGGTGTGTGCTGGGGGAGTGGGTAGTGAGGAAGTTCTTTATCCCTGGAGAATCTAAATGAAGGAAAAGTCAGTTTGAAACCGGCTCCCAAGATGATGCAGGGGTCTCAACCCAGACTAAACTCCGAAAGCTGTATTTTCAGCACAGAAAAGGGGGGCTTCCTAATGGAAACTTTGGCAGCCCTTGTGCTGTGGCCCTGGCCCTGGGCAGTGCTGCGCTGCTGTTTATTTGAGAGGAAGTGGTGGAGAGTGGTCCCTCTTGTGGCGTGTGGTCTTGGTAGCGCCTGGGCTGTCCGTCTTCTGTTTGGGAGTCTGGCCCACCATGGAGCCCTTGCTCTTGGTTCCATTGTTAAAGGGTTCCTGCTGCAGTGCATCCCGGGTGCCCACCATGAGCTCCCTTTGCCTGTGAAAGACGGTGCCACGCTTTCCACCTGCCTCTTTTCCCGGGGGATTTCCTGCCTGCTTGCGTGGGAGAGGCATGTGGCTGTAGGTGGGGAGGGCAAGAGGCTGGCTAGAAGTGGAGGTGAATGGTGAAGCCACAGGAGGTGCCGTGGCACTTGCCTTCTTGGCCTTCCTGTCTCCGTACCCCAGTGACGGTCTCTTGCGGGCTGGTGGCTCCACCTTTTGGTCTGTGCTGGGACCTGGCAGGAAAACCATGCTTGGCTGTGTGAGAATGGCAGAGTATGATGGGCTTGGGGCAGAGTGGTGGTGGTGGCAGAGAAACGAAAATGATAGTTTTGGGGTAGCCATGGGAACACCAGCTTTGTAACAAGACAGATACGGGTTTGAATCTTGGCCCCAGCACTGACCGCTGATGACTTTGGGTAAATAGCTTGACCTTTCTGAGGGCCAGTTTCTTGATCTTTAATACAGCCATAATCATACCTACCCCAGACAAAGGCTCAGGACCTCTCGTGCCACACAAAATATTGTGTGATTTTGAAAGCAATGCCTCGGACTCAGACTTACAGGCCATAGTTTAGGGAAACCCAAATCCTTCTCCAGAAATAGGGCTTATGCCCATGTGGAGTCCTCTGTCCCAGCTATCAATCGGTGCTGTGGCCTGTTTTGCCTCCATCAGCCCATACTCAAAACTCAGCTCCTGCCTCGGTTTCCACAAAACCCACTCATAGCAAGCACTTTGCAAGCTTAATATACCTTATAGACAATCTGGAGATACTGAACAAGCAGCTTATTATCTCATTCACGGTTCTTTCACCTCATCTTTCTTTACTGCTGTCCTCCTAGATTTCTCAGCATGCCAAATTCTTCTCCCTCTATGCACAGTGCAATTCAGCTCTCCCCATGTCCTACTCCCAGTATTGCAAACCCAAACTTCTAGAATTGCTTAACAGATTTCACCAGATCTAAATGTCTCTAAAAACAGTGGAATAGAAAAATAACAAATCTACCACCAATAGTGGCTATTTCATAGCATTTTTATGAGTAATACTATCACCACAGTGACTAGCACACGGTAATACTATCACCACAGTGACTAGCGCACGGTAATACTATCACCGCCACGGTGACTAGCGCACGGTAATACTATCACCGCCACGGTGACTAGCGCACGGTAATACTATCACCGCCACGGTGACTAGCGCACGGTAATACTATCACCGCCACGGTGACTAGCGCACGGTAATACTATCACCGCCACGGTGACTAGCGCACGGTAATACTATCACCGCCACGGTGACTAGCGCACGGTAATACTATCACCGCCACGGTGACTAGCGCACGGTAATACTATCACCGCCACGGTGACTAGCGCACGGTAATACTATCACCGCCACGGTGACTAGCGCACGGTAATACTATCACCACAGTGACTAGCGCACGGTAATACTATCACCACCATGGTGACTAGCGCACGGTAATACTATCACCACGGTGACTAGCGCACGGTAATACTATCACCACGGTGACTAGCGCACGGTAATACTATCACCACGGTGACTAGCGCACGGTAATACTATCACCACGGTGACTGGCGCACGGTAATACTATCACCACGGTGACTGGCGCACGGTAATACTATCATCACCACAGTGACTGGCGCACGGTAATACTATCATCACCACAGTGACTGGCGCACGGTAATACTATCATCACCACAGTGACAGGCGCACGGTAATACTATCATCACCACAGTGACTGGCGCACGGTAATACTATCATCACCACAGTGACAGGCGCATGGTAATACTATCATCACCACAGTGACAGGCGCATGGTAATACTATCATCACCACAGTGACAGGCGCATGGTAATACTATCATCACCACAGTGACTGGCGCATGGTAATACTATCATCACCACAGTGACAGGCGCATGGTAATACTATCATCACCACAGTGACTGGCGCACGGTAATACTATCACCACAGTGACTGGTGCACGGTAATACTATCACCACCATGGCGACTAGCGCACGGTAATACTATCACCACCACGGCGACTAGCGCACGGTAATACTATCACCACCATGGTGACTGGCGCATGGTAATACTGTCACCACCACGGTGACTGGTAATACTATCACCACGGTGACTGGCGCACGGTAATACTGTCACCACCACGGTGACTGGTAATACTGTCACCACCACGGTGACTGGCGCATGGTAATACTGTCACCACCACGGTGACGGGCGCACGGTAATACTGTCACCACCACGGTGACGGGCGCACGGTAATACTGTCACCACAGTGACTGGTGCACGGTAATGCTATCATCACAGTGAATAGCTATCACCATTTGAAGAAACCAGGGGTGAGCGTATCCAAGAATCCAAGAAAGGATATTGACATGTTGGTGGATCAAAGAGCAGATATTGCGGTCAGCATATTTTGCGTTAATCTCACCACCATTTCTACATCTTGTTGACACTTTGTGAAGTGGGCAGGACAGCCTCCACCACACCCTTTATACAGGAAGACAAAGCAACTTGCCCAGATTCACTTACTGGCAAGTGGCAAGTGTTTGTTATGGATCAACATGTGTGAACTGTAGGGGGAGGGGCTAGAATGGGGCAGAGGCTATTGGGAGCTCTGGAGAATATGCAGCCCACAGAGGTGTCCTGTCATGGGTCTTTGTACCCCTGCCACTGTTAGCTATTGCACTTGGGCTACCCGGAAAGGAAAGAGATGCCCTTGGGCAAAGCAGCTCTCTACGGCAAGCATACCCTGAAGGAGCTGACAGCTGGAGGCAAGTCCTTCCCTCCAGAAAGTGCATTTGGGGAGTGCATCTCCTGTCCTACCACGTTTTTCATCTGCAAAATGGGGACCATGATAGCACCAACTCGCAGGTTTAAAGTAAGGTAGTGGGTGCGGCTGTCTTTCATAAACAACAGTTATCTTTAAGGGCATTGTAGGTACTCTGTCTACCAGGCAGCCCTGGCTGTGGAAGCCCCTCCCAATAGAGCTGCCACCAGCCCTTTCTGATAGGACTGACTCCCCAGGAATGTCAGGGTGGTGACTCCGGAGCACTTACAGTTGGACACTGTGAAGATGGTCATCGTGTTGCATCGCCACTGCCCTTCATTCAGCTGTTTCACATTAAATTGATCATAACAAGAGGTCTCTGATCAAAAACATTGAACTTAAATACAGGGGGATCTCTGGAAAAAAAGGAATGCTGAAAGAAGCTGAGTTTCCTTTCATTCTGAGGACTCTGAATACATTTGAGACTTGCATCTTACTCTTCTAAAGCCATGCAGCCCAAGCTTTCTATTCTGTGTTAGGATGTAAGAGTCATTTCAGACCAAGTCAAGTTGGGGTAGATGATTAGAATGATGCTTGTAGAGATTATCACAATAATGGCCCCCAGTGAATCATACTTCCTGATATCATGCCCTTGTGTAGTCTTCTCCCACATTGACTCTGGGCTTAGCTATGTGTCCTGTTTTGGTCAATGTGACATCAGCTAATGTGACCCAAGCAGAGACTTGGTAAGTGGTTGCTCATGGAGATTTGCTTGAAGCTCCAACTGGCCTCCTTTTGGATGAGAGACCAGGTGAAAGAGAGAACCCGCCCTCCCTGTCAACCGTCCTGCTGAATGGAGCCTAGGTGAAGCCAGCAGAGCCTCCCAGCTATGCTACAGAGTCACGAGAAATAATAAATTGCTGTTATGATGATTTTTAAAATTGAGATGAAATACATCATAACAGAAAATTCATGATTTTAAGGTATACAATTCATGGCATTTAGTATCTTTATAATGTTGTGCAACCACCACCTCTTTCTAGTTCTAAAACATTTTCATCACTCCAGAAGCAAACCCTGTACCCATTAAGCAGTCACTTCTCATTCCCCGCCCCCTCTAACTCCTGGCAACCACCCATCTGCTTCCTGTCTCTATGGAGACACTTTTGTGACTGGCTTCCTTCACTTAGCATAATGTCTTCAATGTTCATCCATGTTGTAGCATATATCACTACTACATTTTTTTTTTGCACTCAAATATGTGTATGCAATGTTCATAGAAGCACTATTCACTATAGCCAAAAGGTAAAAACAATCTAAATGTCCATTAACTGATGAATGGATAAGCAAAATGTGTTGTACCCATACAATTAAATATTACTGAGTGATAAATTGCTGTTATTTTAAGCCATCAGGTTTTGGGCTGGTTTGTTAACTGTAGTAATAGATAACAGAGAATTTTTAAGGTGGTTGGAGTAATAAGAGCTATCACATCTTACATTGTGTCTCCATGCAGTGTACTATGTGAAGCACTGTGTGTGAATTCTGCTTTAATCCTCACAAGAACCTTGTGGTTTAGGTACTAATAATGACCCCAGTTCACAAATGGGAAAACTGAGAAATTAAATATTTGCCCCGTTTAACCCAGACAGTTCAATTCCAGAGCTCATGCCTTATTCACTCACTGTACTGCAATCCAGCCATAAATGAAAGGCCCACTCTGGAAGATCTAACTAAGGACATGAGTGTGTGGCTTTGCTGGGAAAGAGACATCATTCTCAGCTTTTTTATATGGTTCATAATGAATATCACTGGTAGAAATGATCAACAGAATTTAAAGCCTTTAGTGGTTAAAATCTAATCTGTGCAGTCTGACTTGGGAATATTGAACTTTGTATAACAATGTCTATATAGTAAGTTTTCAAGGGCAAAAGTTACAACCATAATATTTGATATAAACAAACCAATTGAGTAATGGGTCAAAGCTTTATATAAAGTTGACATAGGAAAAAATTAAAATCCCAATCAAATGACTTCTGTGAAATAAAATTTGAATGAAAATGGGAAACATTAAAGAGGATTTAACTAGGCTATTTTAAGAAGGTTGATCAAGGAGTCAAATGGATTTAATGGAGTTTTCTCCAGAAAATCCTTTCAGTACAAAAATGTGTCCATGATGACATAATTTTGGTTTTAATGGTATTATTCTTAGGAGTCAAAATATCCTTAGGAGAGAACATCTTTCTGAGTTGAAGGTCTTTTATCTTGCATAAAGATTCTTTGGAGGGTGTAAAGTGTTATCAGAAGGTGAGTATGGGGTCACTCTGGGATGCCAAGACAGATTTGTAAGATTCCAGACTCTTTGGAGAATAAGTGCATTGGTATTTAGAGTCAGACCACGAGATGCCGGGCTTGACTTATGATGCAAGATGAGGAGGTGAAGGCTGCCCTGAGGGAGTCAGGAATTAACCCCAATGTAGGGGAGAGTCAGGTTCTGGCATCCCTTTTGAGACACATGTTCTATGGCAAGGGGTGAAATGGCACATGGAGAAGCCACAAGAGTAATCTTGTGGCCTAATGGTTAGGAAACTCGATAGAAACTCCTTAAGAGGGAGCCTTACTCCTTAAGAGAATAAAGAGCTCACTGGGAGGTGTGGTCATCTCAGGTAACCATGGAACCCAGTGCAACAGAAATAGGAACCCAGTAGCAATGTCTAGCTAGTTGCAAGGATATGGGAGCAGGAAGTTTTTGGGATCCATTACAAAGGGAATTTGGGACTGGCTGAGGTAGTGCTGGGAGTAGAGGGAGAAGAACAGAGTTGTTTATTTGTAGGTGAACATATCAGACACCTATAAACCTTTCAGGTATTGTAAAAATATTTATTAACTATTAATACATAAAGAAAATTTCAAAGCCAAAATTAATAAATGAATAATTAGGTGTTTTCAAAATGTAACATTAGGCCATTCATGTAATAATGGATTACGTATAGGTCTCATATACTATAGGTAAATATGAAATGTTTGGATCATAAAAATAAAATAATTTATTCTTAACAAACTCAAATGTATAAAAATTGAACATCCTTTCAAAAATTTATAGCAAAACAATGTAGAATAATATATAATATAGATAACTATGTATAGAACTCTGTGACTCTCTCCATCTGCCTATGTGTCTTTAAATGAAGGCTGTGGGCGTATTTAAATATGGTTGACATGATATAGGAGTGGTTTAGGGCCTACAGAGGTTTTCGTGTGACACAAAGTAGATGTGGGGTATGTAACATGAATGTGAGGTAAGGGGTAGTTAACCTGTTAACAAAATTGGGTGGAGTCCAAAGCCAGCAACTTATTAATTATCCCAGAGCTTTATTTTTCTTGAGGCTTGTGTGGCCTAGGAAACAAGACTGCATAAGATATAAGAATTAGAGCAGAAAAATGCTAAGGAGTACACAGAGATAAAAGAGATATAGGCTTTAAAATTAAGAATGCAGATTGTGGCTTCGTGATATGCTAGGTGCCAAATTAGGTTAAAAATAAGATCCCTAAACCACACCCTGGGACCTTTGTGTGAATGGATGTTGTTAGGGGCCCCGTTGTCCTTAGGGTCCCACCACTCAAGGACAGGGACTGGTCACTGAGCCCTCTATTTCCCAGACAAAATACAGCACCTGGTTCACAATAGGTACACAAATTCAGTGCAATTGGAACATCACATACAATTGGAACATCCATGGTGCCCAGGCCACATCCCTTGTAATCATAGAAACATGGAAAACAGGGCAGAATCATAGGCATAGTCCATCCAACATTCCATTCAGTGGGATCCAACTCAAGATAGAATAAGTGTGGTAAGAGAGACGTGGGAGAAAGGTGTAGAAATACACAGTGACTTGAAGCTGGAATTCTTTGATGCTCAAGTCAAGAGCCTTCTTGGCAAGAGTTCTGATCAAGCTTTCACTCTGCAAGGAAATGTCTTCCCAGCTTTCTGCCAGCACTTTTTCTGAAGGTGAACTCAGGCCTTCATATCCCTCCCTTTGGCTCCCACAATGCCAGTAACCCTGACAGGTGGCACCTGGCCATGGCAACAGTCTAATTTTCTAGAAAAGCCAATCTGGAAAGCTTACCATGCTTAAAGGAGCACTGACAGATAAGCAGCCTTCAGGATGCCACTTCCTAAAATCCATCTCTAACGAGGCGTAGCTAACAAAATGTGTATGGTGATTATTTATTCTGCCAGTGTCCCAGGGTGATGGAATCAGTTGCATGTGAAATTTGCTTTGACAAACCATCCCTGGTTAGGTAAGTCCTCTGCTGTGCTCCAGACTGGGAGATTCTGCTATCAACTGAAGCTTCTCATCAACTATTCCTGAAAATGGCAGGAAATAGATTGAAGACCTTGTCAGGCTTTCAGTCATGCGCTGTTTCCTGGGACTGCAGTTAGAAAAGTCACTGAATAGTGGGACACTTAAAGGGCTGCAAGATACAGAGCAAAATGCCATTGCTTCCCAGGTGAGAAGCCAGGCGCAGCTCCTATGAGGAATGTGTGGGAGGCATGTATGTCAAAGTGCCAGTGGTAGTAATTCCAGGGTCTCAGAGAACACTGTCAGATCAGGGCTTTGTCTCTCAGCATGTGTCCAAGTTTCTTCAGTTTCAAAAGGTAAGAAATCATACCTGCCCTGGAAATTCTGAAACCCCAGACCACTCATAGTTTATTATTGTTATTATCTGTTGATGTTTACAAAGCAACATGTTGGGACTTTATGGGTTCAATTTTGTAGCATGGAGATACATCAACATGTTTCCAGGACAGCGGGCCTGGGGCAAGTGGGTAATTTACTTTGATTCAAGATAGTAAAGTCCTTAAAGGAGATCATAAATATCATGTGATCTGTGTCTGTTAGGATTAGGTCCAGCTGCTAGAAACAGAAACCGGAAATAACAGCAGCTTAAGTAATATAAAGGTGTGTTTTCTTTCATATAAATAAGTCTTAGATAAATTCAGAGCTCATCCATAGGTCTGTAGCTTCCATGGCCCATGATGGCTTTTGGTGCACAGCCATCACATCTGTCTTCTAAGCAGGAGAAGGATGGGGAAGAACAAAAAGAATGCCTCCTGATGGAATCCATTTTATTTAAAGGAGCCCCACCAGATGACTTTACTTTCTTTTATTGGCCATCCTTAATTGCAAGGGAAGCTGATGTGTGTGTTATTGGAGCTAGGCACATTGCTGTTCAGAATATGCTGGGCAGGGAACAGGCAGGCTGTGCCATATCATCTTTTAGGGGCAGCCTCTGAAGCTTATGTGGAAGGACTCTTGCTTTAGAACCTAGACATAACTGCATTTGAATCCTGGCTCTATTGCTTTTTAGCTGTGTGACAATGGGCAATTTATTTTGATTTTCTGGATGAGTTTCTTTAGCTATAAAAATAAAAATAATTCCATCTTATGGGGCTGTTATAAGGATTAGGTAAGACAGCTTTTGTAAAGTGCTCAGCACAGTGCCTGACATTTGAACAGTAAGCGTTCAATAAATGTTAGTGCCCCTTCTTTGCTGTCCATTAGAGTGTGCGATCTACCCACGTGGAGGCTTTGAATGCTAACTCCCTGGCTGCGGCCCATAGTACAGATTCCCTGATGCAGAGGGCCTAGAAGGATGCCGATCATATTGTTAATAATTCCAGCAGCAATAAGAGCTGGCATGGCTCACGTGCCATGCCTCCTCCTCACTAGGCACTGTGCTGGGTGGTTTACCATTATGTCATTTAACCAGTGCTGTAGCAGACACTATTTCTGCTCTGCCCAGATCCTTGGGTCTTTTTTACCATAATAACGCTCCTAATGGTTCACACCTGTGATTCTGCCTGAGCGCTTCTTGGGCCTCTTTGCCCACCGTGCAGACAGCCAGAGTATCTGGGTGCACCTAGCCCTCGGCCAATAAGTGACCAGTGCAGGAGTTTGGAAGCCCAGCTCGCTCACATAAGTCAGGACAAACTCTGAGGAATAACATCCTCCAGAGTGCCCCGTGGCATCAGGCTGGGAAGCTGTATTGTGCTTGGTTTCACTTGGTCCCTGCCCACTTCCCTGACTCCCTTAGTGGGAGCATGTCCTAAATAAACCCCATGCATTTGAATCCTCATCTCAGGATCTTCTTCTGAGGTATCGGACCTAGGACACACCCCAAGCTCCATGAGGTAGACCTATAGTGAACCCTTTTCCATTTTATAAAAGGGAAAACAAGCTTAGACAGTTTGGGTAACTTACCTGAGGTTGCACAACAAGTAAGGTGGCAGAATTATGATTTGAACCCAGGTCTGCCTAGCAGCCCCCTGCAATCTTATCTTCCAGCCGCACATTTTCTCTGGATGGTGGCCCAGGTCCTGGAGGGACAGAGTACAAAGGACTTTGGCATGTTGAATTCCTCGAGCAACCTGCTGGTAAGGTGGGCCCTATTGTTTCTAAGGGCAATGACAACAGTGTCTGTGTTCTCTGTGAAGGTTCTATCAAGGGCGTCCTGAAACTTCAACTCTTTTGATTAAGGTTTGATCCCCCTCAGTTTTGGGGAGGGAGAAATGGAGCCATTGGAGAGGATGGGGATGTGCGTTGTGCCTGGCAAGTCGGAGCGGCCTAGTCCAGCCTGTGGTCGGTGGGGTACAGAGGCCCTGGCAGTCCAGTCTCTGCCACGCTCCTCTCCCAGAACACCCTGCACCGGCCTGGCATGCCAACGTCAGACATTTCTAGAAAATTAGGCTCATTTTTCACTGTATGGTTTCCAAGCCATGTTGGCTTTCTCTCTGAAAGAGCAGCTTTTGGACCTTTGCATTTCCAAAAGGCTTGGGAGTTCATTCCTTTCCCTCTCTTGGGCTTAAGGAGACTGTCAACACCATTTCCACTGAAGAGTACTGGGAAATAATAAAATCAGCAATAATACTTAAATAACTATAAAGGTTCCTTATTATCTGAGACTAGTTCATGTCATAAGAAATAAAAGTCACTTGAAAGTGACTCCACCTAAAACACTGACCAAAAAGATTGTGGGAAATAGCAAAAACAACAACAACAAAACCCAAAAGCAAAAAATAAACAAACAAAAAAGCACAACAAATGTTTTGTTTATGATTTTGCCTAGAAAATAAAACTAAAAGCTATAAAATAAGCTTATTTTATGTTGAACAAAATTTAAGTTGTAATATCAACTATCAGCTAATTCTTAAAGAATGAATACAATAAACTTTATATGTGAAAATTTTCCAACAAAACTATGATTGTCTATACCAAATTCTTCACATTTAACTTTTGTAGCACAATCCCCAAAAGAAAATTTTTTATAAAATTCAAGTATTTTGAATTTTTATTATTTTCTGCAAGAGCTTCTTTTAAGTCTTTGATATTAAAATCTTATTTTGAAGCATCACTAACCTTACTATTTTTCTTTCATTATTTGGGAATTGGCTACCTCTGCCCATACTTCTTGGTCAGTGGCTTAGCTGCCTGAATTAACGCAGCCTCCAACATCACTTTCACTGACCTCATGAAATCCCTCCATTTATTACCAGATTTGCAATTTCATTTTGCCATATATTTGCACAGCGTTTGCAAATAAGGTCAGATATTGTGGGTATCAGACCATCGGGAAGGAACAGACCTGTGCTTCTGGCAAGAATGAGTGCTTGTGTTAATTGTAAGGAGGTCTGGAGTAGGGACAGATCTGTGAGTATTTTTGAGATATGAAACCTTTCACCATCTTGTGCCATACCGTATTTCAGGTGCTTGCATAATGAACGCTCCAGTGACAGGGCCCTCCTTTTATATTTATACAGTGTTTCTAAGTTTACAAAGGACTTTGACATTTCATTTGATTCTTTCCGCTGCCTATTGAGGAACCACCATTTTCTGAATGACTTTTCTGAGAGCCAGGAAGGTTAAGTGACTTGCCCAAGGTCCCAGAGCTGCTTGAGATGCAGAACCAGCGTTGGAACTCAGGCGTGTTGGTTATTGGTCCTGCCTCTTTCTCTGACTCATCACCGTTTACCCAAGAGGAGCCCTGAAATATGCTTAAGATGTGCCCCAGACCTTTAAAAGAAAGAATTAGATATTTCTAAAAAACACATCAAAGTCCTCATGGTGGAAAAAAATCAGTACGTCTTAGCATTCCTTGAATTAATTTTGAGGTTTGCTACTATATTTTAAATTATGTATTGTGGGCAGGTTATATTTTTTTATGCAAACTTTCTCTGAAAGTCTCCACCTGGCCCTGTTCACCCGGACCCTCAGAAGAGCAACTGCAGACCCTGAGTGGAGGCCTGGGATGGGCAGGCACCTGGATTCTATCTTGGTCCCTTCCTCTTAGCCAGGAGGCTTATATAAGGTAGAATCTGGCACTTGGCACTCGTCAGATCTAGCTCCGTATCCAGGTTTAAAAGCCCCCTTAAGAAAGCTCATTTCTTAACGTTACCAGAATCAAAGTTAGCTGCTCTGCTTGTAGAAGAGTCTGCCCTGGGCAGAAAACTCCCTCTCTGGTCCAGAAGTGCTATTTGACTTACCTTGGCAACATCATTTCAATTAGGGTCAACAGTCCTCTTAATTATGCACTATTCCTTAAGCAACAAGGTATTACTTCATTCATCAGAATTTTATCTCCTAGTTATACTGCTGAGAGTCCCTTTGGCCTACTCCACTGAAATTATCAACAAGAATAAATCTGAGTGTTCACTATTACTGCAGTGCCATCCATTCGTTAGGGCTTGTTTTATTAGTCTCCTGCAGTTTGGAGCTGCCAGGAAGTGGGCAGTCAGCTGCCAGCGAAGACTGAAATGTTACTACCAGCTAGGCAGGCTCAGTGGCTGGGCCTGCTCTGAGGCCAGAGAGGGAGGGCCCTGGGGGAGGCCCGGGAGGAAATCTGTTGTTCTTCAGGCAATCACTTCTAGGAGGTGAAGCATTCTGTCCCCCATTCCTTTCCAAGGATGTAACCAGAGAGGCCAAGGACTCCTAACAATCACCTGGTTTATTCCTGTTCCTCTAACACACTGCCTCCCATGTGCTGGCCTTGGACCCTGGGAGGGCTGAAGGGTTACTGCAGTAGGTCTAGGAAGCCACAAGCACATCCAGCACCACAATTTTTCAAATGTTTCCAGATGCTTCTGGGATGAATAAAATAAAAGTCCAAGAGCTATTGATTCACGGTCGTTGTATCAACAGCTTTGTGGGAGGCTTCTCTTCAACTTTCAAAGACTTCTTTTCTGTAAGAACTAAGCTCCTTCCCCCAATAGAAACTGGCCCCTGGTTTCCGGCCCGTGTTTGTGCCACATGAGCCCCTTCTCCCCAGTCTCAGTGAATTGGATCCAGGGCAGACACCTTGCCTAAGCTCAGCCAACTTCAAGTTTCTCCCTTTTAGAAACTTGAAATTGGAATTCAAAGATAGCTTTTTGGTGCAGGTGAGTGGCCCTGTGATAATATGTAACCAGGAACTGCGGGATGGTACCACCTCCTCTTCACCCCAATTTCAGCATGGGAAGCAGGGATGCAGGGGGGAAAGAGTGTTGCGAGTACATGAAATAGAAACTGAGGCAATGCACAGTCAGACCCTGACTGCTCTCCAGCTCTGGCTTTTACCTCCCAGCATTGCCTCTGAGTATCCTAGAAGTCTTTCCAATACGTTAAAAATTGATCATGGTAGCTCATGCTGGTTTCCATAATTTCAAAAAAAGAAAACTTTGACAAAAGTCACTTCTTGATATTATATATTTTCTGAATAATGGATATTAAAATAAAATGGTTATTATGGGAGATCTTGATTTTTATACATGATAAGGGTGTCAATGCTTAATAAGAATGATTTAGAAGGTTGAGAGTCCCTGCTTTAGCTAAAAATCCTCCAGAGAAAGAAATGCATCAGTTACAGAAGATAATTCATGCAAAGCACTCAGCTCAGCATCCTTCACAGATTAAGTACTCAATAAGGATTAGCAACTATTTTCTTCACCACTTACAGACTCATGACCAATACTCACAATGACCAAGTCTGAAAAGACCTTCCTAAAATCTTGTTTAGACTGAACTGCCATGATTAGAGCATACCCTCCTCAACCCGAAGATCTTTGCAGCCACAGTGTACCTGCCCTGCTTTTAGGAGTAGAAGGAGCACGCACTGGAATTGGTTGTGGATGGGACTGGTCTCATAAGCATCACCTAGAGAATGTTTCGAATTAAAAATTTCCCAGGCCCTATCCGAGACCCATCGAATAGAAGCTCCACGGGAGGAACCTAAGAAGCTATGGCTTTAACAAATGCTCCAAGTGATTCTCATCATCAGGGAAGGGTGGGAAACACTGACATATGAGGATTATAATACCCATCTCTAAGTGGACAAGCCACAGGTCTGGGGAGATGTCTTACATGCAAAACAAATCATACCATGCTTTTCAACCTTAGGTGCATTTCTGTTTGCACAACTACCAAGTATTCAATTGTCCATCTTACCCATCCCCTTTGCAACAGTACCAAGATTTCAATTCCTTTTCGTCTTCTTTCCCACTAAGCCCAAGTGCTGCTGGAAAGCTGACCCCCTATTACCAGGTCCGGGGTGAACCCTGATTAAATCAAACCGGTCAAGTATATTACATTTCCTGGGTCAAATGTGGATACATACCCCAAGCAAGTCTGATTGGGGAAATTTTAGAACCTGTTGCTTAGAAGGTGTCTTAGTTCATTTGTGTTGTGATAACAGAATATTTGAGGCTAGGTAATTTATACAGAAAAAAAAAAAAAAGGTTTATTTGGCTCATGATTCTGATGGCTGAAAAGTTAAAGATTGGGCATGGGCATATGATGAGGACCTCAGGCTGCTTCTACTCATGGCGGAAGGCAAAGGGGACCTGGCCTGTGCAGAGATCTCATAATGAGAGAGGAAATAAGAGAAAATATGGGGAGGTGCTGGGTCCTTTTTAAACAACCAGCTCTTGAGGGAACTAATAGAGTAAGAACACACTCGCCCTTGAGGGAGGGCATTCATCTATTCATGAGGGATCCGCCCCCATGATTGCAACACCTCCTATTAGCCCCCACCTCTAGCATTGTGGATCAAATGTCAACATGAGGCTTGGAGGGGACAAACATCCAAACTATAGCAGAAGGGAAGGTGTGGTATAAGCCTGTGAGGTGCGGAACTACTGCAGCTATTTTGCCACCATGAGGGAAATAGTTTCAGGATGACTCTGACACTGTGGTAAGCAGAGCAGATAATAGGAAATAAACCAGGCCCTTATTGACATTATTAATATGCCAAGACTCAGCTTACTTCTGTACTTTTCACTTATGGGGATCAAGTAATTTCTTTTATGGTTTTAGTTACTGTAAGTTGGGTATTTATTTGCAACCAAGAGTTCTAATAGGTGTACTTTACACATCTTAAAAAACCAATACGTTTATTGCATGTATTGACGCAAATTGATCAAGGCATTAAATGCTTGGCTGATCCTCAAACAAGAGGGAATGGATTTGAATTTCAGCAAGAAGGATTTGGGTTAGAAAGAAGGAAAACTTTTCTTCCCATAAAGATTGTGAGGTATTTAAAAGGCTCCTCCAGGAAAGTTTTAAGAAATTCCTATTCTAGAGATTTTTAAAAAGATAGTAAATTTTCTAGGATGATTTCAGTCTTGTCCTGAAGAGCAGGGGAGGGACAGAATAATTGTCTTCATGTAGGATCTCATCTACTTCACAATTTTATAAAATTGTCCAAACTTTATTCTGGACCTGATTCCTGATTTTAGTTATGAAATTCACCATCCTCGCTCTGCTAGAGTTTCTCAAATGACACTTCACAAACATTCTCATGGGCAGACCCACCCAGATGTCTTCTCCTGAGCTGCTGAGAAATGAAAGAGTTTGTTCTCTTCCTCATCCTTGACTAACCAGATGTGTCACTTGGCTAGCCAGGAATATTTTTACTGCAAACTATGCTGTTTCCACTGACCACAATTCCAAAACCGTTAAGACAAAAACAGAAAAAGAAGACTATATTCTGGTTTGTTTGATTTTCTGATGTGGACTTGATGAGGCAGATATTATTCCAGGGCCTTAAATCTTTCCCACTAAAATGCCCCACAGCACCTAAAGCCTGCTCCTTTATTCAAGGAACACAACAATGGTACAGTGGGGATGACTGTGTCAAAAAATGATTTTTTTTTTTTTCTGTACAGAGTGCCACAAGGACTAGAGTATTCTTCTTATGTTGGCGTGACAGCAGTAAGGGTCTAGCCCCGAGTTCATTCCTTCATTTGACATTCATGGTGGTAGGCATGTGGTAGTTGGAGTTGAATCAGACATTGTCCCTGCCATTGACAGACTCACAGCCTAGGAACAGAGTCACATCCACAGCCGCCTAGAATGGAAGAGGTGTGAGCGAAGCACTGGGGGAGTGAAGGAAAGGGGACCGAGCATCTGCTAGCGGGAGGCTTCTGAGAAGAGGCCAACCTGCTTGGCTCTCCGCAGACACATTCGCTGAAGAGAACTGAAAATAACTCTTGTCTTGGAGTGAGAGCTATGACCTGTTAGTCCCAGCTCTGCTTTCTCATTTTTTGTAAATCTTATACAAGCCACTAAATTTTCCTGAGCTCGTTTCCTCAGCAGGCATGCAGAGGTCATAAACCTACCTGGCGGAGCACGTGAAAGGGGTTTGTGAGCCATCACGTCTGCGAATCACTGCACATGATTTCCCTCTGTGAGGCTGGAGGGGACTGGATCAGGAGCCTCCTCCAAGAAGAGACTGTGGGCAGAGGGGAAACCCCATGTGTGAGGGAGGGGAATGTCATGGAGGAGCCAAACAGATTCTTTAGGAATATGGACCATTGCTGGTCTCTCTTTTCAGCTTGAAAGAGCAGAAAGCTCAGGCTATCCTAGATGATGAGGTCAACCATTTCTAACAGTGGGGGGCGGGGGCAAGAAAATAAAAATTCCAATTCTGCCTCCCTGGTCTAGCAGAAAGGCTCCAATTTTCTGCTTGGCTGTTTTTTCCACCCTTTGAAAGCTCAGTAATATTTGACAGAATGGGCTGCATCACCATGGAGACATGCACCTGCCAGGTGCTTTGCTGGGCAGGACAAGCAGACATGTGGATGCCGACTGCACGGCCACTTCAGAGACACCAGGAAGGCCCCAGCTTCTTACTGTCTCCAAAGCCCTCAAGTCTTGCTTTTCACCCTCCCTCCCCATTCTTTTTTTTGTTTGTTTTTTCTTTGAGATGGAGTCTCACTCTGTCACCCAGGCTGGAGTGCAGTGGCATGATCTTGGTTCACTGCAACCTCCACCTCCTGGGTTCAAGCAATTCTCCTGCCTCAGCCTCCTGAGTAGCTGAGACTACAGGCGCCTGTCATCACGCCCGGCTAATTTTTTGTATTTTTAATAGAGATGGGGTTTCACCATGTTGGCCAGGATGGTCTCGATCTCTTGACCTTGTGATCTGCCCGTCTCAGCCTCCCAAAGTGCTGGGATTACAGGCTTGAGCCACCGCGCCTAGCCCCTCCCCCTTCTCCAAACCTATTCAACAGTGTATACAGTTCCTCTAATGGGGATGAAGCCCTTCACTTCCTAATTTGCTATAAGGGCTAAGATGCCATTCCCCCTGGGGGAGAAAAGAGTGACATCCACACAAAGCTATAATGAATGCCTGTGACATCCTTTGAGAAGAGGGTTGGTAGCTAGAAGTGGGTGAAAAGAGGGCCCAGAAGTACTCAGTGTTCGGGAACCCAGAGCAAAGCCCCACTTGCACAAGAGATGGCGCTGTCAAAACGCTGCTCCCTCCACAGTTTTCTCTAGGATTGGTCCTATTAATGGTACCTGAAATTTGTGACTGCTACGTGCTTTCTGTCAGAAGACTAGAATGATGGGGCTAATATATTGGTTTTTTAAACAGGAAAGAATGTAAATTTTGGAAAATATTGGGTTTACTGTTGATCTTCATCTAATTCTGGAAGAAGTTATTTGGTAGAGATTTGTAGGGCCATTTCAAAAGAAAATAGTTTTCATGAGTTATAAGCAAAGGCTCAGGAATTTATAGCTTGCAGCTTACCTTCTTTCAGGCAAGTATGGTATGCAAAGGAGGCAATGAATAAGCATTTGTGAAATAAATGAAGGCAGATTTGAAATAGTCAGTTATAATAAAAATGTATCTTAAAATGGAAACGTAGAGACAAGAAAAAAAACTGTTGGAGAAAAAGAAAAAATGGATTTTAAAAAAGAAAAAAATCAGAAATAAATATTTTAGTATCTGGAATGATTGAATGACCACAAATAAACATGAGATTTAACTCCAAGATTCCTAGAAACCAAAGCAAAAAAGTAACTGTTAAGCTCTCTTATTCTCTTGATATTTGACAAAAATGAAAACAAACAAACAAACAAAGAATTATGCCTGAATAGATATTGAAAATTTTTTTTTTCTGGCATTAAATTCAGTGTGAAATTTATTGCATGAAAATTCTCTTTTACAAGGAACAACGAACAACCCAGTAAGTTTGAAAAGCTATAGACAAATAGACCTTTTCATACTGATGCTCTATAAAAGTGAGCGCTTCATACTGAATCATAACTCACTTAAGACATTTTTGCAGGGAACTAATACAGACTAGAAACATTTCTTTAGCAACCCCAAAGGAAACGAGTAAATAAATAATGTGTGGTTTGGTGCAGATCTCTCAAATATCAGATCTAGGGATGGAGTTTTAGATCCTATAACATTGACAGCAGAAATGTCTCGTTCTGTACTTTTGGTGAGGGAGAAGGCTAAATGCTTTAGATAGCAGACATGCAGAAGCAAATTTAATATTATACTACGAAACCTTAGGAATTTGATAAAAAGGATTACCCAGAGAAGTAATGTAGTGTAGAAAAATAAGAGCCCAGGATACCATTCGCATAGACTGGGTTTCAAAATCTGACTCAGTGATTACTATGTGACCACCTTGACCAAGTGCTCCTCTCAGCTTCAGGATTCTATTTGCCAAAATGTGAATAATGTGCCTTTCAAGGTTAACTGAGAATTAGAAGATGTCGTTTAGTAGGTACTATTAGCTGCAGCTGCAAGTAGCAGAAAAAAACAAAAATAACAGTGACTTCAATAAGGTAGAAGTTTATTTTTCACTCATCTTCTAGACCAGGGACCAGACTCCTTCTAGCGTGTTGTTGTACCACGAATGGCTTCCATTCCCAAGATCCCTTCATGGTCCAAAATGGCTGCTGGAGTTCCCGAATTACCTTCACATCGCAGCACGCAGGCAGGAAGAAGAAAGGGAGAGGGCATATTATTTTCTTTTAAGAACACTTCTATCTACATCCCTTTGGCCAGAATTTTGTCACAAGGTCTCACCTAGCCTCAGGGAAAGGTGAGAAATGTCATCTTTGTTCAGTACAACCCAGTTAAATATGGGACACCCAGTTACATCAGAATTTTAGATAAACAATAATTTTTTGAGCATAGGTATGTCTCATGCAATATTTGAAACATACATTTTTTTCATTGTTCATTTGGGATTCAAATTTAACTGGATGTCCTATATTTTATCTGGCAACTCTAGTTAAAAATCAAGGATCCTATTACTAATTGAGGGTGAAGGGGCACAGGGAGGAAGGGTGAACATTGAAGGATAATCAGAAGTCTCTGCCACAAAGTGAGACCCCTCAAAGTGGGTGGCAATAAATGGTTGGTCCTCTCTTCCCTTTCCCTGTGAGGCAAGGTAAAACCAGAGGGTGGCTGCAGGGATAACTGCTGGTAGAGCCAACATCTGTTTTTGAAATAGAATCAGTGTTCTATTTCAATGGCTAGTTTTATCACACAAAACATGTATATTTGGTTAAGACCTCAGAGATATCTGCTCTATGCATGAAATAGACAACTGTGGCCTGAAAAGCAACATTAATAAAAGCACTGCTTCTTTTTAATCACAAAAATGCTCAGTCTCATCTCTGCAGAAAGTCTATTTCTGGACTCATCCGTAAGCTAATGGACCCATCAACTGAGTTGGTTGCAAGGAAACCTTCATGTCATGAAAGAAAGGCCTGCGGGGCATGGCTGGGGGTGCAATGGACTATTTGTGTTCCTCCAAAATTCATGTATTGAAACCCTAATCCCAATATGATTATATTAGGAGGTGGAACCTTTGGGAGGTAATTAAGTCTTGAGGATGGAGCCCTCATGAATGAGATTAATGCCCTTATAAGAAGAGTCCAGGGAACTAGCTTGCTCTCTTTCCTCCATGTGAGAATACAAAAGGAAGACGGCCATCTGCAACCCAGAATAGGGCCGTCACCAGAGCCCAACCATGTTGGCACCCTGATCTACCTCAGACCTCCAGCCTCCAAAACTGTAAAAAATAAGTTTATGTTGTTGATGAGTCACGCAATCTACAGTACTTTGTTATGGCACCTGACCAGCCTGAGACAGGAAGGATTCAGTCTATTACTTACCCGCTTGCTCCCCGCTGCCAATATTTTCACTTTTGTGTGGCTCACCTGAGATTGTTGTTACCAAATGTTTTAGCTTCTTCTCAAGGCCACTCTGAGTTCCTGACTCTAAAACCATGTCATCAGTATAATGGAGGAAGTCCCCAAATGCTGTGGAAAACAGAGCATGAGTTCATTTTAGTTAATAGCAGAAGTAAATTATTTGGATTAAAGGTAAAATAAAGTGGGGCCAGGACATAGACCTGTTTTGTAGGATTTAGAATGAGAAGTTGCTTTATCAAAAAAATTGTTCTTATGAGCAATATTGTGTTGCAAGCTTTGATGAAGGATTATTTGGCTGTAATCTACATGGAGAATATCAGATCTGCCCATACTCAAGTTTTCAGATTGGCAATGGCCTGTGAACTGGTCTTTCTACTTCTACTCTCCCTCCAAATCCGTTCTTCACAAAGCAGCAAGAGTGATCAGTGATCATCATAAGACATATCTCAGTATAGGCTGGGCACAGTGGTTCACACCCGTAATCCCAGGACTTTGAGATGCCAAGGCAGGAGGATTACTTGAGGCCGGCAGTTTGAGACCAGCCTGGACAACATATAGAGACACCGATTCTATTAAAAATGTAAAAATTAGCTATCAGTGGTGTGTGCTTGTAGTTTCAGGTACAGGAGGATTGCTTGAACCCAGGGTTTCAAGGTTACAGTGAGCTAGGATTGCACCACTGCACTCCAGCCTGGGTTACAGAGCAAGATGCTGCCTCTAAAAGAAAAAATTAAAAAAAAACACACACACACACACACACACACACACACACACACATCTCAGTATAAACTGCCTGAGATCTCTAATGACTTCTCGTTGCTAGTAATACTATACCCCTTACCAGGCTGAAAAGGCCCCATCCAGTCTGATTTTCTTTTTATATTTTGACCACACTGCAGTGGGTTGAATGGTGGCCCCCAAAATATATGTCCACCTACAAATCCCTGGAACCTGTGAATATTACCCTACATAGCAAAAATATGTGATTCAACTAAGAATCTTGACAAGAGGCACTTATCCTGGATTATTCAGGTAGGCTCTAAATGCAATCACAAGCATCCTTGTAAGACAGACACACAGAGAAGAAGACACACAGGGAAGAGGAGGAGGCAATGTGACCACAGAGGTAGAGACTGGAGAGATGTGGTCACAGCTAAACAACTTCTGAGCCACCAGAAGAGGCAAGGAACAGGTTCTCCCCTGGAACCTTTGGAGGGAGGGCAGCCTTGTCACCTTAATTTCAGATTTCTGGCTTCCAAATCTATGGGCGAATACATTTCTGTTGTTTTAAGCTGCCCAGTTTGTGGTAATTTGTTACAGCAGCTGCAGGAAACTAATACACCTGCCATGACTGTTACGAGTCTGCTGGGTTATTCTTGTCATTCAAGGCTCAGGTTAAATGCCACCTCCTCAGACGTGCTCACCTGATTGCCCAGTGTTAAGTCAGCTCTCCCTGACTCTTCAGTCACTCTGGGTGTTTTCAGAAGGAGGGAGTGATTGGGTAATTACATGCGACTAACAGGAGAAACGGGATGAGTATTGAGAACTGAGGAAATAAGGCACAAAGAGGCTTAGCTTAATAACTTGTCCATTGTTGCACCTTAAATGGAAGGGCCAGGAACCAGATACAAGCTCCCTGACTCCAGAGCTCGTGCCCATTCTCTCCAAGCTATACTGGCTCTTGGCAAGGTGAGAGATACTGCCAAATGATCATTTGAGCAGGGGCGTGTATATTCTCTGTCATAGTTATAAAATTGCAGAGGCCCTTGGTGCATTCCATTCCTCCTCTCCTCTTCCCTAACAGCCTCCTCCCGCCTGTCATGCTTGTTGACAGAGGTAGAGGAAGCACAAGTGGAGAATGACCACTCACTTTCACCCACATCAGATAGCCATTCTGAAGGATGAAGATAGCAAAAGGGGGCTGACAGCTTATTACACGAACAAAAGCAATGGCCCATAAGGTGTGTAATTGGACATAGACTTACACTTTGGTCTGCCACTTAGTGGTAATTAATTGAAGGTTATAAACATGTTTGATCCGGGTGTTTTCTTCTTTGTTTCAGGCAGCTAATTGCTCATGAAGAAATTGTCTAAAGAGAGTCTTTTTTTTTTTTTTTTTTTTTTTTTGGTTTTCAGCCAAGCTTTTTTTTTTTTTTTTTTTTTTTTTTTTTTTTTTTGAGACGGAGTCTCGCTCTGCCGCCCAGGCTGGAGTGCAGTGGCCGGATCTCAGCTCACTGCAAGCTCCGCCTCCCGGGTTCCCGCCATTCTCCTGCCTCAGCCTCCCGAGTAGTTGGGACTACAGGCGCCCGCCACCGCGCCCGGCTAGTTTTTTGTATTTTTTTTAGTAGAGACGGGGTTTCACCGTGTTAGCCAGGATGGTCTCGATCTCCTGACCTCGTGATCCGCCCGTCTCGGCCTCCCAAAGTGCTGGGATTACAGGCTTGAGCCACCGCGCCCGGCCTCAGCCAAGCTTTTAATGAAAAGATTATAAAAGTTTATAGATTATAGAAAAGATTATAACAGTTTCTCATCACTGTACATGAAGACTGCATCCTTCCAAATGGAGAGAGCAGTCATCCGTGAATTACTTTTCTATGACACTGGACGGCTGTGTAGCTGCAGCTCTGACCTGAATTTATACAAACTCTCGAGGGACATCCACTCAATGTGATGAGTGGCAGTGGTGGTGGCCAGTGCAGAAGTGAGATCCTGATATCCTTTCCCGTTTCTGTCCTAAAATAGGACATGATCCCTGTTCTAGTTCCAGTTAAACAAAACAGCAATGACCTCCTCCATTTCCACTCCCCCTTAAAGTATTTGTGAGAGTGAGCCAGTGCCCAGTTTAGGGGCCCCCCCAGGGGGCAGGGGGAAGCTAGTGATGGGTGGGGTACAGAGAGGGGAGTCCCCTCAGTACCTGGCCCCATGGGGCCCCATCAAGTGGAGTGAGAGAGCTCTGGGGATTGAGAGGCAATATTCTTGATCTAGGTTCTCCATGGATGGCTGTTTGACAGAGCCATTGTCAATTTTAGCTTTCATGTGTCCTAAGGAGAAGAGAAGGCTGGGCGTGGTGGCTCATGCCTGTAATCCCAGCACTTTGGGAGGCTGAGGTGGGAGGATCACTAAAAGTTAACATATTTTCAAATATAAAGCTCAGAAGAATATCAGATTAAGTCTATATATTTGTAGGATATGTGCATTTTTTTTTTTATGGTAAGAGACAAGATGGCCTTGGGAGCAGGATCAGCATCAATATTTAAAGGAAGGAGTTACCAGATATGCAGAGCTGACCCATAATTTGTGTAGAATAGTATGAAAGGAGAGGACACCGACTTGCTTCTCGTTAAGAGATGGATTCTTAACGAGAGGCAAGTCTCTATGTCTTCTCCTTTCCTTAATTCCTCCCTTTTTGAATCTAAGCTGGCCATAGTGACTTGCTTGACTAATAAAATACAGTGAAAATGATGTTCTGGGACTTCTGTGGTTAGGTCATAGGAAGTGTTGTAGTTTCTGCCTGGGTCTCCTGGAACGTTCCCTCTCAGAGCGGTCCCTCTTGGAACCAGGTGGCATACTGTAAGAAGCCCAGGCCACATGGAGAGGCCTGAAGTAGGTGCTCCAACTGAGCTTCCCTCCCACAGCCAGTATCAGCTGCCAGCTATCTGAGTGTGCCATCATAGACACGGATCCCAATCAAGCCTTCAGCTGAGCGCAGTCCCAGCTAACATCTGACTGCAACTGTAAGAGAAAGCCCAAATAAGAATCATCCAGCTGAACCAAGTCAACCCATAAAATCATGATAAATAATAAATTGCAGTTTTAAACAACTATGTTTTGGGTGGCATTCTATGGAACGATGGATACTTAGAACAGAATTTGGTACCTGGAGTGCTGCCATAATGAAAACTTAAAATGTGGGACGTTGGCTTTGGGAACGTCCAAGCATCAGGAAGAAGCTGTGAGGTCCCTGAGGAAACTGTTATTAATGAGAACTAGAGGGAAAATGAGGACATTGTTATGGAAGCTGGAAAAAGGCATCCTTTGTTTTGTAATGATGGGTAATTTGGTATACCGTTGCTTTTGGTAACATGAAAAACAGAAAATATATCTAGGAAATGGCAGATTTGGCTAAGGAGACTTCCAGGCAGAATGCTAAACATGCTTAATGGTTTCTCTTAGGCAAGTATGGTAAGGTATGAATATAGGGAAGTGAACTCCCTGCTACCATAATGAACTATTCAGTTTCAAGCAAAACTTAGATAGAATATAAGAAGCCAGACTTACTGGGTTTAGAAAGAAAGCTATTTTCCATTCTAAGCCTCTCCAGCTGGAAAAAAAATTCTCAAAGTAAGACATGATATAAGGTAATGATCATCTCAGAGATACGGCTCTAAGACGCTCGCTAAGATTTTAAAAACCTTGAAGGTGACATACCGTAAGAAGCCCAGGCCACACGGAGAGGCGAAAGTCTATTTCACAGACTTTGAAGGATTCTGAAGGGCATTGTTCCATAGCACCTGTTAGCCCAAGCAGAAAGTGGCATATCTTGAAGAGATTTGTAGGTATGTATTTTGACTAATGGAGTGAACCTGAAAGAGTCTTTAGGAAACTTACAAAAAATTTAAGAGAATTGTACATGCAAAAGCACCATCAGCCTGAACTAAATAGGAAAGAGACAGTTCAAACTGTAGAGAGCCTTCTATGGGTAGGAAGCAGGACAAGTAGGCTACTAAGCTGCAAACATGGCCATTTCTTATGGAAAAGGAAGAATGATTCAGAGAGCAGAATCAAAATCCCAGTAGGAGTGGGGAGCCAAGAGCTACAATCATTCCCAGGGAGGCACGACTGGGAACTCACTAATCAAGGATCTGGCAACATGCACCTGGCTGGAGTTTAGAATTGCTATGGATCAGTGACTGTGATGTGCCTCCCATTTCTTTCCCTGTTGAATAAAAGCTTTAGTGAAGTTATCCTATCTCTGTATCACCACTGTATTTATGTGTGTGGGACAGATAACTTGTCTCTTCATCTCACAGGTCTTCAGACTGAGAAGAGCTGTACTCAGGGACCTGCACCCCAAGGAGGCTCATCTGCATCAAGATCTGACTTAGGTGATAAAATCCTGGACCTCAAGCTTGAGTGGATGCCATAATGGGATGAGACTTTTGGGTCTTAGGAGGAGATACGTGTATTTACCATGTGGGAGGAATGAAAATAATATGCAATCAGCGAGCAGACTGTGACAAAGATGACTGCAAATTCTTTGACCCTCTTACTGTTAAGAGTTATTGTCTTATCTCCCTTCTCTTGAATCCAAGCTGGCCCTGGGAAATTGCTTGACCAATAGAATACACAAGAAGTGAAGTTTGGGACTTGTGAATGTAGGGCATTAGAAGCCTTGCAGTTCCTGCCTGGATCTCTTGAAAAGCTTTCTCATAGAATACTCCTTTTTAGAATCCCACCATTCTGTGGATTCTAAATTCTGTGAGAAGCCCAAACCACACAAACTACATATAGATGCTCAATCAGTAACCCCAGAAGAACTCCCAGTCCTCAGTGAACATTGACTGGTGGCCATAGGAGTTGTCATCTTGGACATCCAGCCCAGTTCAGCGTTCAGATGACTGCAGCCCCAGCTGCCATCTGACTGCATCTGCGTGAGACTATAGGTGAAAACTTCCCACCTGACCCAGTCAACCCACAGAACCATGAGAGATCATAGTAAATTGTTTTAAGCCATTAAATTTTGATGATGGTTTGTTATGTAACAAGAGAAAACCAGATGAGGTTAAATATTAGAGGTCAACAGTCATGGTTTCAAATCTTAAGTTCATCGTTTATCAACTATGTGATTGTGGGCAAGTTGCCTAAAATATCTAAGCTTCATTTTCCTCATCTATAAAATGGGAATCAAAACAGAATCCACCTAATGGGTTTGTTATGGGAATTAAAAGAGAGAATGTATGAAAAGCAACAGTACAGTGACAGAGAGAAAGTGGGTCAGTAGGTAGTTACTATGGTTAGTAAATCAGTGTGAGTCATCTGTTTTTGTTGAAAGGTAGATGAGATGCTTGTGGCCATGTGGGAAGAATTAATTTAAGAACCTGGTCATTTTACTAAGGACCTGAGAGTAAGGCTAGGTCATTAGCATCTTTGTATTTGCTGTCCATTTTTCTATAATGGACTATAGGGGATTTTGATTCATGGGGGAAGTGTTCTGAAAAAAATCCCGGGCTCAAAAGAAATAGAAACACTTGGCCTTTTAAAATGGGGCTGTTAGGGTTCCATAGACAGCACTTACCACCTCCACATGTGCTGAACAGGCCTAGCTCATTAAGGTCACAGTGAGCAGCTGAGCAGACCCAGTCCTTGTTACAGTGAAACCAGAGGCACTAGCCTAGAGAGAAGGAGATGGGGCTCTAAAGCCCCCTGGAGGCCTAGGATGCTGCTGCTGTCCACTGTGTGTGCATGTGGATGGGTGAGTGGGTGCTAGAATTCCACATGGGGTGAGGGCAAACTTAAAGAGGCTGGACCCAAGCCGAGAGGTTTAAAGGAATGTCTTGATGTTCAGCACATCACCGTACTGATGTGTTCAGTGAGCTTTGCCACCCATTCATTTATTTATATAGGCATTCACTCATTCAACAACCATTTATGGCATACCTCTATGCACCAGGCCCTGTGCTATGCTCTGGGGATGCACGACACATAAAAGACAGTTTCTCCCCTGTGATCATGAGGGGCTCATGAACCAGCAGAGGAGACAGACAGGTGAACAGGAAGTATGGCCAGGGGGTAAGTACCACAGTAGAGGGCAACATGGGAGTGCAGAGGAGGGGCTCCAATTCTGGCATCAACCTACTCCACCTTGGGATAAAGTTCTAAACGGGGAAGCAAGTGAGGCATGAGCTGCGTCTGGAAAAAGGGACAGGCTTGGGATTGACTGAGTGAGCTGTAGGCAGAAGCCACAGACCAGAGACACTGAAGGACAGGGCCACACTGGCCTCTAGGGGCCATAGACTGGCGCGCTCTAAGGCAGCCCTGGAATCTGGTGGGACTGTTCCACAACTCCCGTGGGGCCTGCAGAGAGCAAGTGTCTCTCACAGGCACAGATTAAAGCAAAGCATCTCAACTATGTCTTGGTTTTGGCTCCACAGATGACTTCTGTGTGGGCGAATCTTCTTAACGCGTTCTCTTACTTTTTATTGTCCATGCTGTAAAACATTTTTTTTTTTAAAAAGCTAAAATAAACTTCCAGAGTTCAAAATGGCAGACTGTGACTAGAGCCAATGTCCTTTTCCTTTCAATGTTGGTTTGTCTGCCAAGTGATCTCATACTTACTTGGTGAGCCTCTGCCTCCTCGACTCCTGTCTTTTCTTTCCTCCACCTCCCCATTCCTGGCCACATGAGGTTCTCATCAGCATCATTGTGGTCAAAGGACTAGGCCCTGGGGTGCAGTCTGCCCTGACTCTGTTTGGGGTTTGGCTGAGGGAATTTACTTGTATCCCTATTTAGAAGCTGAATTGCCTACAGAGGATTGGGACTCAACATGACATTTTCTGTTAGTGACAGTGTAGAGCTCTCTATTTCCTTACCCAACTGATTGTCTAGGACTAAGTTAGGAATTGCTTTCTCCCTGGAGTAATTGTACAACATGGGCCAGCCATGGTCAAGTACAATCTGAGTGTAATGTTCATCAGCATCAGTTGGTGAGGACCCTAATTCTACACTGAGAACTCCTTCAGGGCAGGAAGCCAATTTCCCAACACTGGCCAGCTCTGTGACATCTGGAAGGGGCTCTGTAGTATTTGTTGAATTTAATCTGGATACCACCCAGGCAGGCAACAGCTCTCCGGTTCACCTTGTTATGAGAGAGGCCGTCTCTTCAAATACTAATAATGATAATGGTAACAAAACACTGTTACTGTTTATTGAGCCTTGATGCTTTGTCAGGTACTAGGATAAGGACTTTATATCCTTTACCTGCTTTGAGAGTCAGAATCTCTGGGTGCATAGGTTTCACCGTCCTCATTTTACTGATGAAGAAATGAAATCTCAGAGAGTAGGCAGCTTGCAACAGCCTGGTTGTTGGGGCTCAGAATCTTGGACAGTCCATTATGAAGACCCTGACTCTTTTTTATTTTTGTTTTTTTGAGACAGAGTTTTACTCTTGTTGCCCAGGTTGGAGTGCAATGGCACGATCTTGGCTCACTGCAACCTCCGCCTCCCGGGTTCAAGTGATTCACCTGCTTCAACCTTCCGAGTAGCTGGGATTACAGGCATGCGCCACCACACCTGGCTAATTTTGTATTTTTACTAGAGATGGGGTTTCTCCAGGTTGGTCAGGCTGGTCTCAAACTCCAGACCTCAGGTGATCCACCCGCCTCAGCCTCCCAAAGTGCTGGGATTACGGGACCTTGACTCTTATGTGTGATGTTTTGCGAATGACTGCTCTAACACTGGTGGAGACCTAACCCTACAGAATTCCCCAGGTACCAGGAAGCTGGGGGACAGATTTATACTCAGTGTTCCTCTTAGGCATCACCTTTGTCTAGAGCAGACATCTAACTCTCTTTCCTTATGGAGGACTGAGGGAGAAGCAGGAATCAAGCTTACACAGTCGAAGGCTCATTTAGCGCCCAAGCAGCAAAGAGATAAATGCCATCCTAATTCCCACTTAAAGTAAGCAAACCAGCCCTGGGGCTCACATGGACAGGAAGAACCTGAGGGATTCTGTAGGTCTGTTTATTTTGCTTTGTATTTGACCTTGCATTACATTCACCAATTAACTCCCAGTGAATGCAGAAACCTTTCCTCTGCCTTGGGAACATTTTCATACAAACAGGAACACAGCACAGATGACAAAAATTAAGATGTACTCTCCAGCTTGCCTTGCTGTATTATTTAAAACAATTACTGTATGATTTTCCTTTCACATAGCCATGGAAACCCTGCTGAAAGGATTTAATACAATTTATTGTGTGAAGCTTAAGAAGAAATCTGTTTCCCCAGTGCTGAAAAACAAAGCAAGCCAATTTCTCCCCACTTCCTACAAGGTGTGATGGATGCAAATTGTGAACTGGTGACCTCACCCAGCAGGGACTGAGCTTTCTGGGAAAGCATTCTGGAGATAAGTGGACCTGTTTCTTTTAGAGGCAGCAGAAAACAAAGCTGGTGCCAGAGGAATGATAATCTCCTTTGATGTGCCCGGAACTGCTTGACTGTTTCAGAAAGGGAAGCACAGCTCTGAGTGGCAGTACTACAATGCCTTTCAGTAAACACAATAGACAAATTTCCCTGCCAGGTTACCCCAGGAGCCTCTCCACTCACAGGATCCTCTTATAGGTATCTTGGTGTCAGCCATGAGATCCTAGGAAGGAGAGTTGCTTGACACCACGCTCTGAATAGAGGGTGGCCTCACTTTGGAGCCTATTAGTACCAATGGCACAGGTCAACCCTATCTGCCTGTTAGAAACTCCTAAGGAGCTTCAGAAGACATGGAAGCTTAACTCCCAGAACTAATAGATTATATGAGAACCTATATTTTAAACAGCTCTCCAGATGATGATTATGTGCAACTAGGGCTGAGATCCACTGCTCTGGGACTTGAACTTCTTTAGGTTGAACTCTTTTGTCTTCTTACTTTCTGATTCTCAGCTAGAGACCCAGGGCCTGATGATCTGTAAACCTAAAAAGGCTGCTGTAGCACAAAACTCATCCCTGCAGCTCAGCTCTTCATCCCTAAATTCAGTGGGTGAAGGGAAGAATATTAAATTGCAGAAGAATTCCCAAAAATTGGGGAAACTGGGTAAAGGGTTCACTGGACCTCTCTGCATTGTTTTTGCAACTTCCTGTAAGTCTATAAAAATTTCTAAACAAAACATTTTTTAAAATTGCAGCTGAAGACTTGAATTCAAATTCTGGATTTTTAAATTATTAGGTATGGGACTTAGGGAAATAAAAGACCCTCTGGGACTTTTCCTTTGGAAGATAGGACAATTATTTTTATTTATTACATGATCAAATGAGAAAATAAAATTCTAGACCTAGATTTAGCTGGGGTCTCTTTGCCCCTTAAGGGGTAAAAGAGATTGTTCAAACCCTCTGAGTCCATTTTCTGCTGCTATAACAGAATTCCTGAGAATGGGTAATTTGTAAAGAAAAGAAATTCAGTTCCCACAGTTCTGGAAGCGGAGAAGTCCAAAATCAAGGGACCGGTAGGGTTGGTATCTGCTAAGGACCTGGTCTCCATTTCCAACATGGTGCCTGGAATTCTGCATCCTTCAGGAGGGACAAACGCTCTTCCTCACATGGTAGAAGAGTGGAAGAGAGCCAACCCACTTTCTCAACTCCCTCAAGACCTCCTGGCCACTGCCTTTTTAAAATGGTAGCTATGATTTATTGAGTGCTGATTACATGGCAGCAGCTGTGTTAGGTTCCTTACATGTATCATATTAATCTTTCAAGGAAGAAAGTGTTAGATCCGTGATGGAAACTGAGGGTCAGAGAGGTTGAGGAATTTTCCCAAATTAACACAGCAAGTGTCAGAGGTAGTCTCCAAAACCTATGTTCTTTCCGTACTTCAGGCTACAGATGGCAGAACTCATAAACAGGTTTTGTTATCAGAAGAACAGACTACCCAAAAGGTAAGTTTATGAGAATTGTTGAGTGATCTCTATATATGGTTATGTCTGCTCTCTAAGCACCCATGTGTTCATGTAAGAATAACTACCTCAAAGTAGTGGATATCTGCATATTGCCTGGAATGGTGCTGGGTACACAACACAGTTGGTGCTTGGCGAATGGAGGTGTTGGTTGTAGTGCTGGCAGTCTTTGTTTTGTATGGTGGGAGTGGTGGTAAGCTAGTCCCATTATGTGATGTGGACATATTGTGCAAACCCTTTTTATGGTGGGATTAATCCATTCACAAAGACAGAACTTTCATGGCCTAAACATCTCCCAAAAGGCCTCACCTCCCAACACTATTCCGTTGGGGATGAAGTTTCAACATGAGTTTGGGAGGGGACAAAAACATTCAAACTATTGCACCCTTGAACTACAGATTATGGAACTTCTAGTTACTTCCTCCAGAGTCACAGGAGTTTTGGGGTAAATTACATGTTTGTGGTTGGTCACCTTGGGTTTTGAGCTCCTCCTTCCACTAAATTAATCAATTAGGTATTGTCTCACCCAAATATGGTGCCCAAGCAGCAAAGAGATAAATGCCATCCTAATTCCCACTTAAAGTAAACAAACCAGCCCTGGGGCTCACATGGACAGAGGAGGAGACTGAGGGATTCGGTAGGTCTGTTTATTTCAGTCTATGTTTGACCTTGTACTGCATTCGCCAAGTAAGTCAATTGCTAACTTTCCCCAAACAAACCTCTTCCATAGGCATTTTTTTTTGTGTGTAGGTGACCTTACTGAAGGCTTGGAAAGATGAAAGGAATTATACCACAGCCTTAGAAACTGACTCAAACACAGGGTCATCCAATTCTGCTTCCAAAAGTTCCTTGGACCCCTTCATGTTTCCTGGTCCTCACCTCTTCTGTTCCCATCTTCCCTCCTGTCTTTTCCTTTCACTCCCCTGCCCCCAGGTTTCTGCCCATTTATTTCTTTCTATTTTTTTAATGTTGGCTTTTATTTTAGATATAGGGGGTACATGTGCAGGTTTGTTATATAGGTATAATGCACCCAGGTAGGGAGCATAGTACTCAATAAGTAGTTTTTCAACCTATACCCCCGTCCCTCCCTCCCATCTCTACTAGTCTGCAGTGTCTATTGTTCCCACGTTTATGTCTATGTGTGCTCAGTGTTTAGCTCCCACTTATAAGTGAGAACATGCAGTATTTTGTTTTCTGCTCCTGCATTAATTAGCTTAGGATTATGGCCTCCAGCTCCATCCATGTTGCTGAAAGGACATGATTTCATCCTTTTTTATGGCTGCATAGTATTTCATGGTATACATGTACCACATTTTCTTTATCCAGTCCACCACTGATGGGCACCTAGGTTGATTCCATGTCTTTGCTATTGTGAATAGCTAGGTGATAGACATAAGAGTGCATGTGTCTTTTGGTAGAATTATCTATTTTGGGGGGTATGTCTACCCAGAAATGTGATTGCTCAATCAAATAGTAGCTCTGTTTTAAGTTTTTTGAGAAATTTCTAAACTGCTTTCCATAGTGACTGAACTAGTTTACATTTCCACCAACAGTGTGTAAGTGTTCCTTCTTCTCCATAGCCTCGCCAGCATCTGTTGTTTTTTGACTTTGTAGTAATAGCCATTCTAACTGGTGTGAGATGGTATCTCATTGTGGTTTTGATTTGCATTTCTCTGATTAGTGATGATGAGCATTTTAAAATATGTTTATTAGTCACTTATGTTTCTGATGTGGGCAACTTTAGCTATTCCCTTTGTTTCCTTGACTCTCATCTTTCCTCCAGGAAACCTATCAAAATATTTTCTGATCTATCCTACCCTTCTAAAGCTCCATGGAACTTCAGTTGGTCAACAAAAGCCAGCCCCCAACTCCAACCTAGATGTGATGGTCACAGCCAGCTCAAGCTTGCTGTCCACTGAACTTAATGCCCTATACCGTGTCACCACTAGCCCTGTGGAAGTCCCAAAGAGTCAGAGATGGGAGCGCTTGTAACTCAAACTTCCACTGACTTTCCAGGCTTAAATCAGGAGACTACATTCTGGACTTTGGGAATTTAAAAATTTAACATTTTTGGAAAGAAAGGATGTGTAGAGGCTTCTTACACCTTGAATAAAAAATGGCATTTTGGAATGTAAGCAAGTGAGACTACTAAGAATTAAATTTCATCAGAAATACATAAATTTACAAAAAGAAGAAGAAAAAGAAGGAGGAGGAGGAGGAGGAGGAGAATGCACTAGGCAGAGTGCCCTCTGCCAAACCTCATTCAAGAGGAATTTGGAGTGATGTTGTTGCCCACAAACCTCCTGCCAACAAGCCTACCTGGAGAGGACCGGGGCTGGTATTCTGCAAACAGTTCCTTGTTTGTTCTCCTTCCTGTGGGTCTGTGTGCACTCAGATGATGCGAATCAGATGATGGGGAGTCTTGAAATGGATAACTAGAAGTTGGAAGGAATCTGATTGGTTCTTTCTGTCCAGGAGTAGCTCCATGATAGGGTTTGCTGTGTTCCCACCCAAATCTCATCTTGAATTATAGCTGCCATAATTCCCACATGTTATGGGAAAGACCTGGTGTGAGACAATTGAATCATGGGGGTGGTTTCCCCCATACTGTTCTCATGGTAGTGAATAAGTCTGAGGAGATATGATGGTTCTATAAGGGGTTTTCCCTTTCAGTTAGCTCTCATTCTCTCTTGACTGCTGCCATGTAAGACGTACCTTTTGCTTTCTGCCGTGATTGTGGGGCCTTCCCAGCCACATGGAACTGTGAGTTCATTAAACCTCTTTTTCTTTATAAACTACCCAGTCTCAGGTATGTCTTTATCAGCAGCCTGAAAATGGACTAATACACTCCAAAAAGCCTTCCCACCTTCTTCTCCCTTGAGTATCTACATGAGATAGAGTAGCTTTGTCTAAGATGGTGTCCTTGAGAATTGTCTTCTCGCCCAGGCAGAGTTGATTAGCTTCCCTGCTGTGCTGCTGTGAGATGCTGTCCATACCTCCATCAGAACAGACTGGACCTTCTACTTGCAACTGTTTGCTTGCACGTTGGGTCACTCTTTCCCCTCACCCCCTGCACTAGCTGGTGAGGTTCTTAAAGCAGGAAACACATATTTTCCAACACATAACACAACCCCTGGTGCAGAGAAGACATTTGATAAATGTTTGCTCTAAGAATCAATGAATGAGGTCTCACCAAAAAAGAGTACTGAGTTTGCTAGGGTTATTTATTTTAATATTATGCAAAACACAGAGCAGGCATCACCTTCTGTTTCTAAATCCTTTGTGATTGATTAATCAACAAGTTATTACTGAAGCTAGACACAGCTAAGACCCAGGTGAGAGGGAAGCAATGGCAACCACATACTTTGAGAGGTTTATTAATCGACTGTAAAATAACAATGCTGCATCACATTATTAGAGTCATTCTGCCTTAGAGCTCAGGCTTCTACTTACAAAGTGCCTTGTTTAATTAAAAAATATCCTAGCAAGGATAAAGGATAGAACATTTTATAATTACTTGCCAATAATCATCAGCTCACCCATTATAGGGCAAGATTAAAATTCAGATCTACAGAACTTGAGAGTCTGCTCTTACACATTTTTCCTTGGAGTAGTTCATTTCTGGAGAGAGACACTAAATACTTCTAGTGGGCAGGGATGTGTCTCTTAGCAGCAGAAGGCAGGACTCAGTTCCCAGTGACCCCTTGTCCTTCTTCCTCTGAGGTCCTCTACACCTGGCCTGTGGTATATGAGGACTTCTTAGCTTCCAGGTCAATGCTAGCTCTGAGAATGGAGACAGACAACGGGAAGCTGCTGAGATACTTGCCAAGCCTCAATGCTTATGCCTATTTTGTGACATTGTGTTGAGACAGCGTGATATGTACTCATCTTTACTTCATGGAAAGTCAGTCCATACACATTTACTGAGTACCTTCTGTTGTAGGTGCTGAGGATTCTAGGTGAACAGGGAAGTCATGATCCCTACCCTGATGGACTAGTGGAGAAGATAGACATTTAACAAATAAATGATTATGAATGTGTAAATTGCTGTGAAGGAGAAGTGTGTAAGTCAAGAGTATAGCAGGAGTGGTGGTGGAGGCTGAGAACAGGGCCACCATGTGCTGTTGTGTAGACTGTAGTCTATGTGAATGGCACCCCCTGGAAATGTATATTACATAACAGGTCTGGCCAATATGGCAGTTCTGACTGAGAGGGAGCAAATGACATGCAAATTGCAAAGGAGGAAGAGGTTCGGCCAGGTTAAGGCATATGCAAAGGCCCCAAAACAGAAAGAAATTGAGCATGGCCCAATAACCAGAAGAACCAGTATGACCAAGTAGAGAAGCAGGCACTGGGGAGAGAGGAGGCAGTCAGGTAGAGTCTCATAAATCCATGGCAAGGAGCTTGGATACTATTATAATTGCAATGGGAGACAGGAGGATTTTAGAGCTGAAAATGATTTCTGTCATTTTGGCTGACATTAGGGGATGGATTGGGGTGAGCATGGTAAGACTGGAGATATGGAGAGGGCTTAGGAGGCTATTGCGAGAGTCAGTTTGCAAAAGATTTGGTACACATTGGGTGCACAATAAACCGTGACTTCATTTTCCTTCCCTCTCTTATAATTGTGATGTGCTTTGTACTTCCCAAAGCACTTTCAATTTGTTATTTTATTTGATCTGCATTATAGCACTTTCAATTCATTATTTCATTTGATCTTCATAATAGCTGAAGGGGGTCAGGTGGGTATATCACCCCCCTTCACACCTGTGGTAACTGAGGCTTTGAAGGGAAAAGTGGCTTTCAGGAGATCCATCAGCCAGTAACTCCTGGAACTGGTTCTCAAATCAAATCAAGGAACTTGACCAATCCCTAATTCTACCATATTATGCAATGTCCAAATGAAATCATCTAATTAGTTAATTCGTTAAGCACAAAGAAGTAATTTAAAATTTCCAGGGGTTATGATTTGCAAGCAGAAAAAGAAAAACAGAAAAAGAAAAATACCGGTGAAGGAGCTGATGTTTCCCTAGGAACAGCCTGGATCCAAACTTCAGAGTAGTTGCGTGAAGAACACTGCATTTCACTGGAGTCACAATGATGCTTTTCTTTCCATCTTTACTGACCCCAGTGTGGCCCACTAAAAAGGATCCAGTGTGCTCCATGTCTGAGAAGATACATTTTTGCTCATTAAACTCCAAACAGAGGTTAAGACATCCACAAATCAACATTATTTAGACTGAAGGAGGCAAACATTCCTTTCAAAGACTTTCATTTCCTCTGGAAACATGTGCTACCTGAGCCGTAGCCACCAAAATATGTATTTTCTTTTCCTTTTAAGGAAATGACACCTCATTCCAAAACCTCACATGCAACACCCCAAATGGAAGGAGAGGTTTCTCAGGTACGGCAGGGAGAAAACTGAGATTCAAAAGCCGCTGTGTTCTTGTTAGCTAGGGACTGCATCTGAAACCGTCTGTGGATAGTGTTTAATGTTCTGCAAATCTACTGAAAAGAGATTTTTGTTACAATTGCATTATAATGTTTTTCCCCAAGATCGCTCCTTGTTTAGGAGCCAACAGCTCAAACCTTGAACAAATTGTTCCCAGACGTTCCTTATTTCCAATGTCCTCGTGAAGAAAGAGGCAGGCATGAGGGAGGATCAGTCCTATCTCGCCTTTGTCCTTGACACCAGGGAACACCAGATAAGTTGCCGTAACCCCTCGTTTTGACTTTGAGGACTATAATAAGCAATTGGCCCTCTTTTCTTTTTTTTGTTTTTTCTTTGGCAGAGTTTTGTCAGAATTAATTCACTTGGATCTGCTGTTTTGCTTGAATCTCTGTGGAAATGACTAATGCAGAGCATTATAAGCATAGTCTCCACGCTTATGGAGCATGGGCCATTATGGCCCAGTGGGAAATGGAGAATTGTAAACACGAAGAGGGAACTTATCCAGTAAGCTAGGGGAGGGAGCGGCAGAGAGGGGGAGAAGTTACTAGAACACAATGCTGCAGTGGCCCCCAGGTGTGCTCAGAGGAAGCTCTGGGCTTGGGCATTCAGGAAAGACACTTATGAGGATGCAAGGTTGCCACAGATGCCTCCTTGGCTTGGCTTTGTTGTCACCACTGAGAAACCCCAGCCCCTTTCCCCTTGGCCCCTGCCCAGAGGTGGAAGGAAGGGGTGGGTGCCAGTGTTTGTGTGGCTGCATTTGCATCTCAGTTCTGGGGAGAAGGTGCAGTGGGGGGACCCAGCTGTGGCTGTCCTGCAGAAGCAGCAGCAGAGGGGGCACCTGGGACATGCTCTGCTTTCTCCTCTCCCTGCAGCTGCTCCATCTGTGCACAAGCGTCCCTGTCAGCACTTACCTAAGTGTTTAGGCCACTTCCTGACCCTGTAGGGGATCTTTCTAATCCCTAGACATCTCCTCCTTTTCAAAGGTTTCCTGGATTTCTTCCCCTGCCATTCCCACTTCTCCCCAAACATTTTCCTCTTTCTGGCACTTGGTGAGAGTTTAAGTATTTACTACATCTGATGAGGATTATCAGTGCACAAATTTTGTATCCTTAGGGTTCTTTGATTGCAAGCAACACAAAGTGACTCTGGTTGGCCAGGGGAATGGGGTTATGGGGAGGTAGATCAGGTGCTTACAGAATCAGAGGGAATGTTGGAAAACTAGGCTAGGAGACAAGCAAGAGGTGAGACAGCCCTAGAGTATGAGGCAGCAAAGCCCCAGGAGTGGAATTCTAGCAGGACTGCATGCCCAGGGTGCCACCACAGGGATGTAGGACTCTGGACATATCACCATTCCTAGGGACACCCACTCAAGATGCAGAGATGGGAAAGCCCCTGCTACTGAGTGTGGTCCCATACCTGTCCCCTGTGACACTGGGGTACTGAGGGAGGCTCTGGGGGAAGGAGATTTTGATTGCTTTATTTGGAGGGCAGGTGCCTGGGTTTACCATCCCACTACAATTCAAACCAGGAGGAAATCAGGGATCGGGGTGCTCTTCGAGAAGGTAAATGGACGCTGAGTGGGGTGTGAAGGGGAGAACAAAGCCATCACACTTTCTCCCTTCCCCTTCTGTCCCTGATGCTGTGTCCCCTGGAGGACTGAGTCGGCAGGTGTGGGAGGTGCTCAGCTGGGCTTGCTGCTGCAGGTTTAACACAGGGAAGAGAGATGCCCTCAGAGAGGAGGCCGGGTGCCTGTCTCTCCTTGGAATTGTTAGCCATAAATGCTCAGGAAACTGGGGCAGAATCTCCCGGGGAACCTGAGGAGGATTCCTTCCCAGATCCCCTGTGGTTGCCTGGGAGTGAGCAAAACGTGGGAATAAGTGCAGCTGAGAACTGGAGGAGACAAATCACACCTGCATCACCCACAGCGAGGTCTAGGGCTGTTAGGAAACCTAAGATAGTTGCGCACAGGGCTGAGAGTTTTAAATAGAGGGGTATTGTTGGCTGGGGGAGTGAAGTAGGGGGGATGTTGTTGGTGATAAGGAATCCTGTGATTTTGCTGCCTATTGTGAGGCGTTTAATTGGGTTTAGTAGAGCGGGGTTATTTTCGTTAATGTTTGTTAGAGCTGGGAAGCGAGGTTGTCCTGTTAGGGTGAGGGGAATAGTTCGAGTACTGTAGGCGCTTGTTAGGGAGGTAGCGATGAGAGTAATAAATAGGGCTCAGGCGTTGGTATACGACGTGTTTGTGGCTTCGATAATGAGGTCTTTGGAATAGAAGCCTGTGAGGAAGGGTATTCCTGTGAGTGCTAGGTTGCCAATGATTAGGGAAGTTGAGGTGAGGGGTATTGTTTTAAATAGGCCTCCTATTTTCCGAATATCTTGTTCGTTGTTTAGGTTGTGGATAATGGATCCGGAGCATATAAAGAGTATGGCTTTAAAGAAGGCATGGGTACAGATGTGTAGGAATGCTAGGTATGGTTGGTTGATGCCAATGGTGACTATTATTAGACCTAGTTGGCCTGAGGTAGAGAAGGCTACAATTTTTTTAATGTCGTTTTGTGTGAGGGCGCAGATGGCTATGAATAGGGTAGTAATAGCTCCCAGGCATAGTGTAAGATTTTGAATTAATGTATTGTTTTCTATTAAAGGGTGGAAGCGAATGAGTAAGAATACCCCGGCAACGACTATGGTGCTAGAGTGAAGTAGGGCTGAGACCGGAGTTGGGCCTTCTATAGCAGAGGGTAGTCAGGGGTGAAGGCCAAATTGAGCTGATTTTCCTGTTGCTGCTAGGAGAAGGCCTATCAGTGGAAGGAGGTTTAAGTTGGAATTTAGGGCTAATATTTGTTGAAAGTCTCATGAGTTGTAGTGTAGGAGAAATCATGCTATGGCTAGGATAAGACCAATGTCACCAATGCGGTTGTATAGGATTGCCTGGATGGCTGCTGTATTGGCATCCGTTCGAGCGTGTCATCAGCTAATTAGGAGGAAGGATATAATTCCAACGCCTTCCCAGCCGATGAAGAGTTGAAAAAGGTTGTTAGCAGTAACTAGAATTAGTATGGCAGTGAGGAAAATAAGGAGGTATTTGAAGAATTGATTGATGTTTGGGTCTGAGCTTATGTACCATAGCGAGAATTCTATAATAGACCAGGTAATGAATAGTGCGATTGGAATAAATATTACGGAGAAGTAATCTAGTTTAAAGCTTAATGTCAGATCTAATGTTTGGGTTATTACTCAATGTCAACTCCAAATAGTTGTTTCTTGATTTAAGAAGATGTATAAAGTTGTTGAAGGAAGACTAAGATACCAAATGCATGGAGAGCTCCCGTGACTGCTTAATAGGGTGATAGACCCGTGATCCATCGAGATGTCTTATTTAAGGGGAACGTGTGGGCGACCTTAGTTGTTATGGCCCTGAGGTAAGAACCAGATGCCGGATACAGTTCAGGTATAGCTACCCCCACGAGTTATGGGCCCGGAGCGAGGAGAGTAGCACTCTTGTGCGGGATATTGATTTCACGGAGGATGGTGAACAAGGGATTCCTAAGTGAGGGGGGGCATAGGGGGAGGGATCGGGATTAGTTCGGGGCGATACTATTGGTGCGGGTGCCTTGTATGATTATGGGCGTTGATTAGTAGTGGTTGCTGGTTGAACGTTATTTGTTGGTGTATACATCGTGATTGAGATTGCTCGGGGCAATAGATTATACCATTAGAAGTAGGGTTAGGATGAAGGGAATAAGGAAGGAGAGGGAGTAGAGTTTAATTATGCCTTTTTGAGTGGTTATAGTTATGGAAGCGGTGATATGTGTTGGGAGAGGAAAAGTGGTAAAATGGCTGAGTAAGTATTAGGCTGTAAACCTAAAGATGGGGGTCTAGTCCTCCTTTTACCAGCCCCGAGGTGATTTTCATGTTGAATTGCAAATTCAAAGGAGCAGCTTTAGAGTTTCTGCCGGGGCTTCTCCCGCCTTTTTTTCCTGCGTCGGGAGAAGTGGATCAAAGCCAGTCGATTAGGGTGTTTAGCTGTTAACTAAGTTTTTGTGGGTTCGAATCCCATTGATCTAGTAAGGGCTTAGCTTAATTAAAGTGGTTGATTTGCGTTCAATTGATGCAGAGCAGGTATTTGCAGTCCTTATGTGTTTCAGAAACTAAGTATTTTTACTTACTACTAAGAGCTTTGAAGGCTCTTGGTCTTGTTTAACCTAAATTTCTAGTGGATACCTGAGATTAGGGGGGAGATTGGTAGTAAGAGGGTAGAGGTGATGATGAGTGGGGGGATGAGGAGTATGGGTTTTGTATTTTCGAACTGTCATGTTATTTTTATGTTGTTGGATGTGGGGAATAGTGTTAGTGAGACGGTGTAGATTAGACGTATGTAGAAGTATAGATTGAGTAGGGTCATGGTAATTATAATAGAGGGAATGAGAAAGTTATTGTTCATTGTGAGTTCTTGAATGATAATTCATTTGGGTAGGAAGCCAGTTAAAGGGGGTAAGCCCCCTAGAGATATGAGGGTAGATGCTATTAGTGGTACCAGGTGGGTTGATTTGTTTCAGGTACGGGATAGTATGAGAGTTGTGGTGCTTGAGCTCAGGTTGAGAGTCAGGAATATGGTAGTTGTTAGGGTAATATATATAGTTAAATAAAGAATTGTAGTAGTTGGGCTGTACACCAGTGTTATTATTATTCAGCCCATGTGAGTGATCGAAGAGTATCCTATGATTTTGCGTAATTGTGTTTGGTTGAGACCTCCTCAACTACCCACTACAATGGATAGAGTGGAGAGAGTTAGGAGGATGTAGATGTTGATTGATGGGTGAATTTGGTATATGATTGAGATAGGAGCTAGTTTTTGCCATGTGAGAAGGAGTAGGCCAGAAGTTAGGGGTGTTCCTTGGGTGTTCCTAGGAATCTCTTGCTATCCTAATGGCTAACGATGGCTTTCTTTGTCTTCTGGCCTTCCCACTATGCCCACACTAGGACCCCAGACTGCATATATTTATTTCTGGAGCAAGTTTTAAAAATGCAGCACCTCATACTGGTTGGTGGTTGAGTTACAGTTTTAACCGGTTGAGAGTTACATTTGACAAGACAAGCATTGGCTCTGTGATGCTGTGGAAGCCGTGTCACTTCTTTGGGCTCCACTTTCTTCCTCTCTAACATACTGGAGGCTCAAAGTGTTTCCGTTCTCAACAGTCCCCATGCTCAAGGAGCATTCCGCTCAGCTAGCACATCGGAGTCTCATTTATTTGGGGCTGCACTCCGAATTGAGAGGCACAGCTGGTCTCCTAGTGACTGCCACGCAACACTGCGGTACTCTATTTCCTCTGCCTATTTTCCCCCTTAAAGCGCTCTGGCAAAAGAGCCCAGAGGCGCTGTGGACTGGGAAGAAGCCAAAGATTTTAATATACGTGTGGTGACATTTAGGGCCATGTCAACATCTCCAAACTGAGCAGGTAGACTTACAGCTCACAAGAGGATGACTTTGGCTCATATTCTGCTTAAAAACAAAACAGAAATTCACTAGAAATCCAAATATCCATCAGCAGAAAAGAAGGGACACCTGGTGCAAGTCAGGTGTTATGCAGAGGAAGAATGATTCCTATTGATACTCATCTTGGAGAGTTGCATATTAGCATATTCAAGACCCCTCTAGGTCCCATAGTAAAGACAGAGGTTTAACTCTTTATGACATAGCCCTCCCAAAACTTATTTGCACATGCAATATTCTCTTTTTGTGGAATACTTGTTAACTGCTGGTAACTCTGCCTGATCTCTTTGCACATATTGTCTTTCATGGGTGGGAACTTCCCATGTGAACTGACCCTGGGGCCCTTCCAGTCTCTCTCCATAGGGCTGAGGCATGTTACACAGCTTGTAAAGAAATGACTCAATCGATAACGTCATTCAGTATTCTTGAGAGCTCACCATGGATCAGGTATTGTGCTGGGTATAAAAAAGAAAGATTTGTAAAAGTAAGTGGTCTCTTTCCTCAAGGAGCTTATAGTCTAGTGGGAAGAGATTCATGAAAATGATGTGGACTTGCCTCTAGTGTAATAAATGTTTGGGTCTAGGAGCTGCAGAGATCCCCCAGGGTCAGCTCATGAGATGACTTGGAGAGTCCAGTGGCTGTACTTGGCAGCAGGGATGGGTCAGGCTCAGGCTCAGGCAGGTGTTGAGTCAGATCCCCAGAGCTGACTCTAGCTGGGTCCTGGGTGGGCAGACAGTTTGCAAACTGGATGATCAGGGAGAGGGGACTGAGGGCGGCTTGGGTAGGGGATGAGAAGAAGGGTCTGGTTAGGCAAAGAACTGAGGGTCTGAAGTCAAATGCGGGCAACAAGGAAGTGTCAGAAACTACAACCAGAGTAAATGGTCCCTGTTTCCCCAAGTATACCTTCCTTATCTACGGGACTTGCCATGAATCCTCTGGGTACTTTGGGAATCTGTGTTACATCTCTGGGCCTCAGCTTTCTCGTTTGATGATGGAGATGGTTCTAATGTTCTGTAATTATTTGGCCCTGTGTTCATTTCCTAGGGATGCTGTAATAAATCACTACAAACTTGGTGACTTAAAAAAAACAGTAATGTTCTCATCATTCTGGAAATCAAAGTATCAGCAGGGCCACGTTGCCTCTGAGACTCCAGAAAGAATCCTTCCTCATCTTTCCTGGCTTTTATTGGTTGCCAGCAATCCTTGGAATTCTTTGACTTATAGCTGCATCTTTACAATGTCCGCTTCTCTCCTCACACAGCCTTCTTCATTGTGTGTCTTCAAACCTCCCCTGTCCTTAAAAGGACACCAGTCACTGGATTTAGGGCCCACCCTAATCCATCGTGACCTTAATTTCAATACATCTGCAAATACCTTATTTTCAACTATGGTCACAGGCACAGGTACCAGGGGTTAGGATTTCAGTATACCTCTGAGGGGGATGTAATTCAACCCACTACAGCCTTCCATAGACAGAAAGGACCGACTCACCCAAGTCATGTTGAATCACCTTCTAAATTATGTCATAAGCAAAAAGAGTGATCATGATTGGCCATGTTTGCAGAAAATATGCAAGTGGAAAAGCATGGCATTTGGCCCCTTATTAGTCTCCCTGCTGCTAGTCTCATATTCTCCTGTCCATTCTCTACTGTGTTCTAAGAAGGATTGTAATAAAATACACATCTAATCATATCACTCCCTTGTTCAAAATTCTTTGGTGGCTCCAGCTGGCTTAAAGCATAAATGCTTCACTCCATTACCAGCCCTTCATGGCCTGGTCCCTGCCCAATCCAGCCTGGGTTCATGATTTGCTCCTCCAACTCATCAGAGGACTGGGAAAAGAAGTCAGAGGGCACAGTCATGTGGAAAGGGAAACCCCAGTCACCCTGCAGAGGATTGATGGGATGAGGCTGCTTCACTGTGGAGTCTGCTCCAGAATGGGCCAAAAAGATTTATGCATTGGAGGAAGGCAGTGAGAGTTCTGCCAAAAAAAAAAGAAAAAAGAAAAAAAGGAAAGTGACCATTGAGGGATAAGGAGTCACATGAGATGAAGGCCTGTCAGTAGAGTGTGTGAGACCACCATCATTACTTCCCAAGTCTGGAGACCATGAGTTGGATTGGAGTTGGATGAACATTAAAATAGGACAACAACCTCAGCGTGGGCACTCACATAAGAAGGTGCCTTGCCCCTTTCTTCTCCCTGCCCAACACCAGAAGGTAAATCCCTGGAAGAGACAGCAGAGGGGAGGTGGTAAAAATACAAATCCTAACCCACCCCTGCCCATGACCTGGGACTAGAGGAGCTATAAATCCAGTCAGTGCAGGATGGTCGGAGGAGAACCTTGAAACAAATAGAAGCTTGCAGTTTTAAAATAGATGGCACAGAGTCCTGAGTGAGAAGACAAACACTCTCTAATAGCTAAAATGACAGAGTATAGCCACTTGCAGGTCCTAAAAAAATAAAATTATGTTAGATTCATGCCTGTCAACTTGAGACTCTTCCACAGTCTTTGAGAAGAGAAACTAAGGCAAAAAGATGTTAAATAGCTATTCTGTTCAGTTAAGGAAAAATAAATTGTACATGGTTGTTGACATATTACTAAGTGCTCTTTAGATCTTAGCTATTATAATTTCAAACAAGGAGAATAACGTGTACAAAAACACTGGCATGAAAGAGCAGATACTCTACTTAACCTTGTATTGTCTCCATTTCAGCAGTTTTTCAGTTGCTTTACATCTCTGCTTCCCTGCTTGACCATGTGTACTGAGCTTCGTACAGAAATGAATGAGTGAATGAATAAATGAAGAATGGAGTTAATACATTGAATGGTATCTCTTTTTTCCACATTGCAGAGTTTAAGAGAGGGCATGGTGGATAGCTTTAGCTACAATTGTTGGGAGGCTGAATAAAGATAGTGATAAACTCAGGATATGGAATACTTCCTCTGATATGTGGGCTGTAATAAACTCAGATTTGTGAAAGAATGAATGAGAATGGTCTGACACCTTGAACTCAAGTTTTGACCAGTGGTGGGGGGTGCGATGGGTTGATGTTTCCAAGGTTTCTGGTTTCCAAGGAGGCTTAGGCAGCCTGGATGAGATGACCAGTGACAGCAGGAATGCAAAGCTCTCCATTTATTTTCTGTGCTTCTCCTGTGGTCATTATGTCAAGTGGTTGCACATTAGATTCGGTCTTTAAGAGATCAATGTTACATGGAAGAAAGTGCTCCATGTGAACAAGTTCTGCTGCAATAATGAAAAAGAACCAGCAGGAATCCAGCTTAGTAAGGCAAAATCCTCACTAAAAAGGCAGTACAGGCTCCATTTGCTGAAATTCAGCAAAGCATGGTGCTTACTTGGAATTTTAGAGAGACAGTCTCCCAGTCCAAAACAACAACTTATTCCCAAGAAATTATTCTTGGGAGAAAAACACTGTTCTTACTGCTAGAACCCGGGTTTCTCAGTCCTCACCAATATGAAAGGGGAGAAATGTGGGTAGCTGTTCTGTCCCCAGCACTGCAGAATCTGGCACATGGTAGCTGCTCAATAAGTATGTGAGGATTAGAATGAAGTTGGATTTGTGGTTCTAAGGGAGAACATAGCTGACGTTCACAGGGCAGAGCTCATGGCGCAGTCTTCTTAAATGGCTAAATGAGGGGCAGTCTTCTTAAATGGCTAAATGAGGGGCAGACTGAGATTATGACTGAGAGAGTTGAGAGGAGACATTTCCCTCTGCAGGAGATGCAGGCCACAGGACTCAAGATCAGCTTGGTTTTAGGAGATTTTAACAATCAGTCCTTTCTTAAGGTGAAGGCCTACATCTGGCGATCTCTCTGCCTCTTCAGAAGCTATCATTTTATTTTGATTTCAAAAAGCACCAAATATATTTATGTAGTAACTCCATATACCAGGCTTTGTGGTAGGTACTGTGCAGAGCACGGTTCCTGTGTTTGTTGAGCTTGCTTTCTAGCCTACGAGACAGATACATAAACAAAAATGGGGCGATAAAGGATGCACAAAGAACTGTGGCTGTTTTCCTTTTTAACATCCAGGGACAAGAGCCTCGGCCGCTCAGAACACTGACAGCATCCCTGCAGTGATGCTTTCCTCCTGCCCACTTCAACACTTTACTCCATGGCCATGCTGCTGTGTATGATACTGTATAAAACAACTGCATGAAAGTGGAAATCTTGTTTGCAAGTGTCTTACTTTCTCCTGATGGTCCTCAATAACGCTTTGGCTCCATGGAGACTGCTGACCCATGGACCTGGCCAAGAGCATTTAAAGCACTGACCCTGACTGAAATCATCCAGGCGGTGACTATAGTACAGAGAAGAGTTTTGATCACTAAACCCTGGGACACTCTAACAGAATTGAGGGAGATGAAGAGGAACCAGCAAAGGATACCAAGAATAAGTAGCTCATAAAGGAAGGAAGACCCAAGAGTGGGACGTTCTGGAAGTCACACTCTCAGGTTTTCCTTCCCAAGAAATGGAAGAAAACAAAAGTGCTTTAGAGGAGACCATGATCAACTGGGTGAGGTGCTGTTGAAAGAGTCAAGCAGGATGAGGATTGAAATTGACCTTGGATTTAGTGACTTGGGTGTCATTGGGAAACAGTTTCAATGGGATGGTGGGAGAGAAATTATGACCAGAATGGGTTCAGGAATGGATGAGAAGAGAGGAATTGGAGATAGCTAGTAAAGACAACCCTTTTAACAAATTTTGATTTAAAAGAGAGAATACAGACATGGGGCAATAGAGAGGGATGTGGGGTAAATATATTTTTTTTAAGTGGGAGAAATACTGTATTATTTTGCTAGTAGGAAATTTTCAGTAAAGAGTGAAACACGAATGATGCAGGAGAGAGTGAAGGGGCAAGTGGAGAATGTAGGAGCCAGTGGGATGCCCAGCAGGGCAGGTGGCAGGAGCAGGAGAGTTCACTCCTGGTAACAGAGTGGTGAGGGAGGGAAGCCAGAGCATTTGACAGTAGATGCACTAGGGTAGACTGGGTGAGGGGTGAAGGTACAGGTTCTTCTTGGATTGTTTCCATTTTCCCCATGGATGAGGAAGCTGTGAGTGAGGCCAGGGAAGAGGCGTTTGAGGAGGACAGTGTGAGGAATTCATCTATGAGATGAATGGTGTGAGTGTATCAGAGGAATGATTTTGAACCCCAGCTCTGGGAAGCTTCTAACAACACATCAATGCCTGAGCAGGAAAGAGGGAGGGGGACTGGAGGAGGCAGTGGGAACATGAAGAACCCTTTCCCCAGCACCAGGGCTGGTTGTGCTGTGAGGGGCATGGGAGGGAAACTGCCGTCATATGAGAGGCCCTCTGATATGGTTTGGATTTGTGTCCCCGTCTAAATTCCATGTGGAATTGTAGTCCCCAGTGTTGCAGGAGGGGCCTGGTGGGAGGTGATTGGATCACGAGGGTGGACTTCTCTCTTACTATTCTTGTGATAGTGAGTTTTCATGAGTTCTGGTTGCTTAAAAGTGTGTGGCATCTCCCCTTTTGCTCTTCCTCCTGCTCCAGCCATGTAGGACGTGCCTGCTTCCCCTTCACCTTCCACCATGACTGTAAGTCTCCTGAGGCCTCCCCACCCATGCTTCCTGTATAGCCTGCAGAACTGTGAGCCAATTAAATCTCTTTTTAGCAGTGTGAGAACGGACTAATATGCCCTCAGAGGATGGATGCCCTTGGGGACTGTGGCATTCAGTGAAAGCAAGAGAAGAGGTGTGGGACCAGGGCTTTGCTACCTGCAAGCAAAGACAGCAAGGTGAGCCTGACTCACTGCTCTTCACCCATTACCCTGCTCTTTGCTGTTCACTGTTTATTTATGGACCTAGAATGAGGGCCCCCACAGGGCAGGGACTGACTGAGGCCTGTTCGCTGCTTTACTAGAATGAGAGACCCCACAGGGCAGGGACTGACTGAGGCCCGTTCACTGCTTTACTCCTAGTGTCCTGGACAGTACCCAGTATGTACTATACCTGTGGCTCTCAAACTTTTTGTTTCAGAAACCCTTTTTACACTCTTCAATTTTTTTATTGGTGGATTATATCTATCAAGATTTTCATATTAGAAATTAAAGCATAATGTCTAAAAATACTTATTTAAAAATACATAAATATTTATTATACTCTCAAATAGTTCATTAAAATAACCACACCCATTACATGTTAACATAAAGAACCTGTTTTTATGAAAAAATGACTATATTTTTGAAAACCAAAAACATGTATTAAGAAGAGTGGCCTTGTTTTACATTTTTGCAAATCTCTTTAACTGTTTGACTTAAAATAAAAGGCTAGGGATTCTTCTATCTGCTCCTGCCTTCAATATGTTCTTTTATCTGTGGTTGTGCAGCCTCTGGGAATCTCCACAGGACACTTGTGAGAGAATGAGAGTAACAGAGGCAGATAATGTCTTAGTAGTATTAGAACATAGTTTTGACCTCTTTGATACCCCTGAAAGGGTCTTCAGGACTCCGAAGGGTCCCCATGTCATAATTTGAGAATTGCTGTAAGACAATCTTCAAATATTTGCCTATTACCTGGCTAATAGACTGCATGAATGAATGAATGAATGAATGAATGAAGCTCTCATTGAATTATGTCAATACTTCTTTAATTGAGCTTCCAGCTGCCACCCAGGTCTCCCGCTGTGACCACCTTCCATCTTGTTGCATGTTGTTGCAGAGTGATCTTTCCACTGCCCCGCTGTCACCTTTGGTCAGATGTAACCTGGTAGCACAACATTCATGGTCTCTTGACCTGTGGCCTGTCCGCCTTTTTGGCCTCTTCTTTTTATGCCCCCTGCCCAGCCCTGAGATAGGCTCCAGCCATATCTAATTGCTTCTACTCATGTCATTTCCATGCCTACAGTATCCTTTCTTGTGTCCTCTCTTCTCTGTTCTCTACAACACATTGTCTGGCAAACTCGTACAGCTCCTTCGAAATCTTATTTAAGGTCACCTCCTTGATGCTTTCCTTGCCTGCCCACCTATCACCAGAACTACAGCTAGATGCAGAATCATGTGTCCAGACCTCTATAGAAAACACAAAGACCTTCAAGTTCATGGCTAGATGACTAGAGTGGGTGACAACACCTCATATGCATTTTGCCTTTAGTCCTCACTGCAACCTGTGCTATGGCTGCTAAGTGACCAGGCTAGGATCAAACCCAGGCCCCTTTAGATCGTAGCTCTGGAGCCAAATAGCTCTAAACCAAAGCCTGAGGAGCTTGGTTTTAAATGCCCCAGCTATAGATGCTAGGCAAGTTATTTAATATTGCTAAGGCTTGATACCCTCATCTGTAAAATGGGATGATAATTGAATCTGTCCTAAAGGGTTTGTAAATTTTCAACACATTAGTACACAGCGAAGGTTTAGTAAGCCTCTGATGTATAGTAGGTGCTCAATAACTACTAGCTCTTGTTATTTATTGCCATGCCACCATTAGTTCTTATATTCCTCATTCTAAGTGTAGACAGACATTTGTGTCATTTTTTTATTTGACTTTGAAATCATAAAAGGCATATCTATCTATGTATCCACAGCATCTACCATAGTGCATGGCATCTACCCAGTAGATGTTCAGTAAATATCCCATAGGTGAAAGGATGAATTAAGGGCAGGGTGCGGTCTGAATCAAGGAGGCATAGTCCCTGTTTACTGCAATCTGTTTTGGCTAACTTGCATTTTTCATGTTGTCAGCTGAGCTACACATTCAAGTCAGCATTTTGTGAAGGACCTTTATGGAACTTCCCTTTTCAGGGTGACCAGAGGCTTTTTCTCAGACATTATCTCCTCTGAGGGAACCTGCAAGGAAATATAATTTGAAGAAAAATGTTTGGTGATGGCAGGCACTGAAACCTCCTTTGAGATGTGCCCTTTGAAAGCATACACATTTTCAGATGCAAAAGCAAACCCATGGAACCTGGTAGCTTCCAGGCGTAGACCTTTCTAGATCACATCTGTGTGTAGCATGTCTGTGTATAGCCCTCCCATCGTGGACTCCCCTGCCAGCCCCCTCTGTCGGTGCTCTGTAGGAAGAGAGGCTGGGGTGTGAGGGTCTTTTACCAGCCTCCTTCCACGTCTCTTGAATAGCATCTCACACTGAACCTCTCACACCTTCCTTGTAAAGAATGGTGGAGAACTGACTTCTAGTCCTTCCACACACTCACTTAGTGGCCTTGCACATACCATTGTTTGTTATTGCTGTTATAATTGTTCCTTTGAGGAGGAGGAGTGTCATTAAAAGTCCATCCTCAACTAGGGAAGAAAATAACCTCTGGTCTAGGATTGTGCATCTCATACCAGAAGACTGCCAATCACAATGATTAAAGGTGCCAGTTTGGGGTTCAAACAAACCCAGACATAAATCCCGGCTCTGCTTCTTTCTGGCTGGGTGAGATTTCACACAATCTCCTCAAGCCTCCGCTTCCTCATTGGCAAAATACAGATAATGCTATTTTCCTCATAGTATAATCATGAGAGTTAAGTGAGTTAGGATAGGTAAAGCTCTTAGGATGTTCCCAAGTGTTTAATAAGTGCTCCAGAAATTCTAGCTATTATAAGTACATAAGATCACAGGATAAATAGGGTACATTTTGGGAAATCATTTTGATTTGGGGAAGAGTTTTGAAGTTTGATTATCTTAATAAAGCGAGAACATCATGCATTTTAAAAAATACAATTTAAAAACAAAACGAGAGCTTTCAGAGAAAATAAAATTGTGCTTTTAATGTCTGCTTTGCCCTTTCTGAACATGGCTGAAAGCCCGCTCTCCTCTAATTGCGGGGGGAGGGAGGGCTTTATGTCTGCACGCCGGGCCCCAGTACGAGGGAGCTTTAACACATACAGATTCCTAGGTCCGTAATCTCAAGTTACCAGAGGAAGGCAGCCACTCAGAAGGCTGTTCTCAGGGAAGGCTTAGAAAAAGGGAGGGGGCAGGGGCTTGTCCTCTCTGGAACTCCTACACCTGTACAGATGAGTCAGCAATTAATCTACTGCCTCAGGCCAGACCAGGGTTGATAGGGCAGGGGAGGATGTGGGCAGTCACAGACATTACTCTGAAGTCTGTTAGTGCTCTGAAGTATTTCCACCCCAGAGTCCATGCGCTTACCATTTCCTCCACACTGCCCTGGCTGTCGGAAGGGTGGACAGAACCCCTGAGAATGTGACCATGGCCTCACCGGCCCCATAGCTTTTTTGCTTGCATTTGTGGCAAGGCTTGAACCTATGGTTTTTGGTAGAACTTTCAGGGTAATTAGGTACTAAAAGGCAAGTCAAATCTGTGGGTGCTGGCTGGATGGCTGCTCCGTCACACCCTCTGCAGGGCCGCGTGGGCAGCATGTCCCTTTAATGTCTAGGGCATATGATGGCTCTTGGTCTCTAGTCGCCTGGGTCAGCATAGGTCTATTTAAGGTCAATTAGGACAAGGTCTGAACAAAGGATTAATATAAATCTGACAAATCAGGTTAGAAAACGTATTTATATTGTCAGATTTCTTGAGTAGTAGCCTTTCTCAGTTCAGGCTGAATGATGGCATTCAATGTGCATACTTACTCATTTTGACAGCTAACAAGATAAATATGTCAGCATGTGATTTGCTAAATACTTTCCCATGAATTTCAGTTAGAAGTTGCCAATGAGGTGCACACTTTGGAAAAGGGATGCGTGTTGGATTCAAGGTAGTGACTGTAAAGCAATTTGTTTCTGCCTGCTCTGCCCAGGCACTTGCCTCTGATGGCTAGGTGATCATGTCTGCGCCTGCTGGCGAACTCAGGATGAAGCATTGTAGTGTTAGAGGGCCACTGGCAGGGTCTGGGCCTGGTCAAAGGTGCTCTGTGGGTACAGGCAAAAGGCACAGCTTATCTGCACCTTGGGCTTTGCTTTGGGTATGGCATTTATGCAGCCATAGGAGCGCCAGGAGCCGTAGCACAGGCAGGGGACTGGCACTGTCAGACTGCCTGAGGATTGTCAGAATCTGGCCCTGGAGGGAACCTCATGCACCTCAGAGGAACCTAGAGGATGGCTAGGGGCTGGCAATATGGCAGATGGGACCCCATGGTGGGTGGATCCCTGTGATTCCTTGCCTTGTCTGCCACACATTGGCTTATTGAGGGCCCCTGCATGAACATTCTCCATGTCTTTGGGGGCCACGTTGGTAATAGAGGACACTTCAGGGTTAATGTTCTCCTTTTGCCTGGGCCGTAGCTCCTGTGGACAAGTATCTAGGTACATGGGATGCTTCCACGTTCGTGACACAGTGGACTTGCGTTTGGAGCACGTGCTTTCACAAATGGGTCATGCCGGTTCTACAGGGGATTCCCATCCCCACCCCACACTGTGTCCTGTTCTCTGATCCTTTCCCTGACTCTGTCCTGTCTCCCCCGCGAGAGGGCAAACTCTTGGACAGGGAGGCCTCTGTTTTCCCTTTAGTAGCCCCCACAATACTCAGGTAGGCACTCAACACATTCTTGTTGGTTGACCAAGTGACTACAGAGACTTCTCATCTTGCCGAAATAGGAGACAAGCTAGAAGTTAAGGCAGTCTTCATTTCCTCAATAAGATTTTTCCCAAAGTGTTTTTTTTTCCTTGTCAATCTGATTGTACAAAGTCTAGCATATGCGAGTGGCTTTCAAAAAGTTCATGGAAAATGTATCTTATGAAAAAAATTTTGCACCAAGATAAACTTGTACTACCATGTTATAACACATCTGAGGAGGATCTAGTTTGAGGCACTAAGAAGGATAAGACATCAGTTTAAAAAGAGATCCTATCAAAGCAACATGAATTCTACTAAAATTGAAACAAGAACAAACATTAAGTTTATGGTGAAGTTTGATGGAATCACTGATACTTTATGAAAAGTTTATGGGGACAAGGCCCCCAAAGAAATCAGCAGTTTACAAGTGGATAACTTGTTTTAAGAAGGGAGAAGATGGTGGTGAAGATAAAGCCTGCAGGAGCAGATCATCCTGTTTGTGTCCTAATTGAGGAGGACTGACAATTAACAGTAGGAACAATAGCCAACACCACAGACACCTCAATTGGTTCAGCTTACACAATTCTGACTGAAAAGTTGAAGTTGAGCAAACTTTCCACTTGATGGGTGCCAAACCATTGCACCCAGATCAGCTACAGACCAGAGGAAAGATTTCAATGGAAAATTTAAACAAGTGGAATCAAGAGTCTGAAGCATTTCTTTGAAGAATTGTAATAGGAGATGAAACATGGCTTTACCAATACAATCCTGAAGACAAAGTACAATCAAAGCAATGACTACAAAGAGGTTGAAGGAGTCCAGTCAATGCAAAAGCAGACTGGTCAAGAGCAAAGTCACGGCAACAGTTTTGTGGGATGCTCAAGGCATTTTGTTTATTGACCTTCTGGAGGACCAAAGAACAATAACATCTACTTATTATAAAAGTGTCTTAAGAAAGCTAGCCAAAGCTTTAGCAGAAAAACACCCAGGACATCTTCAACAGAGGGTTCTTCTTCACCATGACAATGTTTCTGCTCATTACTCTCATCAAACAAGGGCAACTTTCTAAGAGTTTAGATGAGAAGTCATTGGGCATCCACTTTACAGTCCTGAGTTGGCTCCTCTGACTTCTTTTAGTTTTCTAATCTTAAAAACATCTGTAAAGGGCATCCATTTCTCTTCAGTTAAAATGTAAGAAAGTCTGCATGGACATGGGTAAATTCCAGGACCCTAAGTTCTTTAGGGATGGAATAAATGACTGGCATCATTGCTTACAAAAGTGTCTTAAACTTCCTGACTTTTTAATGATCACCATTCTAACTGGTGTGAGATGGTATCTCATTGTGGTTTTGATTTGCATTTCTCTGATGGCCAGTGATGATGAGCATTTTTTCATGTGTCTGTTGGCTGTATGAATGTCTTCTTTTGAGAAATGTCTGTTCATATCCTTTGCCCACTTTTTGATGGGGTTGTTTGTTTTTTTCTTGTAAATTTGTTTGAGTTCTTTGTAGGTTCTGGATATTAGCCCTTTGTCAGATGAGTAGATTGCAAAATTTTTCTCCCATTCTGTAGGTTGCCTGTTCACTCTGATGGTAGTTTCTTTTGCTGTGCAGAAGCTCTTTAGTTTAATGAGATCCCATTAGTCAATTTTGGCTTTTGCTGCCATTGCTTTTGGTGTTTTAGACATGAAGTCTTTGCCCATGCCTATGTCCTGAGTGGTACTACCTAGGTTTTCTTTTAGGATTTTTATGGTATCAGGAAACAACAGGTGCTGGAGAGGATGTGGAGAAATAGGAACACTTTTACACTGTTGGTGGGATTGTAAACTAGTTCAACCATTATGGAAAACAGTATGGCGATTCCTCAAGGATCTAGAACTAGATGTACCATATGACCCAGCCATCCCATTACTGGGTATATACCCAAAGGATTATAAATTATGCTGCTATAAATACACATGCACACGTATGTTTATTGTGGCACTATTCACAATAGCAAAGACTTGGAATCAACCCAAATGTCCATCAGTGACAGACTGGATTAAGAAAATGTGGCACATATACACCATGGAATACTATGCAGCCATCAAAAAGGATGAGTTTGTGTCCTTTGTAGGGACATGGATGCAGCTGGAAACCATCATTCTTAGCAAACTATCGCAAGAACAGAAAACCAAACACCGCATGTTCTCACTCATAGGTGGGAACTGAACAATGAGATCACTTGGACTCGGGAAGGGGAACATCACCCACCGGGGCCTATCATGGGGAGGAAGGAGGGGGGAGGGGGGAGGGATTGCATTGGGAGTTATACCTGATGTAAATGACGAGTTGATGGGTGCTGACGAGTTGATGGGTGCAGCACACCAACATGGCACAAGTATACATATGTAACAAACCTGCACGTTATGCACATGTACCCTATAACTTAAAGTATAATAATAATAATAAATTTTAAAAAAACAAACAAAAACAAAAACAAACAAACAAAAAGACAGAATTAAAAATGTCAATTAAAAAAAAAAGTGTCTTAAACTTGATGGAGCGTATGTTGAGAAACAAAGTTTACGTTTTTAATTCCATTTTCCCATGCACTTTTTGAAGTCTCTTCGTAGGTCGACTAGTCAAATGTCTACTTAAGTACTTAATCTATTAATTTAGGAATACACATGTATTTAAAAATCACATAGTACATAAAGCATTTTATTTTGGAGTACACTTTACTAAAATACTTCATTACACTGCAGGTGTCTTTGACATCACTGTCTTTTTCTTAGCAGAGCTGCATTTGCAGTGGTTTTTCAGAGCACTGTTGAGCTAGAGCCCTTTTTGAATCCATATATGACACTGATAGCAAACTACCATTGCATATGCTATGGTCTGAATGTTTGTGTTCACCCTCAAATTCACAGGTTGAAATTGCAGCCCCCAAGGTGATGGTATTAGGAGGTGGGGTCTTTGGGAGGTGATTAGGTCATGAGGATGGAGCCTGCATGAATGGGATTAGTGCCATTATAAAATAAGAGGACTGAAAGAGCTTGTTTACCTCTTCTACCGTGTGAGGACAAGCAAGAAGGTACCATTTATGAACCAGAAAGCCCTTAACAGACACTGAATCTGCCAGCACCTTGACTTTGGACTTCCAAGCCTTTAAAACTATGAGGACCAAGTTTCTGCTCTCTATAAGCTACTCAGCCTGTGATGTTTCGTTATAGCAGCCCCAAAAGACGAAGACAGCATGCATGAAAATATTTCAAGGAAATCACTTATCACTATATCATAAGTGTCTTTGTCATGCTTGCTCACAATATCTAACATAACTGTGAAGGCACAGCTGCAAGAATAATCACTACAGTTGTGTTATGCTCTTTTGCCTTCTTTATTTGTAGCCAAATTTCTATGGTCATCTGTATAAACATCCCAAACTAATATCGACTGAGGTCATGTAGCCTAACACACCTCCTCCTACTAGAACTTTGTTAGTGTAGGTAAAATCTTAGAGAGATGTTCTTTGCTATGAAAAATGTGACTATAAAAACTCAGATAAAGGCAACTCCTCTCTCCTTTTTCTTTAAAAAGATAATTTTTTGGGAAAAAAAGAGCTCACTTTATTTGGGGGTATATATAGTATTTCATATTTAAGAATGAGGGAATATTATAATCACTAAGCATAATGGAAGTGCCTCTTCCTCCAGGAAGTCTCTCTGGCTCAGCCTAGGTAAGCTGCCCTGCTGTGTTCCCATGGCACCTGCTTTTGCTCCATTATAGCATTCATCATGCTTTATTGTACTTGTTCATTTAGTTGGGCCTCTCCTAACAGATTGTAAATTCCAAGGGGCTTTTTATTTTCACTCTGTCTGGTACAGGAGCTGGCATAGGTAGTAATTTAGTAATTATTTTTGAATGGACAAATAAAGGCGTGAGTAAGAAATAAGTGATTTGGATGGTGTGACAATTTTCCCTGCTTCCATACCTCAGCAGATGGGAGTGACTGATTCCTTCAGCCATGTGATCAGGGCTGTGGCAAAGGTCCCCAGAACCCCCTGGGGTCAGGACCACAGAGTAGCCCAGAATCTCAGCTAAAGCAGTGATGTCTCCCATGGCACCTTAGTCTAGTTCACTTCCTGAGCCAGCCTGACCCAACCTGGGTGTAGGGCCCTGCTGAGCTTCACGGTGCATGGTGCACCAGCAGGGGTCTGGAATGAGTCTGGTGTTGAGGAATGAGGACCGGGAGGCACATCAACCAACAACAGGTTTCCCTGTTTCCCTCTTCGGACTGAAGCCCTGACATGCATATCAAAGGACAGGGCCTGGCTCGCTAACTTCCATCCCCTCACTGAGAGGGAGTTGGGGGAAGCTGGATCTTCTCCTGTTCACTAGAACATAACCTGGGCACCTAACAGGAATGGACTAATGGCCCAGAACTATAGCAGGCCACTTCTGAGTCTCACCCACCATTCGAATTCATGCCCTTTGTCCCCTTGTATGATTCAGATCTCTAGGATCAGAGGCAAGTCACACCTTTGGACAGTATAATGGTTATCTATTGAGTACTTACTAGGAGCCAAATACTGCCTATACACACACACACACACACACACACACACACACACACACGTATACATACATATATATATATCACATATAAATCACACACACACACGTATATCCTCCACAATAATCCTATGAAGAATACAAAGAAGGTCATTTTATTATCGCCATTCATCTATCAATTTATAGAGTGTCTCCTATGTGCTGGCACCTCTCCACAGATAAGGAAGCTGAAGCTCAGAGCTGTTAAGTAATGCGTGCATGGCAAACGAGCTAATTAATGGCAGAGCATGCTATGAACTGGGCTGCCTGACTCAGGCATCTGATGCTTAACCACTGTGCCTAGTCACCTTTTATGCCTAGGAATCAGCTCCAGAACCCCTGAAGTGGATATAACTCAAAGGCCTGTGACCAGGGGGGCTCTGGTCTGCACCCCTCGGAATTGCTGGGTATAGTTGGATTATTCATAGAGTCTCAAGAACCATGTGGAGGAGAGGAAAAAAAGCACACATAGCCCTTTAACCTGGATTTATTTATTTATTATTATTATTTTTGAGACAGAGTTTTGCTCTTGTCACCCAGGCTGGAGTGCAATGGCGCGATCTTGGCTCACCGCAACCTCCGCCTTCCTGGTTCAAGTGATTCTCCTGCTTCAGCCTTCAGAGTAACTGGGATTACAGGCATGCACCACCACGCCTGGCTCATGTTTTGTATTTTTACTAGAGATGGGGTTTCTCCATGTTGGTCAGGCTGGTCTCGAACTCCCGACCTCAGGTGATCCTCCCACCTCAGCCTCCCAAAGTGCTGGCATTACAGGTGTGAGCCACCATGCCCGGCCCAAGGCCTGGATTATTTAGACAAAGCTTCATAGTCCCCTTCTCTAGCCCGTACTGGCTACATTTCAGAACCATCACAATTCATTATTTGGAGTTAAGTTTTGAAGGCATGAGTAACCCTGAGTAACTCTGGGTGTGGTGGGCAGCAGTCATCACCAGCCTTGGTTGGTTGAGTTGATGTGTTTCATTCATCAATGTTCTTTGTTTCAGATGGAAGCAGAAACACGAAGAGCATGTGTATTGAACAATGGAGGTGGGAAGAAGACAATGGGGAATACACATGTTTGGGCAAGGGGATCACCCAACAAAGAGAGGTGCTCTGTTCATTTTGGGGGAGAAACACTGAATGCCAAGCAGGAGACAACCAAAAATAAACTTCACTGCCTTCTCAGTTTTACCAAAGACTAATAAGGCTTCTGGGGATCTTCAGAGTTATTGGGGAAAAGATCCCTCTGGATTATATTCAATCCCCCGAGTATGAATCCCCACTCATACTTCCTTGCTGGGCTGCTTTGTGCTAGTTACTTAACGTCTCTGAGCCTTAATTCTCATTTGTAGATGGAGATGGTCATATCTCACAGGATCCCTACGTGGATGAAGTGGTGTGGTCCTGGACAAGCTCTCAGTGAACAGCAGTTTTTATTTCACATGGTGGGAGAAGAGGGTCTATATGCTGCACCCTCCTGAAGTGACCCTGGGCTTGACTGCTGCTTTTGAAGGACACGAATGGTTACTTGTAATTTGATAGCCACATGGAGCTCCCCACAACTGTGCTTATGTTAGTTAGGACACAACGCTGGCCTGCTGGCCTTGGAAATGGGTGTGTCAGTGAGTTTCTGCCACCTCCCCATAGTGTCAGAGGTGGGAAGGGAGTTGGCAGGTGAAGGGTTACATAAGCAAAAGTGGGCAGTGCCCAACTACATGTGTTGGCACCGGCATCGGTTCTCTTGGAGGTGGTTCCCTCTGCCCTAGAATGACCCTGTTGGAGTCAGATCAACTGATAATCAAAGCCCTTTACAAAAACAAGATCAGCCCCCTGCAAAGAAAGCTCCATTTCCAGTGGGGTCAAGGTCCTGTTTATTTCATCTGTGCCTTTCTCAGTTTAGAAGGATGCCTTTGATAAGCTGCAGGCAGCACCCCCGGTGACCCTTAATGACAGCCTGACTCAGCCAGATGCTTCTGGTCTCAGGTTAGGGATGAATACTCACTGAGCTCTGGACACAGATCTCTGAGGCTGTGCAGATTTCACATCACTCTTGAAAAATGAAGTGAAAAAGTCCCTGTTTAATTCGGGCCCTTGCCGCTTCCCCGTGTCATACATTCTAGTCTTCAATTGTGGCTTTTGGAGAAATGCTTCCACAATGATGGTTCTGGTGCTTGCTAATAAATTTCCATGATCTGTTCATCTTCTTAAGAGGCTCAGTTGAGTCAGGCTCGGCTAACCAGGGGAGCTGGGATAAGCCCTCTCTACATTCTCAGACATGGTAGAGGAAAGCTGTGCCCTCCAAGAAAGTTGTTAATTGATGGTCATCCTCTTAGCTTCTTTCAGAATTCTTTCATTAGATCTGGTCCACATGAAAAGTATTATTTCTGTATCTCAAACTGGAAGCAGGAGAATAGCTTTGGCTAATGTTTGCATGTTTTTTCAAAGTCAGGTGCTGGTCTAAGTACTTCTCATGAATGAATTCACTAATCCGCATCTACCCAGAGGTAGCTGATATGATTATATTTGCTTTGCAGATGGAGGAATGAGGCACAGAGCAGCTGAGTGACATGACTTGTAAATGGTGCCACCAGGTCCCAAAGCCAGGTGCTCAAACACCAGAACTCACGCTTTTACCTGGAGCACTGAGCTGCCAATCATTATTGCTTGGGATTTAACAATGACCAAGCAATATAAAGCCCTCCCTGTCAGGAGTAGGGCCAGAATTTCCACTTAAGCAGAGCTAAAGGCAACTGTGGGGTAAAGAGGATGACTAAGAGGCTTGCCCTAAAGCTGCTTTTTCACAATTTACATAAAACTCAGAACATGTTCATGACCCACATTGCTATGGTTTGAATGTGTTCCTCAAAGCTCATATGTTGGACACTTAATCCCTAGTGCAAAAGTATTGAGAGCTGGGGCCTTTAAAAGGAAGGTGATTAGGTCATAAGGGTTCTGCCTCCATGAATGAATTGATGCTGTTGTTACATGAGTAGGTTAGCTATTGTGAGAGGGTTCCTGATAAAAGGATGAGATTGACCTCATTTTATCTCATGTGGACACATGCTCTCTAGCCCTTCTGCCTTTGCCATGGGCTGACACAGCAAGAAGGCCCTCACCAAATGCAGCCCCTCTATCTTGGACTTCCCAGCCTCCAGAACCATGAGCCAAATAAATTTCTTTTCTTTAACGTATTATCCAATCTCAGGTATTCTGTTACAGCAGCAGAAAACAGATTAAGACACATTTCAATGAATGGGGGTACGTGTCTGATGTGCTAAAGCCCTTCCAATCCATGTTTTTATAATACCACCATTTTCCCTCCTAATGTGAAAGAAAATGAAGCATGGGGTCAGGAGGCTTTGAGGGTAACAGTGAAGTTAGGGTTAAGGGTCTGGAGGTCTCAGTATATCAGTGAGATATTGCTAAGGTGATATGAAAAGAAATCCTAGTTCACGTCCTTGGCAGAGGAAGTCCATGTTGAGAAATTGTCCAGCAAGGATGAAGTCAGTCATGACTAGGTGGTAGGGAAGGTGCAGAGGATGCTTGAGAGGACACACCCTGCATTGCTTTTCTCTTCTGGGAGTGGCTATGAGGGAAATATACACTCGTATGGTAGGAATTTCCCATGCTTTAGGCATTGACCTCTGCTTTCCAAGGGATATTTTCATTAGGCAACCAACTGGGAGAAGGGTAAGGGTATGGATGTGGGTGAAGGACACTACCTAGAAGTAATAAACTGACCATTGAGTAAATTAATTATCAGTCTTAACAGCCAGCCTTCCCTGTATATACTCCCAATCTTCACATGAGTATCTGTGTTAGTTAGCCTGCTCATTGCAAATGCATTTCAAGTTCACTGCAAAGAGAAATCTCAAATCTTGCAAAAGATGTATTGTTTTGTGAAGCTCATTAAAGTGAGTTGGAGAACTGCAGAAAACACATACCAAGTCATCAACAAACATTGTTTGGCGGGGTTGCGACAGTTAACAATGAAGAGAAACAGCACAGCATGGAAGATGGTTTAAAAGAGTTGAATATTAAAGGATGCAAAAGGCCTTTGGGAAAACTGATGAAGATTTCTATGCAATGCTTTTGCAGAGGTCCTCAGTATGATCATGCTGTGATTCAAATGAGAATGCTATGATGTCATGCTATCGTGTCAGTCACCCACCTCTGATGGCCAGATTCATGTGCTCGTGCTCTTTGCTCTCATCACAGCCAAGGCTGCAGGATGGGAGGCAGTTCGCTGTGGGCTTCCACACTCAGGACTCCTGCTCTTCACTTCCCTCCTGGGCTTCTCTATGCTGTAGACACCAGCACTGCTTCCCAAACAGACACAAGTAGCCCAGAAGTGCTGGGAGCAATAATGGCCTCGGGAACAACCCATAAGCAACGTGGACAAAGAGCTGATGCAGAAATAGTCCTCCAGTCAGTCCCCAGGTGGATAACTCTGAGACGCATTCTATGCCCTCCTCAGAGGTTACTGGGGAGGCTACACCCTAGCTGTCAACAGGAGTGACCTTGATAATAATGCACCCTGCATTGCATTTCTTCCTCTCCTCCCTCTCCTTGGTTCCTCAGCCATGCTACTTGGATCTCCTGCTGAGTCAACCAGCAGCACACAAGTCCTTGACTCAGGATTCACTTTGTGGGGTACTCAGGTCACTATATAGTTTCTCAGAAAGCTCAAATCTAAGCCTCCTTTCAGTCTGGGTTCCAAGAATTAGCTCAAAGTTTTAATAGTAATCTATATAGTGTTAAATGTAAGACAAAATAAAAATTTTCATAATTTTAGCTTAATTTTAAAGACATAACCCTAATCAAATCTTTTCTTGCTTATTCATTATAACACTTTTTTATATTTTAAGTGGATTTACTTTAAGTGATCTTTTCCTATCAGAAAATGGGAGCCTTATATATATATATATTCCCATCTGGAATTTTTCTTTTTTTTTTTGAGATGGAGTTTTGTTCTCATGGCCCAGGCTGGAGTGCAATGTCAAGATCTTGGCTCACCACAAACTCTGCTTCCCAGGTTCAAGTGATTCTCCTGCCTCTGCCTGCTGAAGGCTGAAATTACAGCTGAAATTACAGGCATGCACCACTACGCCTGGCTAATTTTGTATTTTCAGTAGAATGGGGTTTCTCCATGTTGGTCAGGCTGGTCTCAAACTCCTGACCTCAGCTGATCCGCCTGCCTTGGCATCCCAAAGTGCTGAAATCTCGGCTCACTGTAACCTCTGCCTCTCAGGTTCAAGCGATTCTCCTTGCCTCAGCCTCCCAAGTAGCTGGGATTACAGGCACCCACCACCATGCCCGGCTAATTTTTTTTGTATTTAGTAGAGATGGGTTTTCACTATGTTGGCCAGGCTGGTCTTGAACTTCTGACCTCGTGATCTGCCTGCCTTGGCCTCCCAAAGTGCTGGGATTACAGGTGTGAGCCATCGCAACCAGCCACCCCCACCTGGAATTCTATAACTCACTTTTTAACTTATGGTCTATGTCTTTCTCCATTTATTAAATGTTCTTCTAAAACATGCACTCCATCATGTGACTGGGCCACCATTTATATAATCAATATACTACTGTGGTATTTTGAAGTTGTTTCCATTTTCAACAATATCATAAACAAAGGTGAAGAGAATAATGCCAATGTATGAACGTTGGGCAAGTTTTTAATTCTTGTGTCTCGGTTTCCTTATCTGTCAGGTGGGGACAAGAATGGACCAACCTCATAGGGCTACTGTGAGAACTGAACACATGAATACATTTATTTATGTATTTTTAGTTTACTTTAAGTTCCAGGATACATGTGCAGGATGTGCAGGTTTGTTACATAGGTATACAAGTGCCATGGTGGTTTGCTGCACCTATCAACTTGTCATCTAGGTTTTAAGCCCTGCATGCATTAGGTATTTGCCCTACACATTAATACTTTTAAAGTGTTCAAAACAGTGCTTCCCCCTACTCAGCAGTCTATAAAGATTTGCACTGATGGTTATGGTGGTGATGATGTCTCCTCTTTCAGTGAATGGCCATTGTCCACCCAGGTACTCAATCCAATCAATTCCCAAGACTTGTGAGTTATACTTCTTGATTTTGTTCACGTCCTTCGTCCCTCTGCCACTGCCCTATTCAGGCTACCCTCCCCTCTGCTTTTGTCCTATCTTCTAAGTGGTCTCCTTGCCTTGAGTTTTGAGCCCTTCCAATCCATTCTCCACCCTTTAGTCAAAGTGCTTTTTCTAAAACAAAACTCTAAATAGTTCAACCAAAGTATATTCTTACCAGCATTGTATGAGAATGCCTATTTCCCAAAACTTCACTAATATTATCTATAATTATTTTAAAAACATTTTTGAAAAATGATATTATTTTATATTTTGCTTCTTTGCAAATATTCAGCTTTAAAACACATACATTTGCCATTTTTATCATTCCCTTTGTATAGTGTCTGTTTGCATCTTTTGCCCTAAAAGGCCTTTAATATTCTGACGTAGTAAATGCTATCTATGTCGTGGAGCATACATTTGAAGTTGGGTGAAATTCGCCCTGGCCAGCCTTGGTTCTGGCCCTAGGACCCTGCAGATAAGCCCTTTTTGTGGTTGCTTCTGAATGTCATGTGCCCATCTGTTTTAATTTGGCCCAGTCCATGAAGACTTGAGAACAGGACTCCTTGAAGCACATAATAATCATTGCCTCAAAGTGGCCCGTTCTTCATGCCTGGATGGCTTCCCATAATCCAGCTCCTTCCGGATGGCCATTTTTAGCTGAGACAACCATGCCATTTCGAAGCCTGCTGCTTTTGGAGGCTAAATATAATTTCTCTGGGAAAGGGGCCAACTGCGACAGTTTATTTCCATTTGGCCTGTGTCTTGAGGCAAGACTGAATGTGAGAGGAAACCTGGAGCCAGTGCGAAAAACAGCATGGCAGCACCAGGCAGCAGCCACCACTGTCCACACACAGCCTGGCGTGGGGGATCCAGAGTCCAGCCACACCCCCATGTTGGAACCCCCAGAGGGGATAGGCACCTTAGTCACAGCACGCTGCAGGACAGGTTCTTTCAGGTTGAAATGATAGGGCTGGCTGAGTGTGTACCTACCCAAATCTGACAGGAAGGTTTTGCCTAAATTCAATTTCTCCTCATCCAGTGAATAACCATAGTCCACCCAATCCAATCAATTGAGTTGCTAGTTCTTAAAAAATGAAATCATTCATGTAAAAATGAGCAGCATATTTTAATGTTATAAAACTCATCAAACATTAAAAGGTGAAGTATATATTCAGATATTAACGATGGGCTTAATCATTTATTTACTTATTTATTTATTTTGAGACAGAGTTTTGCTTTTGTTGCCCAGGCTGGAGTGCAATGGCGCGATCTTGGCTCACCGCAACCTCCGCCTCCTGGGTTCAAGTGATTCTTCTGCTTCAGCCTCCTGAGTAGCTGGGATTACAGGCATGCACCACCATGCCCAGATAATTTTGTATTTTTAGTAGAGACAGGGTTTATCCATGTTGGTCAGGCTGGTCTCGAAATCCTGACCTCAGGTGATCCTCCCACCTCGGACTCCCAAAGTGCTGGGATTACAGGCATGAGCCACGGCGACCGGCCAATCTGTTTTTTAAAGTAGCATGAAATATATGTTAAACACAAATACTAAAAAAGATGCCAAAAACCCTATAAAACAAATAACTAAAGTGAATGGTCACAGGATGCTGATGTATGCATCCCATACAGGATGGTATTTCATACTTCTTGGGATAACACGTCAAGCCTTCTATGATTCAATTCCTGACCTTTTCAGTCGTGATCCTCCCCTCATCCCGAGTACTATACTTACCTCTCCAGCCATATTGAACAGCTCCAGCTCCCCAAGTGTGTCATACTTTTGCATATTCTATTTTATACTTTTGCATATACTAGCCTCTGTACTTTTGCATATAGTATTTTCTCTGCCTGGGTTGCAACTGGAAAACTTCTATTCTTCTTTCAAAACCCAGACTCAGTCCTCTTTGACCCACCCAAATAGAAGTAATTAGTCACCCCTGTGTTCTGGTATGGTTTCCAGTTCACACCTTTGTTGTTTTAGCACTACATTTTCCATGCTTGTGTCTCTTCTATTGGAATGCGAAAACTTTGAGAGCAGAGACTGTCTTTAGTTATTCATTCATTCATGATCCATTCAACAAATATTTGCTAAGTGCCTGTTAATGTGCTGTGTGACTTGTCTTTGCTTTCATTATATGTACTCTGCTGAGCACAGTGCTGGGAAATGGCAAGTGCTAAAGCATGGGTGATGGGTGGGATGGAGTTATTGAAGATGGCTACATGGCCTGTCCTTAGCATGGGAGACTCGCCCTCTGCTGCTGCAGTGTTACTGAATCATCCTGGGCTTTCTCTCACTACTCACAGGTGGTATTCCTTCATGCCATGTCACTGCTTGGAAGAGAGGTGATAGCTTCCCGTTCTACCCCACCTCAGAACTCCTCATCACTTCCTGGCCTCCCAGCCTCACTCTGGGTCCTGAGATTCCAGATGCAGTCAGAACGATCAGCTGAATAGTCAACTTCTTCCCCCACAACTGACTTGCTTTCCCAGTAAAGATGATGTCTTGTCACACCCAGAGGGCCAAAGTGTGCCCACTTCCTGGCACCACTATGGACAGAATCCTGGGAACTGTGCTAGGACAGCATGTCACCAAGAAACGGCAGATCATAGGAAGTGGGGGTTGGCAATATCTCTTTTTAAATCAAAGAGAGAGGATTGTAAGAACAAGATCCACAAAAATGGTTTTGGTGACTCAAATCCTGATACTATTTGGAGAAGTTGTTACTGGGGACAGGGGAAGGGGACAGGGAGGGAATGGGAGGGGAGAACAGAGAAATGCATGATTCAGTCTGCCACCTACCATTGACAGGAGGATGGGAGGTGCTTTTTCTTCTCTGCCATTTATGCTTTCATTCTTGATTTTCCAGACTCTAGATCCCCAGGGCCTTCCTTCCATAGAGTCGTTTGCCCTCTGTCAGCTTGATCTGTTTCCCAGACACCCAAAGCAGCCTCACTGACATAAACTGTTTGTCCCCAACCTGATCTGTGATTGCACCTCACATTAGCCCCTGGGCATAGATCAGCATCCCGTAACCGTTTGTGCTAGTTACTTAGTTATTTTAGAGGGTTTTGGAGGGTCTATTTCTGATACTTGTGTTTGACATATATTGTATTCTACTTTAAAAAATAGATTAGGCCGATTGCTAATACTGGTCATATACTTCATCTTTTTTATGTTTGATGAGTTTTATAACGTTAATATAAATGAGCATACATATGCCACTCATATTTTTCACTTGAAACTTAAAAAAATATTGGTTGGAGAATGTCTGCCAAAAGACGGCTTTTAGGATTTTAAGACAGAATCCTTATCAGGATCTCCAAGGGATGCAAAATTAAGTTTTAGTCGCTACCTGAAAACAATCGTTCTTTATAAAACTCAATGTCTCCTTTCAGGTCTTTTGAGGGATGTTGGGAAGATCCCTCTGCCCTCCCCCTGGGGCCCATCATATGTTCTGCAACAGGCTAAGTTCCTGAGTTCTCAGGGAGGCTGCACAGGAGTCTGCACCAAGTGGACATCCAGGACACCCCTGCATCCTAGACTGTGTTTCTTACACAACCCAAATGGGCTGTATTCCTACATGGAGATTGAGTCTTACTGATGCTTTTCACAATGGTGGTGGCATCTCCAGGGGAAAAGTCACATCATAGTCCAGTTTGGAGGGTTGCCGAGCCACTCACTCTCACATTTAAGTTTCCAAATCCCAAGTGTGTGAGAAATTAATCACTGGACATCTTGGGAGATAGGGTGCACACTGGTGGTTATGAAATGAAGCTTCACTTAAGCAAGTTATTACACCTTTCAGGTGTAATCAACCAACTGCATCTGGGATCCCACAGTGATGGATTTGTACCCCACTCCACAGCCCTAATAAAGTGAAAAACAGATAAGAGTTCAGACTTTATTTTAAAATGTATACGCTTTTGCTTTCCATTTCTTAGAAAAAAAATCATAGATGAGGTAGTAGAGTAAAATGAGTAGAACCAGGGCTCTTGAAGTCAGAAAAATCCAGTTTAAACCTCAAATCCACACTTTGTAGGTGGGTGACCTTGGGCATTGTCTTAGTTTGTTTAGTGTTGCCGTAATAGAACACTTGAGACTAGGTAGTTTATACAGAAAAGATTTATTTGGCTTATAATTTTGGTGGCTGGAAGGTTCAAGATTGGGCAGCTGCATCTGCTGAGGGCCTTAGGCTGCTTCAACTCATGGAGGAAAGTGGAAGGGGAGTGGGTCTGTGCAGAGATCACATGGAGAGAGACGAAGCAAGAGCGCTGACTGAAGAAGCCAGATTCTTTTTAGCAACCTGCTCCATTCCTGAGAGCGAGAACTCACTCAGCCCAGAAGAAGGGCCCTAATCTATTCATGAGAAATCAGCCCCCATGATCCAAACATCTCCACTAGCCCCCACCGCCCAGTACTGCCACACTGAGGATCAAACTTCAACATGAGTTTTGGAGGGGACAAACCAAAGCAGACATATTGTTTAATTTCTCTCAGTCTCAGATTATTCAGCCATCAAATGGAGATAATCACACTGACCTCACAGAGCTCTTAAGAAGAGTCAAGGACACAATGGATGTAAGTGTTCAGCACAGCACCTGGTAGCTAGAACTCAGTCAACAGTAGGAAGATAAGGAAATGAAAACTGACTTGGCTTTTGAAAGGTTTGAAATATCGAAGAGAGATTTTCCCAGTCTAACTGAGATCTCCAGATTTCTTCTCTTGCCTGGTGCCTGTACAGGTTGCTGTCTCTAAGTCAGTGGCTGGAGCAACTGCAGCATGGCTGGAACTCCATCGCTGTCAGTGAGGCCTCCGCTCAAGGACGGCAGCCTACTGCATGCCAGCATCTTGCTCTAGGATTGTCCCAGCTCTTTCTGTGGAAACCTGGAGCCTGATGATAAATCCCCCTTACTCGAGGTAACTTGGAGGCAGTTTTTTAGAGCTAAAACAGTTTAAATAAACCATTGATCTAGAATCTAGATCAGAAGCTGGAAAACTTTTTATATAAAGGGCCAGGTAGAAAATATTTTAGGCTTTGTGGCCCATATGGTCTCTGCTGCAACTATTCGATTCTCGTAGCATGAAGGCAGTCAAAGATAATACATAAATGAATAGATGTGGCTGAGTTCCCATAAAACTTTATTTATGGCACAGAAATGTGAATTTCGTATCATTTTCATGTGTTGTAAAATATTATTCTTCTTTTAATTTTTCTAAAAGGACATTTTAAAATGTAAAATATGGACCATACAAAAATAGGCAGTGGACTAGATTTAGCCCACAGGCCATATAGTTTGCTGACCCTGATCTAGAATGATGTTTTGTTAAAAATGAAATTTATTTTTCACAGCTCTAATGATTTACTGAGAATAGTGACAAAGTAGAGATATGTTGCCATTTTATTTCAGAGAAATTCTGACCTAAGCCTGAAGGAAACTGCTTTCTAACAAAATAAAATACATTTATTGAATCTTAGGAGATAAGGTTCACATCTTTTATATGTGGCTTAATCCCCACCTGGGGCATTACTACACAGGACAGTGAGAACTTTAGATTTTACCTTTTTGTTAACTAAGCATGGTCTCAGGCTTTGCCATATTTTATTTGTTTTTAATTGGGAAGTTTAACATTAGAAGACATGGGGCAAAATCATAACAAAGCAACAACAAATGACAAACACATTTTGCCCTAATCGATTATACTGAGTCCACACTATTAACTACCTCAAATTTGAAGTAGTTGAAAAGAAATACAGGAAAAATAGGAAATACTGAATGCCCATCATATAGCTAGAATTGTTACTGCCATTCTACAAATGAAGAACTAGTACTCATTTAAGTTTTTTTGTTTTTTCAAAGCTCACACAGCTAATAGATGCATAAGCTGGAATTCAAACATAGCACATATGGCTTTTTTTCAGCTTTTATTTTAGATTCACAAGGTACATGTGCTGGTTTGTTACATGGGTGTATTGCATGATGCTGAGGTTTGAAGTACAAATGATCTATCACCTTGGTACTGAGCATAGTACCCTGCAGTTAGTTTTTCTGCCTTTCCCTCCTTCCACCTCTTCCCCCTAGTAGTCTGCACTATCTACTGTTGCCAACTTTATGTCCACGAGTACCCAGCGTTGAGCTCCCACTTATAAGTGAGAATATGCAATATTTGGTTTTCTGTTCCTGTGTTAATTCGCTTAGGATAATGGCCTCCAGCTGCATCCATGTTTCTGCAAAGGACATGATTTCATTCTTTTTTATGGCTGCGAAAAATAAAATATTGTATCTATCACCCTACTTTAGCTTTCTGCCTGTTAAATGTGTGTGTTTATTTAGTGCCGACCATGCCTGCCCTGTGCTAAGTTCTCTGTGTACATTATCAGAACTTCAAGAAGAAATCAACTAATCCACAATCATAGTGAAATATTTCAACACTCCTCTCCATAATTGACCCATGAATTAGATACACTGTGTCTCTTTTAATGTGCAGGTAGATTTTATCATTCCTATTTTACACTTGAGGGAACTGAGGCTTAGAGTGGTGGTTAATTGGTTTAGAAGCCACATGCCAAGCAAATGGTAGAACTGAGATATAACCCGGGATGTCAGGATTTCAAAGCCCAGGAGCTTTGCATTGACCTTCATGGCTTCCCTGCACCCACCAACCTCACAGTCATTTAGAAACTTATGGGATAGGCAGAAAGGAAGACCTGGAGAGGTAGGGACAGAGTTGAACACTGACCTCTCTCTCTTCCAAATCCCAATCAAGGGTTTCTCCAGAGAGTTGGGTTCTGTTAGGGATAACATTGAGGAAGTTTGATCCAATTACCAGCAACAGGAATAGTTATTTGTATTAGGTTTTGTTTCTTAAATCACACTGAACAAGCATTACTATCAGCCAGGAATTAATGGCCACACACAGCGAGAGACACCCAGGAATGGAGCAATAATTACCGAGGTCATTGACCTCACTTTGGGGCAAAGCTGACTTAGGGGTCTTGTCACTGCTGGAAATGACAGGATGCGAGTCAATGGATGCCGAGCCACCCTGGGTATAGTTCAAGCCTGTCTGCACTAAAATGATGTCAATTAGATTGAGGGAATTCGGAGACCAGAAAGATAAATAATAACAGCTTTGAAAGGGCTGATTCAGGAAGGTCAGTTTCTGATTTGACAGAGTTGCAATGAGGAAAAGTGATGACTGAAGATGCCTTAGGAGAGCCATTTGCCTGCACTTGGCTTGGGAGAAGAAGGAGGTCATGTGATGAGTTTGAATTGTTCCAGAGGTCGTGAACCAATCTCTTTTAAAAAGAGAGAGAGAGAGAGAGAGAGAGAGAGAAAGAGAGGTTAAAAAATGAAAAACAAGCAAAATACCAAGAAAAACTTGAGGCTTACCATAAGCCAACCTTGGAATATCTTCTAGAAGGAAGCCTGTCTGTGTTTATTGTGGGAGAAGCTAAAGTAAGGTGTAAAAATGAGATAATAAGCAAACAGGAGCGAACAATCTCAGCTGACAACAAACAGCAAGGAAATGCTGGGCCCTATCTGCTTTCTCCCACTATTACCAAAGTGAGCAGATTTCAGGATATGAAGCCATAACAGTAGATAGGCAAGTTTGCTCCAAGGCTCATGCCCATGGGTGTGTGGGGAATACAGGCAGTGCCAGAGATGACAGGAGGATGTTCCAGCTCACATTTCTCCCAGAAGCAGACCCCGAGGCAAGAATTCAAGTGCAAATATGGTAGCCCCCTTATCTAGGGGGGGATACTTTCCCCGGTGGATGCCTGAAACCTGCAGAGAGTACAGAATCCTATACATATATATCATTTTTTTCTATACATACCTATATATGATAAAGGTTAATGTATAAATTAGGCACAGTAAGAGATTAACAATAATAACTAATAATAAAATAGAACAAGTATAAAAATATACTATAATAAAAGGTCATGTGAATATGGTCTTTCTCTCTCTTAAATATCTTATTGCACAGTATTCACCTTTCTTATGATGATGTGAGGTGATAAAATGCCTACGTGATGAGATGAAGTGAAGTGAGTGATGTAGGCATTGTGATGTAAATGTCAAATTCCAGAAACAGACAATGCATACGTTTTGAATAGGGCTCAGTTCTGAGTACTGTGACAAAATATCGCACCATCCCACCCAGGACATGAATCCTCCATGTGTCCAGCATCTCCACATTGTGGCACTGCCCACCTTGAGTCACCTAGTAGCCCTCTGATATGGTTAGGCTTTATGTGTCCCCACCCAAATCTCATCTTGAATTGTAACCTCCATAATCCCCCACGTGTCAAGGGAGAGACCAGGCAGAGGTAACTGGATCATGAGGGCAGTTTCCCCCATGCTGTTCTCCTCATAGTGAGTGAGTTCTCATGAGATCTGATGGTTTTCTAAGGGGGCTCTTACCCCTTCACTTGGTGCTTCTCCTCCTTGCTGCCTTATGAAGGTGTCTTGCTTCCCCTTTGCCTGCTGCCATGATTGTAAGTTTCCTGAGGCCTCCCCTGGCATGCTGAACTGTGAGTCAATTAAACCTCTTTCCTTTATAAATTACCCAGCCACAAGCAGTTCTTTATAGCAGTGTGAAAACAGACTAATACACCCTCTCAGTTATCAGACTGTCATGGTATTGCTTGTGTCCAAGTCCCCCTTATTTTACTTCAGAATGGCCCCAAAGCACAAGAATAGTGACGTGATAGTTTTGGACTGGGTTGACTGTGGGTAACTGAAACTCTGGTAAGCAAAACTGTGGATACAAGGGGACTACTGTAGTTTTCGGGAGGTGATTGCAAGAAGCACTGGTGAGGAGTGGGGCAGTAAGACTGAGATGGGAAGGCAGCCAAGTAAAGTCCCTCATCAGGCAAGTTGTCGCTGTGGACACTGAGGAACGCTGGGAGTCAGCGTAAAGCACAGGCCTTGGAGTCATCCTATCTGAGGGCAGAGGAAGCTGGGTGGGTCCCAGTGGGCACCGTGGGTAGAGGGGGCTCTAACAGAGCGAGGCTGTGGGCAAAGCGCAAAGGATCATGGGTGCTGATTGGCAGGTGAGAGTTGGGCTACATTTACAGTGATGGTAAATGCAGAGGGGATAGAGTTGGGCATTGCCAGCATCTGTGCAGGGCACCTCTCAGAAGAATCACCAGGGAAGTAAAGATTGAAGAGTAATGGTTTTATATCTGCACACACTGGGCTAAATAAGCAGGGGCTGTGGGAGAAAAGGAGAGACTAAAGCTGTAGACCAAGAGTAGAGCAGCTACAGAGAAGAAAGCAGGTTCGGTGAGGGGCCAATTATGTCAGAGTGAGGACCAGAGAGCGAGAGAGCTAAAGTTGAGAATTTTCCTGCCTACTGCCCCCGTTCCCCATGCAAAAGGAAAACTGGACTTGCCTGTCAGGCTCAATCATTTCAGTCCTCCATATTTTCATACTGCGCAGCCTGCTAGCACAGATGAAGATAGATGGTTTTCTCCTCCTTGAGAGTGGAGCTGGACATGGGAGAAAAAGTTTGCTATGTCAAACAAATTAAGCTGCTTTTCTTGGCACAGAAAGTTCCACAGATTAGGGAAAAAAGGATCTGTGAGTCCTCCTTTTAATTGGTCTATTAGTCAGACTGTTTTTCCCAAATGAATTCCTGGGCCAGTATAAACTTCTGCTGGGGCTGACTCTGCCATTCCTCCCCCTACCCATTCCCCCCAGAAGAATGAGCCCAGCCAATGCCTCTTCTGATTTAAGCTAAGTTTCTGGAAGGCAGCCAAGGAGTCAGTCTTTGGAAAGATTACGGGGTCCCCCCTTCAGCAAACAAGCCTCATTCATTTCTTGGGTCTGGAAGTGGGCTGTGTCAGGAGCTCATGGTATGACCTCTTTTCCTGTCAGTGAGGCTTTGATTTTTGCTGTTACTCAGGGCATAGTGTAAATGCCTGTGAACTCAGGGCATCAGCCCAGCCCAGGGAACCAAGTTGTAGGAGGTTGAGTAACGGCCTCGGAAGTTATCAGGCTTCCATGTTTGGTAATATAGGAATGATTACTCCTTATAGTAGTTCTTCAGGGAGGGGAGAGAGGAAGAGAGAAAGAGAGAGAGAGAGAGAGAGAGAGAGAGAGATTAATTTAGATTAATTTCAAGAATTGGAATTGGCTTCTGCAATTGGAGAAGGCCTGGTAAGTTCAAAGTCCGCAGGACAGGCTGGAAACCCAAGGAAGAATTGATGAAGCCACTCAAGTCTGAAGGCTAAGAACTCCCTCTTCCTCAAGAGAGGTCAGTCTTTTTCTCAAGGCCTTCAATTGCTTGGATGAGACTCACCATTTTATGGAGATAAACTGCTTTATTCAAAATCTACTGATTTAAACATTAACCTCAAATTAAAAATAATTACCTTCATAGCAACATCCAGATGTGTTTGGCCAAACATTTAGATGCCATGGTCCAGCTAAATTGATACCTAAAATTGACCATCACATTCCCCCCATTCTACTATTTTTTTGTTAAACAGATGAAAAAACTGAGGCTCAGAAAAATATAACAACCTGCTCAAAATCATGTAGCTAGTGTGTGATTTGACACACAAGCCATGCCTTAACCACCATGTTTGAGAGAGTTTGCAGATATAAATCCAGCTTTAGACTGAAATTGGCTGTGCAGAAATATCCCAATTCCCTGAACAGACTGGGAGCTCATTCCTCCTTTATGACACCCAGTCTGGCCAACAGGCTGAGGTGGCCTTGACCAACTTGAATTCTGCTTCTTCCTACTTCCTGCTCACTCTTAACCTACTGAGTCCTCTCTGTAGGCTGCCTTCTGTCATTTGTATTTCTCTGTTCCCTGGCTAAGTTTCCTTCAGCACATGCTTTCCACTGGTTTCTATTTTCTCCAGTTACTTCCAGCAATTCACAAAGCTTTGGGGCACCTACATTTAGTGAGAGAAAGCTCTTAGTCCCAGCAACGAGTCAAGCTAGGGCACATTTAGTTGGGGATAGTGAAGAGGTTTCTCTTCTTTACCCCATCGCTCTCAGAGAAGTGAGAAGAGAACTCAAATGTTACTGCTGGGAAGGCCGAGGGCTTGTCCTCAGCAGAGCATGAAGGCAGGGCCACCTCTTACACATCTTTGCACCCTGTGTCTGTCAGTGTCCAGTCAGGAAAACTGAAACATGCCAGAGATTTCAATCAGAGAGAAATCTATTTGGGGAATTGACTGAAAAATCTAGATGGCATAAGGAGAAGAGTAAGGGAAACCACAGATTAGTAACTGCACAGAGTTGATACTGCTCCTCAGGCCATGGAGACAAAGGCAAAATGATGCACCCAGGGAGTTCAGTTCACCACAGAAGCTGCTGCCATTAGAACCACATTGCTGCTGCTGTAGCACCAGAGTCTTCTTGCTGTGAGTCCTGCCTTGACCACCATGATGGACCCAACCACCACTGCTGCCAGCACTGCTTCTAGGAGCTGAAAAACATGGCTTATCCCTAGACTTGGGAGTGCATTTTTAGGGAAATGCCTGAAATTGATGCAGAGAGGGAGTGATGCTAAGGGTGCAGCTATGGCTGCAAAGCTCTGTGGATATTCACACATCAGTGAGTGTGTGTGAACTTTCACCACATAGTACCCAGACCTGGTTGGTCCTCATGTGGAGCTCCCATTGCCCACTGTCCTCCCTCACAGCACTTGACACTTAGCCATTTTTTCATTTGTTATTGGTAGTTATTTATTTCAGTCGTCTTTCCATCTAAACTGCTAGGACCATGAAATAAGACCCATGCCCTCCCCACCCCTTGTATTCACTTGCATCCCCTGAGCCTGGCACTCAGTGGCCACTCCATGCATTTACTTGACTGACTACCCAGCTGGATACCTCAGGAGATACCATTTTCTCTTCTCACAGAGAATCAAAGAACCTCATGGGAGTGCCCAGTTTTGAGAAGAAAGCTAGATTTGCTGGCTGTGTTTTCACTCAGCTATGGTTGTATCATTCAACTTTTAACAAACAGAAGTTGGCAGGAATAGGAAAGCAAAGTGCAGCAGAAATAAAATCCAGGAGGACACACACTCCCTTCGGGAAGTGTCTCTGAGTTGGGCGTGTTGGTAACTGAAGCAGGCGGACCTGGAATGCAGCAGCAGCCAGGAGCCTGCCCAGATGCTCTCGTCCTCCATTTGTCCCTGCAACCATTATTTACAGCTTGTTGCTATGATCCCACAAGCTCATCTTCACTCCCAAAGGAGAGAGAAGTAAACTAGATTGATAGGGTACTTTCATCTGTATGATGTTTTGTCTGTGAGCCCTGTGGGAGCCAGCATGCTGAGTGAGACTAGCTACTGTCTTCCCAGAGAGGGAGCCCCATGGTCTGCAGTGTGGACTCTCCCCGAGAAGCTTCTCTTTCTCTCCTGGCTGAAAGTGGATACATCAGTTTCTATCCCAGAGGTGTTAGGCTGTAATACTGAGAGTTTATGAATGTCACTGTCAAAGCCAACCAATGACCACAGCTTGGACTGTGGTCATTAGACTACCTCATTTCCAGATGCATTTTAACCTTGTCCTTGGCAACTGCATTTAGCAGGCCTTGCACTTGTCCAACGGGCTGTTACCCATTCACCATTTGACCACTACACTATAACCGTGAGATGTCTGTAAGGCATATGCTTTTTTAAAACCAAGATATACTTTAGTAGGAAGGATATAAAACGCATTTTATCTTGCAAGCCCACTTTGATCATTTATTGGTGGCTGCCTGGGGCCCTGTGTTGAGAAGGATTCTGAAGTACAGAAATCACTTACTTATGGGCACCAGAGGTCTTTTAAAACTTTTATAAGAAATACACTAACAACAAAAAGGCCTAATAGGATGCATTTTAAGAGTCCCCTGGGAGGAATTCTGCTGCTTCTCTGGAATTCAGAAGTAGCTATGCTTATTCCTGTCTTCCTTTCTTTTTTTTTTTTTTTGTTAATAGCAAAATTTCCCTTCCCAACACACTTGCCTATTACCATACATGATATATTTTATGGTATCATCAAATGTTAGAGCTGAATGATGCTTTAGAGAGCATTCAGTCTAAGCGTCTCGTTTTGCAGAAGACAAGGCTGGGGGTATACTGATTTTCCAAAGGGCAAATGGCTAGTTAGTATAGGTTCTCTTTCATTTGTCTTCTTTTGGACCCCTTGCTACAAGGCAGAAAGTTTGTCATACCTTAGCTCTGCTAGTAAAGAACATGAAGTTGTGTAGGACTAACTAGAAGCGTATCTTGAGCCACGAGGATACCACCTTTAAACCACACAGCCTGGCTCTCTCATTTGCTAGTTGAGTAACCATCATAAATTGCTTAACATTGTTAAGCCTCAGTTTCCTGACCAGCAAACTGGGGGTGAGGATTAAATGAGATAATGAATGTAAAATGTGTAGCACTGGGTCTGGCTTAACAAATGTTGGCTATTGTTATCATCTGTAGAATGATCCAGCTGGACTCAATGAGTCGCTCTTGTTCTGAGAGCCGATGCTTCGGGACATCCGTTGATAATGCATGGGATTGTTTCTGAACTGCCTGTGATGAGCTCCACATTTTCATCAGGACTGTTCTATCAAATGAGATAATACATGGAGAGTGAGTTCTTGGCTAACAATAAAGTATTAGTCATTGTTTATTTCAGATAACATATTTATCATCATTATTGTTACTACTACTATTCATAACTATATCTATCATAAGGTATATCTATCAATATGGCAATATTTATAATTCCAATGGCAAGTTTCAAATCCATGAAGGACTCTGGAATTTTTAATTCACTAAGGACAAGGTGCCAGCCTTTGTATTCTGACTTGTATCTTTAAACAGACTCTTCTCAACAAGGTGATATTTTCAGGGTGAACTTTATATCTTGCTATAGTTTTAATTAGTATCATATTTATATTTGTTTTTTACTGGTATATAATTTCTAGGCTTTCATCCATAGTCATTTCCTAAAGGGTACAGTTTTAAAACACCCAATAAATAAATTATAAATGTGTGTGTGTGTGTGTGTGTCTAGGCTGAAGTCAGCACTGGCTTCTCAACAGTGAGCATTAGGTATTGGTGAAGGGGAAATGGTGTCTTGTACCTTGGGATGTTGTCTGGGCACAAGTTCTAAAATATGTCATTTATCTGCTGAACTCTACCAGGATGGATTTCCATCACACTCTTGTGTTTCAGTCCACACCATCTGTACCAGGAAATGGGCTGCAAAGATGTCACTGACATGAACTCAACTAATCACTCATCATAAAGTATCTGGAAGCTCCAGCAAGCACCCATGGCCCGAGTATCATCCTGTTGGAGACTTGCTCCATTTACAAAATCCAACAGTGGGACGCAGAAACATTCCTGCAAGGTCCAGGGAATCTCAAGTGTTCTTTATGGCTTGAGTCTATAAATTCATTAGGGAAAACTCACTGGATCTTAGGTCTATTCTTTTTCTCTTGAGAAGGAGACATAAAGGCAAAATGAAAAAGCAAAGGCTATGTGATTAGAGGGCCTGGGTGAGAATCCAGGTCAGACCCTGCTGCATACGAGTCATCTGACCCCAGGACTGGAGCCTTTATCTCCTCGAGTGTCCATTTTCTCATCAATGAACTGGACGAGGATTACATGTCCACTGCTGATTTATGGGTCCTTGAAAGGATCAAATGAGGTAATAAATACAAAACGATTTGCAAATTCTTAAGTCATTTCAAAAATAAGTTTCTTACAATAATCATAACAATCATAGCCATGCCTTGAAAGCCCTGCCCTACATTAAAGACCCCCAAAAGCAGGAGGTTGGAAAAGGAGAGATACAGGAAACACGAAAAGGCATCAAGTCTGCTCTGAAAAAGCTGTCACCCAGCCTGAGTGTGTGATCCTGACAGGGAAGCACCGTGAAGCCTGGCAGGTCTCAGTGAGCGATGGAGACCCCAGTCAGTACAGCTTCAGCAGAAAGGAATTTATTGCCTCTCATCCCCAAGGAAATCACAGCTGGCTCCAGAAGTTTAGTGTCATTGGGTCCATCTTTCTCACTCAATCTCTTGGCTCCATTTTTCTCTCTGTTGACTTTATTCTCAGGCAAAAATCACCCCGCTGTTTTTTTAATCCATGCCAGCAATAAAAGAATGGCTCTCATTCCCAACAAGAGCCCTCGAACTGGGTCTTCTTCTGTCATACTGATTGTGTGGTCAAGTGAATGTAATATGTGAATTCACTCATTTATTCAGTACATAATTATTGAGCATCTACCATGCTCAATACTTTTCTAGGAGCTTAAGATATAGCAGTGAACAAAACAGATAAACAAGTAAGTACATAAATAAATAAATGTTAGACACTGATTCAAAGTCAGAAGTTTTGGGTGGAGGCCAGGACCCTGCTTCTTTAGCAAGCTCTCTGTGAGTCATGCCTGCAATTAATCTATGGTCCATGCTGTGGAGAAGCACAGTGTAAAGAACCCGCTCCAAAGAGCCAGGGAGCAGTGTCCAGCTGCAAGTCCCCCTTTCTTCTGTCATGGAAGTTTGCAGAAGTGAACACAGTGGGTAGACACCCCAGTGATAGCTTCAGGGTGGATGGGAAGGCAGTCTGCTTGGATGAAGGGCAGGAGCAGGCACCTTAATTGTTCAAGACATTTCCCACCCTAGAGCACCCCATTGCCTCCCAAGCTGAAACATATATTTCCTACAAATATCAAAATGAGGATTTGTTTCTTTTCTCTCTTTCCAACTTAAATATTTGTAAAGACTAAGTCTATGTGGGAACTAATTGTTTTGTGCTCTAAATGCAGGTCTGAATCTTTAGGGCTCAATGTTAGTTTATGATGATTGGTTATTATTCCACTAGCTGTCCCCCTCTTTCCTGCTACCCTTTCCTTCCAAATGGCCTATTGTATTTCATTTCTCTTCTGAACCCCAAAAAGCAAAGCCTTGTGGAAAGTGTTTCCGTGTATGGAGGACTAGAGGCTTGTTTCTTGGAGGAAGGGAGAGAGATATGCTTTGAAATCTGGTTTTACAAGCCTCTCACTTTTACCAGAGTTACCTATTATGAAACCAAAGCTGGAACTGAGCAGCACAGATAGGCTGCGAGAGCCTTTCATGTGCAAATGTCCTGAGGCTATTTCTGTCAGCTTCCTTTCCTCCTGCTTCTGTTTGTTTCCCCAGGAAATCTTTGCTGTGTGACCTCCTTTTCCTCTGAACTTTCTATCTTGCATTTCCGCCTTTGGTCACTAACTTTCCCTTCTCTGATGGTCAGAAACTGGGGCCTTGTTGTTCTTTGTACCTAGAGGTGCTCTAGGGACATCTACCCAGCAAATGGCAATTGCTACAATTGGGTGTGGGGGCTGGGAGGAAAAGATAATTGTAATGGAAGGCACAAGAGGAAGGTAGGGAAGGAAACATGCAAGTAAGCAAACACTTCCTACTTAAAAGAGGCAACTGGTGTGATACCTTCAGGAGAACAGGGCAGGGCAGGGTTAGAACCACTGCTTTAGAATGTTGCTTCTGAATCACTCACAGATCACTCACTTAATTGGAAACGTAGATTCAAAGTGGAGACTTAGAACTATGAGGAGGCAGATAGAAATGCCTCAGAGATCATACTGTCTGGGCTCATGGTACAAAAGAGGCAAAGTGAGGCCAGCAAGGTGGGTGACTTGACCAAGGTCAGCCAGGACCTTTCAATGACAAAGCATAACAAGTCACAGGCAGAAACCAGGGTGGCCAAGGGAGCTAAGTTGCATCCAAGATCACAGTTCTTAGCCTAAGTCATATCATAAAGAAACAGTTGATATCCTCTGGTCATTTATGGAGAAAGAATGTTATAAACTGAATTTTGACTTTTCTCACAAATTCTTCCTTGTGTGGCAAGACCAATGAGTATGCTGGTATTGTGTGGGTAGTTCCACTTGTAGAGGAGAATATTTGAAAATAATATGGCAGCTCCTGACTGGTGATTTCTGGTTCTCTCGGGTCTTGCATTTTTTCTTTTTAAAATAGCATCCTAAATAGAATTTGAATCCTAACTTTATAAATATAAAATAAAATAAAATAAAAAGAGGAAGTATTAATTCAAATCATATCATTTCCTGCTTTCAACCCTCCAATCCAAAGTGCTTAGCAAGGCTTATAAAGGCCTGCCTGGTCTGCCCTGCCCACTTCTGACTTCCTCTCACTATTACTGGCTTTATTCTTTCTAAGACGAAGTTATGCATTTAAATTCATCAAATCTGGGGAAGTGGGTTATCTGTTTCTGTATGTAAGAAATTATCTCTCTTTTTTGTTAAACAGTCAGATGAATTGTCAGTATTAATGCCTGGACTATGAGATTTGAATCCAAATGAAGAGTCTGGGGAAGGCAGGGAAAGAAATACAGTGAGGCATTCATTTAAAAAATATTCATTTGACCTTATGTACTAAGGTGAATGGGGGTAGAAGTTCCTGAAGCCAAGTTCAGATGTGACTTCCTTTCCTAAAGCGGCCCAATTAAGATCATATGTCAGGTTGGCTCCCTCATTTGCATGTGAAAAGGCACAGTTACGGATGTAGCGAATTGTTTGCATGGCAAATTATAAGGAAATGTTTCTTCCTTCTGCCATCAAGACACTGTTTCAGCCATTTCCATATTAATTTTGTAGGCTGGAAAGCTCTTGTTGCCATTATATCTGGGCAAAACTGGATTGAGTGAAGATAGGCTGGCAATAAAATAGGATGAGGCAGAAAATCTTACAGAGTATCTCACCAGTTGAAAGAGCAGGGAAAGGACAAGTTTGAAATTATCTGTACAAAGAATCCAGCTCCTTGCCGAATCTCCACTTTCTCCACGTCTTGCAGGTGATGTGTGGTTCCTAAAGGACTTCTGTCACTGTGCCTGCCCGAGGTGCAGTTAGAAAACCAGCTCTCTTGCTTTGTGCTTCATTTAGCCCAGCCAGGTTGGCAAAAGTTCGTAAAAGCGACCACATTTTGTTCTCTCTCCCTTCAGATTTCAGTTTTGGCATAATTTTTGGTTGGCAAATTGCATTCTACAATGAAAACGTTTTCTTACATTTAACCCTAAGTTGGCCTAAGATGGGCATCACCAGTCCTGATGCAGAAGGAAATAGGATATTAGGTCCCAGATTGCAAGCAAACTCAGTCCCACATCAGAGCCCAAGGAATGAAGCATCATACCTCAAAAGGCACCCTAGACTTGAGCCCTCTGGCCTAGCAGAGCAGATGCTCATGATTCTTGGAAACTTCTGTGTTGAAAAAGAAAATTCCAATTCTTGGAAGCAACCCTCCCCCTGCTTTCTCACAACAAATCCCTGACATAAACACAAAAGACATAAACATCTACTTAGCTATAGAAGAGTGGAGTTGTTATATAAGAGTAGCTGTATGAGTTAAAAAATACAAGATCAGCTAATAAATTTGAAGGACAAAATTGAAGTCAGATGAACTAGAAAGATGCAGATTACATTTTTTTCTGAAATGTAGCATAGGGTAAAAAACAAAATAAGACAAGGGTTTTGTACTGAAATATGCTAAGGACTTGCTGAACCCAAGCTCTGCATAAAAGCAGTTCAAGATGCTTATGTATGTGAATGTGTACATCGCTCTTTTTTTCTTTCTCTAAACCTGCTGCTGGAATCCATCGTCCTGTCCTTTTTCATAACCTTCTCAGCAGGACAGATAATCTCTCCCAACTGAGGCTCTATTTGCCTTGCCAAATCCCATTCTGAAAATTCAGCTTTCCAAACAGCAGCTTTACGGGGACACAAACAAGGCTGAAAACTAGAGAGCAACCTAAAAGAACAGTTTGAGTTAGGAAGTTAAAGAGAATCTGAGAAGCCCTGTGGAGTGAGTTCATATTTCCTGAGGATCCTGCTGGTTTGTGCCAGTTGAGGTGACCGGTCTCTCCAGATGGGACGTGTGACTTTGCACACTGGGCTGTAATTGCCCATGACAACTGCAGCCTAGTTACTGCACCAAGAAAAAGAGATATACCAACAATAGCAGCACCCAGAAACTCACACTGCTCGAAGCAGATGTCCTATTAAAACTGTAATTGTCTCCATTAGAGAAATTCCACCTCACGTTCTCATTCTTTGTTTCATATACCTTTTTTCAATGGCCTTTCTCTACCATTTCCCCCAAATATCCTGGTGTCTCTTTTTGTGGAAGAGAAGCAAAGTTTCTTTAACCTTGACTGACTTAACCTAACCTTGACTCATCTTACTGTTTGGATGCATAAGAAGTATTTTTCTTATGCATTTCTCATCACAAAGACCCTTGTCTTGGGCATTACATTTTGCATTCATTTACCCATATACCCTTCTGTCTATCCATCCATCCATCCATCCATCCACTCTCCCACCCATCCATCCATCCATTCATCCATCTTCCAATATTCATATATTTTCTGAACCCAGTAAGAGCATTGATTATTTTTGCCTGCCTGGAGCTGTTTCCTCTTCCTTTGGGGCAATGCTCTCTTTTATGTTTAATCCATGTGGTTCAAGTGGGATCACAGCACCCAACACCAAGAATGGACACATCACCCACACCAGGCCACTGCTCTACTCCAGTGACTGGAGTGATTAGGGAAACCAAAGCCACTCCAACTCCTTGGTTTGTGGTTAGAATTCTTGAGGAAAAGAATGTCTCTCATACAGCTGGGATTGCCAAACTTTGGGAATGTCAGCCTTAACTTGCCAACAGCCATGAGAGAAAAGTGAGACCAACAGAGAAGAAACAGAACTGAGAGATGGCAAGAGGGCAGTCAAATCCTAACTTCCTAATCGAGCTCCTGGATCCAACTGCTTCAGTTCTAGTTCTGGAAATTTTCAAGCTTGTGGAGTAAGTATTCCTTTTCAATTAAGTCATTTTGAGTTGAGTTTCTGCCACTCATAGTTAAAAGAGTTATGTCTACTCTATGCCAGGTAGCTGAGACAAACCAATGAGAGAGCCCAAACAACCTAGCAGAGTGGTTAAGAGTGTGAACTCTATTGCCAGCCTTTGAATTCTGGCTCCACTATTGACAAAGCACACAAGCTCAAAGTTCCTTTGTGCCTCCATTTACCCATCTATAAAATGGCGAAGATACAAATAATACCTACTTCATAGGTTTTTGTGAGGATAAGCTAATTCATCTATAGTGGTTAGCATGGTGCCTGGTCTGTAGTGAGCACTCACTAAATGTGACTTGTAGGCAAATAGTGGTCAGCAGTGCCCAGAAGCAATGAACAAGACCACACCTATAATAATACTCTCACAAATCTGCTTTTTTATCTTTCTCCTCCTCTCTATCCCACTGTAGTAGGTTGTATAGATTCCTAATTTATAACCATAGTCACTGTAAGCATTGGTATTGTTTGCCTCCATGGCATAGCTCAGGAAAAGCACACTAATATACCACCTCTCTTTACCCACCTAATGATGTGTGGGTAAAGCAAATGATGAAGGCTGGACATGTCTGGTGAGAAGTTAGCTCCAAGTACATGAAATGATAAGTCTGAAATGATAGTCTACAAATACACCATCAAACAAGCTACCCCAGAAAGGCTCATCAAAAGGCAAATTAAAATTTGCAAATAACAAGGTTATTAAGTCAATTTAAAACACTTAAGTAAGACGCAAGAGGCGAGAGACGGCGTAAGTTAATGCAGTTAGGATCAGACACAAGTAGAGTGGAAGGACCCCACTGTACAGAAAAGGGTTAACTCAGTGGGTCTGGGGTGTTCAAACCTGTACATCCCAAAGAAAGGACTGGCCCTTGGACTAGTTCAGGGAGATAATTCCTGAGCCTTTGGAATATCCTTACTGATAATGAGAGGTGACAACATGCTAGCAGCCCTCCCTCTCAGTTCCTCCTCGGCTTTAGCATCCACTCTGGCAGCGCTTGAGGAGCCCTTCAGCCCGCCACGGCACTGTGGGAGCTCCTCTCTGGGCTGGCCGAGGCCGGAGTCAGCTCCCTCTGCTTGCGGGGAGGTGTGGAGGGAGAAGCACAGGCGGGAACCAGGGCTGTGCGTGGCGCTCACGGGCCAGGGAGAGTTCGGGTCTGGGCGTGGGCTCGGTAGGCCTTGCACTCTGAGCAGCCGGCCGGGGCGCAGGCCGGGGGGGTAGGGAGGGACTTAGCACCCAGGCCAGCAGCTGCAGAGGGTGCACTGGCAGCAGTGCTGCCCGCTGGTGCTGCCCTCGAATTCTCACACCGCCTCAGCTGCCTCCCCGCCGGGCAGGGCCAGGGACCTGCAGCCAGCCATGCCCAAGCTTTCCCCCACACCGGCCCTGCTCTGGGCTCCTGCGGGGCCTCAACGAGCACCGTCCCCTCTGCCACCGGCGACCGGTCCCATTTACCACCCAAGGGCTGAGGAGTGCGGGTGTGCGGGTGCATGGCACCAGACAGGTGGGCAGCTCCGCCTGCCTCCCTGGTGCGGGATCCAGAAGGTGAAGCCAGCTGGGCTTCTGGATCTGGTGGAGACTTGGAGAACTTTTCTGTCTAGCACTCCGTGTCTAGCTAAGGGATTGTAAACGCACCAATCAGCACTCTCTGTCTAGCTCAGTTTGTAAATACACCAATCAGTATTTTGTATCTAGCTAACCTAGTGGGGACTTGGAGAACTTTTCTGTCTAGCACTCTGTGTCTAGCTAAAGGATCCTAAATACCAGTCAGCACTCTGTCAAAATAGACCAATCAGCTCTCTGTAAAACGGACCAATCCGCAGGATGTGAGTGGGGCCAGATAAGGGAATAAAAGCAGGCTGCTGGAGCCAGCCAGGGACAACTCGCTGGGGTCCACTTCCACGTTGTGGAAGCTTTGTTCTTTCGCTCTTTACAATCAGTCTTGCTGCTGCTCGGTCTCTGGGTCCACGCTGCCTTCATGAGCTGTAACACTCATCTCGAAGGTCTGCAGCTTCACTCTTGAATCAGCCAGCGACACCACGAACCCACCAGAAGGAATGACTAACTCTGGACAGGAGGAACGAACAACTCCAGAGGCGCCGCCTTCAGAGCTGTAACACTCACCTAGAAGGTCTGCAGCTTCACTCCTGAAGCCAGCGAGACCACGAACCCACCAGAAGGAAGAAACTCCCAACACATGTGAACATTTGAAGGAACAGACTCCGGACACACCATCTTTAAGAACTGTAACACTCACCACGAGGGTCCACGGCTTCATTCTTGAAGACAGTGAGACCGAGAACCCACCAATTCTGGACACAGTAAGAGTGCTATTGTTTGCCCAGAGCCCTGGGCCATACCAGATAGTTTATGCTAAAAATGTGATTTAGGTGGTAGACTTGGGCCATATGCTATCAGTTTGACCTCTAGGGGGCGGCAGGGGGCTAGGGTTTGAGCGGCTAAGATAAGTTACATGGGCACTCCATGCCTATGTGGTTAAACTACAGTAAGAACCCAGGACACCAACTTTAAAGCACGGTTAAACTTCCCGGTTGGCAGTACTTTGCATGTAGTATCACACATCATTTCTGGGAGAATTAAGTGTTGTTCATACAACCCCATTAGGAGAAGACAGCTAGGAGCTTGGACCTCGTCTCTCCTGGACTCCACCCTTTGCATATTTTTCCTTTGCCAAGTTTCATCCATAGCCTTTGCTATAATAAACTGTAACCATGAGTATAACTGCTTTTCTGATTTTTGTGAGTCCTTCCAGAAAATCATTGAACATGAGGGTGGTCTTGGGAATCCCTGATATAGATAGGGCCCACAGACGGATTATGCTGGATTGATGTCACATACCTGTTCTACTAGAGATATAAGGACAAGTATGCCTGATGACAGCTATGGCTTGCCAATTAGCCAGATGAGCAGCTATAAGTTCTATTTGTTTTTAGGGGCAGAGGACACATGGGACCAGAAAGATATAGCCAATAGGTTGCCAAATTAGGAGATCATGTATCTAAAATGCTCGTGTCTATTTGGTACTTCTTAGTGTTTAGCCTTATGTCTAAATGTCTATGTAGTACATTACAAATATTTAATACTCAGCTGCATCATAAATATTAGCTATTTCTCAGTCCTTTCATCCTACTCTATCTGGGTATAACACACACGTTCTGCTTGCTGTTTATCTTAAGCTTAACACATCCCATAAATTCTGCTTATGAGAATCATACTTTTTGCTAAGTGGCTACTTATTTATACTTTCACATCTTAAGATTGTTTGCCTATATTTTGTGAACTACGAGCTGATTTATTGAATAGACTGAATGTTCTCAAAAAAGCATGAACATTACAGGCCTGAGAGGTGAGTTAGGGGAGAAGAGTCATGACTATATTACTGCTATGGTTTGAATGGTTGTGTCCCCTCCAAAATTCGTATGTTGAAACTTCATCAATGTGACAGTGTTAAGAGGGGGTCTTTAGGAGGTGATTAAGTCATGAGGGTGGAGATCTAATGAATGAGATTAGGGTCCTTGTAAAAGAGGCTTCATACAGTGTTCAGCCCTCTTGCCCTTCCATCTGCTATGTGAAGACACAGCAACAAGGCACTGCCTTGAAAGCAGAGGGCAGCCCTCACTAGACGCCAATGCCAGGAAGCTTGGTTTTGGATTCCCTAGCCTCCAGAACTGCAAGAAATAAAGTTGTGTTCTTGATCAGTTACCCGGTCTGTGGCATTCTGTGATAGCAGCACAGATAGACTAAGATAATCATTAAGTGCTTTAGTACTGCAAGATCTTCAGTTCTGGAAGGTCGTGGTGGTGAGGCCCAGCATACACAAGTCCTGATTCCTGATGTCCTGGTAGCTGCCTTCCAAATTTTTTAGGTCCTATTCATTGTTTTTCCTACGTAATGATAAAAGCAGCAATTAGTTATATAGAGTTACTATATTCCAGGCATCGTTCTAAACACTTTCCATAAATAATGGTTTTGCAGGAACCAAACGGGGCAGGGGCATGTTTAATCTTATTTTTACAGAGAACATAAGATGGAGCTGGGTGCAGTAACTTGCCCAAGATCAACAGCAGAAGTGTTGGTATACCAGGAACCAAACTCAGGCAAGCTGGCTCCAGAAACCAGACTGTTAGCCACCGCATTCTGCTGACTTACAGAACAGTGTCAGCTCCTCATTTGCATTCTGCCTTGGCTGAACTCAAGTGGAAATGTCTTATAGACATTGCCATATGTACAATATTTAAAAGCTAAAAATGCTTCAGCTGAATGCTGATAAGAAACTAAAGAGTGAAGAATAGAAATACATTAATTTTTATTAACCTGTGACAAGATCATCATTCAGTAAGAATGTTATATAATTACCTTAATTGTCACATGGACATGAAGAGCAGAAGTTCAAAATGGTAGAATTTCATCCAGTGCCAGCACAGCGAAGTAGATATTCTTAAAATATAATTCAATTTGAAGATATAAGAAAAATTTACTTATTGAAAATTTTCACAGATATGGAGAACATGTAAAAATGAAACATCAACATAAACAGCCACTTCAGATTTACCTGATATTTGTCACACGGTTTATCTGCATACTTATTCACTCAAAAGTTGGGAAGACAAACAACAACACACAACAGGGCTCCTGGCCCCAACATGTAGAGGGTGGGTGAGGTCAGGGGGTGTCACACTCAGTAACCCACAGGGAGAGACATTTTAACGTTTCTTCCCTTAAGCTAAATACTTGTTACAATGGTTCTAATCTCCATTACCGGTTACTATTTAGGTTATTCTGTTGAGGCAGGGCAGAAGACGGAAAAATGACAAAAGTTAAAGAACTGGAAGACAGAGGCTGGCTCTGCCCTCATTGTGTGGCCTTTTGTGAGTCTGGGAGCCTCAGTGTCACCATCTGCAGAGCTGATGATCATACCCTTGTCCTGTGGAGTAATAAGCATTGTGGGAATCGTGGAGCAAAGCAAAGTGCTCTGCACAGTGTCAAGCATATAGTAGGTGCTCAGTTAGTAACTGTGAAATCTGATGCTTATATACATTTTGCCAAAATATCTCTCGGAGAAAAGTTCCTAAATTTTGCACATCCTGGATTTCTATTTGCCCTCAGAATGTTGGTGGAGGGTTGTGAATGGGTTGGAAATTGTGTTGCTGGCTCTAAACAAACTTTTCTTAACAAAATACAAACTTTGTTTTCAAGGGCTTCTAAAGTAAATCTCATGCAGTTTCTTGGAAATCAAGAGTAGCTTTCATGAGCATGTTTTAAGGCACAGCTGATTGCAGAATCATCTGGAATAGATGACATGGGGTATAAGATCCTGTAGAATGTTGTCTATACCTATTTGCCAATCCAGATAGACCAAGGAGCCAGTAGTGGACAAAGTCTGGGGTTTCATTAAGGTCTTAATTTTATAGAATAAGAGGTCTTGCTGAATCTCTCAAGCTCATCTTGCCTCTTCCCCCCTTCCCCTGCTACTTGTTAGTGAATCCCCAGAGGCAATAATCTCTGAAGCTAATGAACCCAAACACAACAGGACTCCTGGTCCCCACATAAACCCAAACACTGCAAATGGTATTAGACACTCCCATTAAGCCCTTGCCCAGGACAGGGCTGTTGCCACCCAACGTGGCCTCCTGATTAGCCTCTCACTGGGAATCACTGTAACTGCCTCCGCTTAGGCCAGGGAGTTCTCCTCATAATTAACCTCTCTTTAGAACTAATGGTTTTCACTGCTAGGCCTCTAATGTAGGGCAGCCAGCAATTCACCCCGAGGGCTTCTTTCCATGTATGAAACCAAAGCATTTTTAAAAAGTCTTTCTGCGGCACAGCAGCAGCCTAAAAGTTGCTTAGAAAGCTAATGGGAAAGGCTCTTATTACACCGAGGATGGTCCCACTGGACCCGTATTTGATTTCCTTGTCCTTCTTCCCTTTTATTTACTTTAACCAAAACAACAAACCATTTGAGTTTATCTCCATGTATATGTGTTCCGTGACTGTGAACAAAGCCCTCTCATATCCCTAGGAATACCTAACTGGGTTGCTGGAAGCTGGGATTTCATAGAATTTCCAACCTGAGAGTGATGTTGTCCTTAGGAAGGCTTTGAAGATTGAGAAGCTATATTGCTCCCCTCTGCATACAGGGACACACTTATGAGGCTAGTGAAGAAGCCTTGCACCTTCCAACAAAAATCCTGCTAACAAATTATCTCCACCAGAACTCTAAATAAATAAATAAAGACAAAAACAAATGCATAAATGGACAAACAGAAATTCCCAAGATCCTGAAACAAGAATGAAAATGACATGGTGTCTATCCACTCTGTTTGTAAAAAAAAAAAAAAAAGTGGGTTTGGTGATCATCACACCAAGAGAAGCTGATATTTCTTGCCGGTTGAGGACATGTCAGACACTGTTCTAAGCTTTTGAAAACTGTTTCCTCACAAAGTCCTAACATCAGCCTTATGAGGTAGATGCCATTAGTCCTGTTTTACAGATGAGGACACTAAGGCAAACACACAGAAGACCAGAAAGTGGTGGCATGTGGCCATGGGCTGGCTCCTGGCCATGCTCTGAGCCGAGCTCACCTGTCGGTGTGAGGATGTCCTCCTGGGTCTGCCACAGGTGACCTGCTGACCCACCTAGTTGTATAAGGAAGTTGATGCTGTATATTTCTATTGCATGGCATTAAAGCTTCAGGAAATCTCTCCTTTCTAAGCCTACATCTCCAATCTGTCCCTATTTGAGTCTGTCCTCAACCCAGTCAGTTTCCATATGCAAATCCTGCAGCCATGTCAAACCAGAGGGTAAGTGGGAAACAGCATCATCCAATGACCATGCTCTGGGCACTTGCAAGGTGTGGGGCTCTGGGATGAAAATGCCAAGGTCCTTAGACTTGAGGATGTCTTAGTCTGATGGTGGAGACACACAAGTAAACACAATTTCATTACATACAACGAACGTTATTTTTATAGGCACAAATAGAATTTGATGGCAGGTACTATTATTAGCACTTCTCATAGATTTTTCTTATTGAACCCTCACTCCAATCCACTGAGTAGTTGTGGTTAATAATACTTTGCAGGCAAGGAAGTGGGGGCCCCGAGAGGTTATGTGACTCATCTGTAAATGGCAGAGCCAGAGTTGTGAGTCCAGACAGTCTGGTCCCAGAGACTGTACATTTAACCAAGGTGTCTTGTGGCCTCTGTTCTGATAAAGGCAGGCACTGAGGACCTCGGGAGCACAAAGGAGCAACAACCAGCCCAGCCTGGAGGCAACAGGCAGGGAAGGGCCTTTCCAGACAAGAGGGCACCCAAGCTGCGTGAAATGGAGGAGAAACACTTGACCGTGTGATGCAATGCTGTGAGTAGCGGGGGAAGCTACATGAAAAGGAAGATCTTTTCAGTTCCGCCAGCCCATAGACCACACTAGTACATGACTTAACAGGACATGGGTTGGATAAAGCAAAACGTGTTGCTGGCACATCATAGAGTCCATGCTGTGGTCAGAAGCAATGGGCTGGACATGCACACAGCAACATGGATAGATTTTATGAACATAACACTGGGTGACAAAAGGAAGACACACAGCAGGACCTGTAGCCCAATGTCATGTATGTAAATGAATAATGCATGCACACAAAACAATATATATTGACACATTATGTAAGAACACATAAAAAGAAAATGATTCCTATGAAACAAAGTAGGATGATTGCCTTTGGGGTTGGGAGGAGAATGGGAGTGGAGAACAGAAATAGGATGAAATAAAGCAAGAGATGCAATGGAATGACAGCTTGCTGTGAACAGAAAGAATGATTAAGTCAACCTTAGTCCCTGAGGGACTCAGGGAGGGAGAGAAGGAAGAGGATCCTTATGAGTGACTGTTGAGCACTCTTTTGCTAGGACTTGCCCCTACCCACTTCCACAGGGCTTAGCAGGAGCACCTAGTTGCTGTCTACAGTGTGAGGCCATCCCCTTCTCATGGCTGATTGGTCAAGGAGTGGGCACCTAACTCAAGCTCAGCCAGTCAATTCCCTCCTTGTTATAGAAAGCTTTACTACCTTCCAACGTTGGGGCACTGAAACTGAGGGTTAAGGGGAAACAGGAGCCAAACTGATTCAAACTCAGTCTCCATCACTAGTCCCACGACGTTGGGCACGTTGCTTAGCTCCTAAGTAATGAAGTTTCTTATCTATAAAATGGGAAAATATAATAGCTGACTTAAAGGATTGTGTGAGGATTTGATGAGTGATGAAATGCAGGTATAGTGCTTAGAATTGCCACACAACAGGGTCTCCATAAATATCTGCCATGGCTTTCCTGAGAGCTTGGGAACTGGGAGAGTAAAGGGCTTTATCTGGAATCTGGATGGCTGATCAGTATGACAAAGAGTAAGTCACTTTCGATTGCATTGGAGCAGTCTCATTATTTTATCCCCATGGGCCATAGACATATCATCATTTTATGTAATATTTGTGAGGTGAAGGTTGAAAAGCACTGCTTAGCAGGCAGCAGTCTCCCGTTCAATTCCTGAAGCCTCAACCTCACTATATCTGAGACCTTGAGTTCACGTGATACCTCAGTATCTCCTCTTTTTTTATGCAGTTAGTTTAAATATATTTTGTCTCTTATCTATAGAGTCCTGATTATGAGGGTCATAACGACAGAGAAAACCCTGAAGTATCAGCCTCTTAGCTCATCTCTGCACATAGTAATTTTCATGGTGTTTTCTACCTGGTGAGAGTCATCCTCAAGAGCTGATTACTTAGTTAACAATTGTTGAAAAACAAGTACAAACCACATAGTCTTCCTACTGCCAGGACCATGACCAAGGCCCGGTTCACATAGATGGTGACATAACAACCTCAGCACACTGGAGTGTACACAGAATATTCTGGTGAAATGACAGTAACACATTTGTCATTTCATGAGCTTTAAATATGTTGGTAAAACAATCAGTTTCTCCTCTTAATTATTTACCTCCATGCTGATAAGTTCTGTTTAGATTTCCTAATAGAATGTTTGTACAACTGTTTTGAAAATAATCATGTTCAGTCTTTAGAAAAAACAGCCAAGTCTTCATGTGGAATTTAAAGTTGTATATCAAACAGATCAGTTATGGATTTAAATTTCCCAGAACAAAGGTACCTAGAAGAGAATGTGAACGTGTCTTTGGAAAGATGAACAAACGGAAAGCCTTCCTGACCTTTGGAAGTCAAAGAATAGTCAACAGACTGATTAGGCAATTTCACCGCTTTGAAGGGTTTCAAAGAAGACTGATTTCTGTTTGTTCAGCCACCATCTGGAGGTGCAAAGATCAGGGACATCAAAGATTTATCTGAGCATTCGAATGTGTTTGTGAAATCACTGATGTGTCATGGAGGCACTTCTCAGAGATCTGCTTTGTGGCAGATTTTATCTATGTCAGTTTGGCAGGTGCCATCTGATCGAATAGCCCTCCCGGCATGGCAAACACCTTCCAAATGCATTCTGGAGAGAAAGAGAACCCAGCCATTTCCTGTGATTGGGAGTCAGAGGCAACTGTAATGACTTTCTGAGGATGTTTAATTTATCACTACTGTGAGTGAAAGCTTGTGCATGATGCTTATTCCCTACATTTCACAAGTGGCAGCGTTAAATCTTCAGAAGGATGAAGAAGTCCAGTCGTCTTGCAGTAGGAAGCACTCTTTTAATAAAGTTTATCTGAGGTAGTCAGTCCAGAGCTGGTGTGGTATTTCAGAGTATCAGGGACCTACACGTCTTTCTGTTTGTTTCTGCTATGTGTGACTCCCATTCCCAAGTTCACTTCATGGTCTAAATCTGCTGCTGATGCTGCAACTTTCTAGCAAGAAGGAAGATGGGGAGGAGGAGAGCACTCCCATTCCCTTAGCTCTTCTTAAGGAAACCTCCTGGAAGTTTTTCATACCACTTCCAGGAATGACCCACATCGCTACACCTGATTACAAAGTGGGGCAGCAAAATATAGTATCTTTACTCCAGCTAAAATTTAGGGCCTCTATTTCCATAAAAGGGTAATTTTTTGAAAAACAATCATCTCTCTCTACCTCATCATCCTTGAGGACTCAGCTCAAATGACCCCTATTTAGAGAGACCACCTGAATCTTTTCTGTCAATAGTAAGTTTCCCCTACTTACTCTCTATCACAGAACCTGTCCAGTTGCACCATGGGAATATCTTGTCTGTTTATTTGCTTATTTTTACTTTTTGTGGTCTTTCTTCCCCCACTAGAACAAAGTTCTTTGAGTGCAGGGACCTTATCTACTTTGCTGCTCAACACCACACTCCCAGTGCCTCAGAGTGCCTGCACATGGTAGAAACTTAATGAACATTTGGGATGAATGACCAAATTATGAATGAGGACCCTTGCTAGAGAAAACCAATATGGCACTGTGACTAAGTATATAAACTCGGGAGTTAGACAGTCTTAGTTAAAATCTTGGCCCCACCTCTAATTAACAATGTGACCCTGGGCAAGTGACCTAACTTAGGTCTAAGTCTTAACTTACTTATTTATAAAATTGGAGGGGAGACTCTTGCGGGAATTAAAAGAGTTAATACACATGAAGTGCTTACTACTTCATCGTACAGCAAACAGTCAGTGTTAGCTTTTACACATGACCAGCATAATAATTATTTTTGCTACAATTGATATCTATCTAGTTGAAAGATTCAAAGGAGGCCTCCCAGAGGGAGAGACCTTGGAGATGAGTTCCATGGATAGGCAGGAGTAGGCTAGGCAAAGGAAGGGGTAAAGGGACAGCATTATGGGGAGAGGGAACCACATGGTCAAAGGTCTTGGTACAGAAGGGGTAATGATGGAAGAACTGGTAAAAAGCCAACATGGCCTGAGTTGGCTGAAGAGAGGAGGAGCAGTACAAAGTGAGTCTAGGAAGGAAAAAGCTGATATCATGAACTCATCCCAAGTGGGAAGGGGAGCTACCAAAGGGCTCCAAGTAGGGGAGTGCATGGACAGATTTGTAACACATAAACACCATCCTGGCTGCAATGTTGAAGGGCAGTTATCCCATCAGAATAACTTCTGTAAATGAGAAACCTACTGTAAGAGTGTACTTGCAAACCCAAGTCCTTAATGTTGGTGGGACTCTGGCAAGGAGAGCATTGAGCTACAGATCAGCCCAAACTGGCTATTTCTGGGATTCATGCCTGTGACAGAAAAACTTTTAAATATACTTAACTATTTAAAAGTTATACATGAAGACTAACAAACTGTTAAACTAAGTACTTTGACAAATATACACTCATAATGACTAAAAGTCAAAAAAATACCAAAGATAGTTGAATTTAATCATTATTGCCCATGTCTGATATGCTATTGATGGGCTAGTAATATTTGGATGAATAATAAAGACACACATAATTCACAAATTATTACATATGTATTCTATAAAATTTATTTTTCTTGCCTTCTTTTCAGCAAAATCATGGATTGTGTTCTTATAATCCAGAACACAATTATAATCTATGTGATTACAAATTTGTAATTATATAGTTGTAGTCTGTTTAAAATAATGTTCTAAAAGATTAAAAAGTATTTGAATTCTAATGTAGAAAAATTTGAATGTATTTAACAGAAATATAAATTAAAGTGAATGTAAACAATTAAAAACATTTTTGTTCATTTTTTATGTTTTCCAAAGTTTATTTTTCTTCTAAAATATTCAGAATTATTGAAACCAGATGAATTAGTCAAGAAAAGGAAATAAAAGGCATCCAAATTAGATAGGAAGAAGTAAAATGATCTCTATTTACAGATGACATGGGTCTTACATGTAGAAAAGTTTGAAGATTCCACCAAAAAACTATTAGAACTAATAAACAAATTTAGCAAAGTTGAAGGATTCAAAACCAACATACAAAAAAAAGTTGCATTTATATATACTAACAGTTAATATCTGAAAAGGAAATTAACAAAAGCAATTACATTTACAATAGCATAAAAAAAATACTTAGGGATAAATTAACCAAGGAGGAAAAAGACTACTTATACACTGAAAACTATGAAACATTAATGAAAGAAACTAAAGAAGACACAAATAAATAAAAAGATCCCTTATTCATGGATTGAAGGCTTAACAGTAATTAAGATGTCAATGCTACTCAAAGTGATCTGCAGAGTCAATGCAATTCCTATCAAAACTGAAAGAGAAAAATTCATCCTGAAATTCATATGAAATCTCAAGAAACTCCAAACATCCAAAAGAATCTTGAAAAAGAACAGATATCTGACATTTCCTGTTTTCAAAACTTCTTACAAAGCCCCAGTAATCAAACAGTATAGTACTGGCATAAAGACATACAGACCAATGGAATAGAATACAGAACCCAGAATAAAATAAACCCTTGCATATATGGTCAAATGATTTTTGACAAGGGTGTCAAGACCATTCAATGGGAAAAGAACAGTCTTTTCAATAAATATTATTAGGCAAACTGGATATCCACATGCAAAAGAATGAAGTTGGACCCTAACCTTATGCCATATACAAAAATTAACTCAAAATATATCAAAGACCTAATGTAAGAGTTAAAACTATAAAACCCTTAGAAGAAAATATATGGGAAAACTTCATGACATTAGAGTTGTCAAAGATTTCTTAGATATGACATCAAAAGCATAGTCAAAAAAAAAAAAACTAAATTTGACTAGACCAAGATTACAAATATCTGTGAATCAAAGGACACAATCAACATAATAAAAAGGCAACTTATGAAATGGGAGGATATATTTACAAAGCATATCTCTGATAAGGGGTTAGTATCCAGAATCTGTAAAAACTCCTACAGCTCAATAACATAACTACCAAACTCAATTAAAAATTGGGCAAAGGACTTGAACAGACATTTCTCCAAAGAAGATATACAACTAGCCAATAAGCACACCTGAAAGATGCTCAGCATCACTAATCATTAGGGAAATGTACATCAAAACCACAATGAGACACCACTTCACACACCTCATACCCATTAGGATGGCGACTATGAAAAAAACAATGACAACAGAAAATAAGTGTTGGCTAGGAGGTGTAGAAATTAGAAGCTTTGTGCACTATTGGTGGGAGTGTAAAATGGTGAATCTGCTATGAAAAACAGTATAAAAGTTCCTCAGAGAATTAACAATAGAATTATGATGTGATCCAGAAATCCTACTTGTGAGTATACATCCAAAGGAATTGAAAGCAGGGTCTCAAAAAGAAGCTTGTACACCCATATACCAGCATTGTACCGGAAATAATAACCAAAAGCTAAAAAGTGAAAGCAACCCAGGTGTCCGTCAGTAGATGAATGGATAAGCACACGTGGTATATATAGACAATAGAATATTATTAAGCCTTAAAAAGAAGGAAACTCTGACACATGCTATTACATGGTTGCAATTTGAGGACATTATGCTAAGTGAAATAAGTCAGTTGGAAAAAAGGCAAATACTGTATGATTCTACTTATATGAAGTACCTAGAAGAGTCAAATTCATAGAGACATAAGGTAGAATGGTAGTTGTTAGGAGCTGGGTGGAGTCAGGAATGAGGAGTTATGTTGAAGGAGTAGAATTTCGATTTTGCAAGATGAAAAGAGTTTTAGAGATGGATGGTGGTGATGGCTGCATAACAATGTGAATGTACAATGTGATGCACCCCTGAACTGTACATTGAAAATGGTTAAGATAGTAAATTTTGTGTTATACTAAATTTTATGTAAGCTTTTTAATTGCAAAAATATAATAATTTGACCATATATGTAAGGGTTTATATCTGGGTTCTTTGTTCTACTCCATTGGTCTATATGTCTATGTTTATATCAGTACTATATTGTTTTGATTACTGTAACTTTGTAATAAAAAGCTTAGATAAATTTAACACAAAATTTTTAACACAATAATTTAAAGTTAACTATTGAATGAAGGGGAATTATTATTATTATTGTTATTATTATTTTCTTTTTGTTTTTGAGATGGAGTCTCGCTCTGTCGCCCAGGCTGGAGTGCAGTGGCGCGATCTTGGCTCACTGCAACCTCCGCCCCTCCTGGTTTAAGCAATTCTCTGCCTCAGCCTCCGGAGTGGCTGGGATTACAGGCGTGTGCCACCACACCAGGCTAATTGTTTTATATTTTTAGTAGAGACAGGGTTTCACCATCTTGGCCAGGCTGATCTTGAACTCCTGACCTCGTGATCCACCTGCCTCAGCCTCCCAAAGTGCTGGGATTACAGGCATGAGCCACCGCGCCCGGCCATGAAGGGGAATTATTAACTATAATTAACACAGATCAAATTTTTAAATTAAGATATTTAAATAAAGCAACCCTTTTCTACTTGGATTTTAAAATGTTTGCTGAATATTATTAATTTCACAAAGTAAAACTTTGCAATTCCAGTGGGAAAATGCCCATCTCGTTGCCAGTGTAAATTATGGATATCGCATTTCAGAAGTGTTACACCTAGCCGAACACATCAAATTTATAAGTAAAAATTATTTAACATTGCAAATATTAAACAATGCAAAATGTCACCATGTACAACTATTGCAAATGCCATGCTAATTCACGAGTTCCCTTGGAACCACAAATTGGAGCATAACAAGAATCCAAAGAATAGATGCTCTTCACTTCTGGGAAACAATACTCCCTTATGTGAGAACCTATTGATTTTGTGCTCTCTGAGAGGAAAGATTTGACAAGTTGATGAATTTGTCTATTCTTCTTGAATACTTTTGTTCCTCAAATATTCATGCTCTAAAGCAGTGTCTGTCTTCACAACATTCAGACAGTCTTCTCTCCAAGGCAGGACCTGAGAGCCACCTTTCTTTGGAGCCTAAATGGCATTAGCCTGGAGGTGAACACTTTGATTCATGCAGAGTCATGCTGTGCCAGCCCTGAGTGTCAGATCCCTGGTGATAGAAGCATCCTTGTATCCTTCAGTAAATTTACTGTTGGTGTGTTTTTCTGATACATGGGACCGTCTAAAGCACAGGGCTCAGGGCAGGGTCCCCTCTTTCCTGGACTGAAGTATGGCACTGCTGAAACCCCACTTTCTATTCCTTAAAATGAAAATGCACCAGTTAGATTGGATATATTCACACTGGGAATATTAGAAAGCTCACTATGCAGAGAAGTATGTTTGAGGAAGATATTCAGTTTTGAATTGTCTAGAGTTTAGTCAAATTTGGTTAGTTCTGTGATCTTACTTACAAACTCTGTACCCAGGATTTTTCATCTCTAAAATGGGGATTAAAATAGGACTTACCTCACTGCATTGGGTCAGGATTAACTGAGAAAATGTGCATTAAGTTTTTAGCAGCATAATTGGCCCAGGATAAGTATTAGTGATAATGATGATGATGATTTGGATGGCAAGGCAGAATCTCAGAGACAAGCTTAGCTTGGGGAAAATTCATGTTCCATTGCAATCTCTGGGATAGACTGGCTGGTACTTAGAATTAAGATAACTATTGGACCAGGGCGTGACTTTATTGTCAAAATCTAAGTCACAGCTCAATGTTCTTTAAATCTGGAAAATAAAGCAAGGCTTTCTGAGGTACCATCCAACTCATAGATAGTTGCGTGGCTGCTTGAGCAGGCCCAGGATGATCACCAATAATATAAAGACCGTCAGGTTCTCTGAAGAACCTGGAGACTCTTAGGATATGCTGCAAACATAAGAATATTTATCAGTCAAGTTTCAAGGCTACAGGGAGGCTCTCATATCCAGGGAAAGAGTCACTGCCTGCAGTTGAATAGCTGAGTCATGGATTGATAGCAAGACTTGATTTGATAAGGGCTGAGTACATCTGTCTCATTTATGCATGGAACTTCATTAGCCATTGCCTTCCACAATTCCTTTGGTTAACTGTGGATCATCTAAGGGAGAGGAAAAAACCCCACAAAACTTCAAAGGTAATTTCTTTCTTCTCCAAAAACAGTCTTGAGTTTTCTAGTTTAACAGAGAATTGAGAAGTAAGCATGCATCATTAATTTCTATGCAGAAAACATTCTTCACTTCAAACAGCAATTAGTGATAACATTTCTATCTCATGTTGTGATGAGATTTTTATGCTAATCATCACATAGCTGTAAGTTAATCATTTGGGCACAGTTAGAGAGGATGTATATTTCATGAGACAGATATAGATATCAAAATCTGTTTGATATTTACTCAAGGTAAATGGGAAGCATCTCAAATTTTTATGAAAGGAGCACACTGAGCAAATAGGACTGCGTGCGGCAATGTAATGTATGCAGTGTAGATGCGTGAGAATTTTTAAGACACTCTTGGTGTCATTACTGTAATTATTGTGAGGAGGGTGGAATACTCTGGGGAACGTAAACTCCAAATTATCCACAGACACAGCAGAACCCTCAAAACACATCTTCACAATGTCAAGGGCAAAATCAGCAATCGACCTTCTTTCCCTCTAGCTTCCTCCTTTTTTTTCGGTGACAGATTTCACCCTTCTCACATTATACAATATTTAAATGGGTTTCTCTTCTCAATTTGCACTTAAGTCTACTCAGCTAAATGAATCAGAAAAGCAACTTGACCCTAAAGTCAAATTGGAAAGCGGCTGCATGCATAGAAAATAGGCCACCACGCAAATGATACACCATTTCTCAGCAGATAAACAGTTCTTTTTAAATTTATGGAAAAGAAGAGAATCATACTTAAAAATGCCTATAGCTATAGTTAGTGAGTAGCTTGTTCCAGACTCCAAGATTGCCTGGTACACCTTAGCAATTAAGATGTGCAGGTGGAGTTTTCATGAGAGGAAAATAACTCTAGAGACCACTCTTGTATTAGGCTTTTTGTGTTGCTACAAAGGAATACCTAGGACTGGGTAATTTATAAAGAAAAGAGGTTTAATTGGCTCATGGTTCTGCAGACTGTACAAGAAGCTTGGCACTAGAATCTGCTTCTAGTGAGGACCTCAGGAAGCTTATAATCATGGTGGGAGGGGAAAGGGGAGCAGATGTCTCACATGGCAAGTGTGGGAGCAGGAGAGAGATGGGATAACTGCTGCACACCTTTAAACAACCAGATATTGTGAGAACTCATTATTGTGAGGATAGCACCAAGCCATTCATGAGGGCTCTGCTGCCATGACCTGAATACCTCGTGCCAGACCCCACCTCCAGCATTGGGGATTACATCTCGACATGAGGTCTGGAGGGGACGAACATCCAAACTGTATCGTTTCTTCCACCCTCTCTTCTTCTAACTCCCACGTACTTCTTCATACCTCCCCTACTCTTATTGCTATTAATAACCACACTCATCAGCATGCTCCCCTACCTGCACACAGTCACATTGTCGCCCTTACCCAGACCCTCCATACTCCTGTAATAAGGCAGCAGTAAAGGGGCCCAGCTAGCAAATGGACCATTATGTTATCATTTGGCCCCATATAATTTTGTTTTGTTGCTAAGGAAACAGACTATTTTACGGAGAGAATGAATAAGATCCATTTCTTCAGAGCCACTTGTAGGATAAGGCAATGGGGGTACAATCCCTAACCCTATGCCAAAGGTGGAGGCGGAGAAAGGGTCTAGCTCCCCGGAGGATCTAGAAGGGTACAGTGACTCAGGAGGCAGTGGGTGAGGAAATGACGATCTTGCCAGCTGGTGGAACTATGAGACTATAATACAACTTTGTGAATTTCTCTCTTCTAAAGTTGCTCTGAAACCTAAAATTCTGGAGTGACTGGGGTAGGTGGTGGTAGCAGTGAGTGGAGAATACAGAATTTAACTTACTCTGGGCTCCACCGTCTATGGGGATAATCTAATATGTTGCTCAGAGCTGATAAGCAGAAAGCACAGCAGCCCCAAGTCAAAGGGAGGTGGAGCTCGTTGGTGTGGCAGTGTTCCTATAGAAGTTACTCTTTGCTATTCCTGAAGGAAAGGGAAGAAATATAGTCCAATAGGATATAAATGTCCATCTTAGAAAACAAAAAAGAGGCAATCAGTCAGCCTGTGAATTTTTAATGCTAATTATAAAACTGGATATAACTTTTCTAGAAAATAACCCTTGAAATCCAATAATGATGACCAGATGAACCACAGATTATCCTTGAACTGTGGTAATTCATAGATACCAAGAACATCCAAGTACTACCAAATAGAAGTAGTTACTGTGAACACCCTTAGCTTATTTCTTACCTTAAAAGAAATGTTTTCAGAATTTCATGTTAATTATTGTATTTCTTTAGTTTTTTTTTTTTTTTTTGTAGATGCTTTTTATCTGTTAAGGATGTCTTCTTTAATTTTGACCATAAATGGATTTTAGGTTTTATGTGACTCTTTTTCTTCATCTAGAGATGATTGGGTAATTTTGCCCTTTTAAATTTCTTAATGTGATGGATTAAATTAACTCATATTCTAATGATAAACCAGTTTGGCATATTTGAGCATTTCAGCTCAGACTTTGGACAGTTCACAAAATTTCTGTGAATCTACATACCCAGATTGGAATCAAGTTGTGAAGAAAATGAATCAAAATGCATTAAATGTAAAAGGAATATAAGTACATTCGTCAGACAAAAATTAGTGGTCTGACACCCACTTCCAACCAAGTAGGAGTAACAGGGACCAGACTTACCTTTATGCATGAAACAATAAAAAAATTCCAAATACAATGTTTTAAATAACAGTGTTGAAGACATCAGACATCAGGAAATGAGGAGCAATGATGCCCAAGAGACAGAAAATGAATGAGGTGAGCACTATGATGACCCTAGCTTACTTCCTTATAGAGTTTCCAGTTGCAATGTGGGGAAGGGAAACCCAGGCAGAGCCCAGGAACCATCATGAGTTGAAGAGAGGAATGTGAATGTCCAGAGAGGCTGAGGCAGCTAGAATTCACAGGACATAGTGTCACAGAGGACAGTTCCACATGCAGAGAGAAGGCCAGAGAGCTGCAGAGAGTCCCACCTTTCCACAACTTCAGCTGAGTACTGATCAGTGCATGCATTTGTGGAAATGATCAGAGACTAGGGAAAGACCCATCTGGAAGGAATATAGAAAATAATACTAGGAGCTCCTGTTCCTTCAGTCATAGAGAAACAACATAATTCATAGAGCATCAAGAGTACTTAGAAGGGTTGAGCTTTAGTAGTGGGGCAAGATTAGCCCTCATCTTGCTCTAATTTCACCTCATTGAACTTGGTTAAAGAATCAGGACATGCTACATTTCTGAATCCAGCATGAACCTGGGAGTGACTGACTGTGTTTTGGATTGAGTTGGAAGACACCATCTTGTAAGCTACATGACCAATATTAATCACTCAAAATATATGCTTGTATCATCAAGGGCCACCGCGGTAGAAATTATTACTCATGTGAGTTACTGAGTGGTGTCTCCAATACAAGTCTCCGTTTCTGACCACTTGTTTTCCTTTCGTGAAGATAGGATATGAATGATACCACCTAAAGTATAATTGTGATAATGACCTGCCTCTTTGGTAGTTTCCATATTTCCTTCCTAAGCCTTTCTCCTCACTTAAGAGAATTCCAGGACTTTCCTGGAAAGGCACTCAGCCTACCTCTCTCTTGACAGGGCTTCTTGATGGGAATTTTCACTTTGTTTCCATCATTACTTCAAAAATGGGAATGAAGGAGGAATGGAACTGAGAAATGAATTTGCCGTAAAATAGAAGCAGCTAACATTCCTCAATCAGGGGACGTATATTGTGGACTGACTATGTACTGGGCACTGTTCTTGGTGCCCTTCAATTAGGTAAACAACCAATTGTTTTCCACCTGTTCTTAACAAAAAGACTGCAGAGGAGATATGAGGTAGCAGTCCAATTTAATCGTTTACTTATAGATAACTGTTGTAACATTTATTGAAAAGTCCACCTTTTTTTTTTTAACAGATCATCTATACCAACCTGTCATAAATCAAGTTTTTGCACACGTGGTTCTGGATCTGAACTCTACTCTGTCCCACTGGTCTACTCATTTATCCTTGTGCCAATGCTATGCCGTCTTAAAGACATTAAGTTGTTAAGTCTTGATATCTGGCAAGACAAGATAAAAAATCAGAATAGGCTACATTATGTTGTGGCAACAAAACCTCCACAAAATGAGACTAGTACAATCTTAACACCAAAATCTAATTAAGGACAGTTTGGAAAAATCACAAGCCAATTTCACTAATGATTATAAATGAAAAAAATTGAGCAAAATATTAACAACCTCATCTATTAGTGAAAGAAGAAGAGAATAAATGATGACAAAGTTGAGTTTCTGCCAGATATGCAAGATTGGTTTCTTGCACAACAGAAATTTATTTCTTAGTCATGCTTCACTTCCATTGTGAGTAAACTGGAAGCTCTGTCATTCCTTATTATTGCTCTGGATCCAAGCTTGTGGAGCAGGCATTATCTGAAACATTGCCATTTGCCTTGGAGAAAGAGACAATATGGCAAATCATACAGGGAATTTTACAATTTCCACTCAGATGTGTATGATCTGTTTGAAACATGAGTTTTAGTTGCTTAATATTTGGGCTTTGCTCTTTTTCTGCAAGTCTTGTGTAGAAGCTCTTCTCATTGAACACCAAATAGTTAAGTCCAAAACAAAACAAAACACCTGCAGATTTCTGTTTATATTAATTTGCCAAAAGTACATAGTAATACCAAATTACAAGAAATCAGGAAAGTACAATCTTGCCTTGAATGAAAGTGGAATTAAGGGGCTACAATCCCCTACTTTTTCTTTTTCAGAAATAGTTGGCTATTAATAGTCCTTAGTAGTCCAACTACACTTTAGATTCCGCTTGACACATTAAATAAATGAACAAACCAACAAACCAAAATCAAGAACTCAAAGCCACAACACTCCATTGTAAAATTTTGATAGAGACTGTGTTGATTCCATAGATAAATTTGGGGAGAATGAACATCTTTACTACTGAGTCTTCAAAAACATGAATGGCATATGTCTCCAATTATTTAGCTCTACTTTAATATATTTTAATAAAGTTTGATAATTTTATCCATAAAAGAATCTCACATCTTATCATAAAAATTTTTTCTAGACTCTTTACATTATTATTATGTTTAGAGACAGGGGTCTTCCTATGTTGCACAGCCTGGCCTCGAACTCTTAGACTCAAGTGATTGTCTTGCTTCATCCCTCCCTAGTAGCTGGAACTACAGGAATGTTTGTGTGTGCCAATGAGCCCAGCTAATATTTTATATTTGATGCCAACGTAAATGATATCTTTTTAGTTGCATTTTCTAAGTATTTGTCTAGAAATAGTTTTCATTTTTTAAAATTTCTTTTCTTGAGCAAACTTCTTAATCCTCATTTTTAATTATGATACTTTTTTTGTAGATTCTTTTGAATTTTCAATGTAGGCAATCATATTTGTCTACAAATAGAAACAGTTTTCTTTCCTCTTTTCCTTTGCTTATACATTTTCTCTTCTGTCTGTGGAAGCTAGAATATCCAAGTACTACCAAATAGAAGTAGTTACTTTGAACACCATTAGTTTATTTCCTACCTTAAAAGAAATATTTTCAGCATTTCATGTTAATTATGATATTTCTTTAGCTTGTTTTGTAGATGCTTTTTATCTGGTTAAGGATGTCTTCTTTTATCTTTACCATAAATGGATTTTAGGTTTTATGTGACTCTTTTTCTGCATCTAGAGATGATTGGATAACTTTTTCCTTTTAAACTTGTTAATGTGATGAATTAAATTAACTGATATTCTAATGAGAAACCAATCTTGCATATCTGGCAGAAACTCAACTTTGTCATCATTTATTCTCTTTTTCTTTCACTAATAGATGTGGTTGTTAATATTTTGTTCAATTTTTTTCATTTATAATCATTAGTGAAATTGGCTTGTGATTTTTCCAAACTGTCCTTAATTAGATTTTGGTGTTAAGATTATACTAGTCTCATAAAATGAGCTTAGAATTAATTAGTCCCTCTTCTGTACTCTAAAATAATTTTGTAAAACTGAAATTATTTAAAGTTTGGGAGAACTTACTTCTAAAACTAAAGAATTTGTGGTGGAAGGTACATTTTAAAATAGTGATTCAATTTATTTAATGTTTCTAGAGCTATTAAAATACTAAGTTTATTCATCAACTCATTTAAGTAATCACATTTTTTTTTCCTAAAAAATGGTGCATTTATTCAAGGTTCCAAATTATTGGCATAAAGCTTTTAATCAGTAATTTTCAGTATTTTCAAAGAGCCAACTCTTTGGCTTTGTTGATCCTTTCTACTGAAGGCTTGTGATCTATTTCATGCACTTCTACTCATATTTATTGTTTATTCCTTAATTGTTTATTTGGGTTTATTCTGCTATTTCTTAATTGGAGGAAAAAAGGATAGCAGAATAAACCCAAATGATTAGGGAGTAAATAGTAATCCCTAATTATTTCTTTGGGTTTATTAGCTTATTTTAAAATTTTTATCATTTTGAACTGTAACTTTGCCTCTAAGAAACTGCCTACCTACATCCTACAAGTTTTGATATGAAAGTGTTGTCTGTGTGTGTGCTATTATTCAGTTGTACATATGTTTTAATTTTAATTATAATTCTTTCTGTGACTCCGTATTAGTCTGTTCTCACACTGCAAATAAACACACACCCAAGATTGGGTAATTTATAAAGGAAAGAGGTTTAATTGACTCACAGTTTCACATGGCTGGGGAGGCCTCACAATCAGGGCTGAAGGCGAATGAGGAGCAAAGTCATGTCTTGCATGGTGGCAGGCAAGAGAGCTTGTGCAAGGGAACTCCCCTTTATAAAACCATCAGCTCTCATGAGCCTTATTCACTATCATGAGAGCAGCACGGGAAAGACCTGTCCCCATGATTCAATTACCTTCCACTGGGTCCCTCCCATGACATGTGGGAATTACGGGAGCTACAGTTCAAGGTGAGATTTGGGTAGGGACATAGCCAAACCATATCAGACTCATAAACCACTAAATAATTTATTTATTTACTAAGTCATTTATTTATTTCATTGAGTTATATTTCTAATTTTCCAAACTTATATATGTTTTTAGTTGATTAGTGGCATTGTGGTCACAGAATATGATATCAAATTTGTTAAGCCTTTTTTTCTCATTCCATTGGTAGGGGAGGTTGTTTTGTTGTTATGCACTTTACCTCTCTTTTTTGTGGTTACCTTAGAAAATTTAACTTTCTTTCTTTCGTTTCTTTCTTTTGAGATGGAGTCTCCCACTGTCACCCAGGCTGGAGTGCAGTGGCACGATCTCAGCTCACTGCAACCTTCACCTCCTGGGTTCAAATGATTTGCGTGCTTCAGACTCCTGAGTAGCTGGGACTACCGGTGCCCACCACCATGCCTGAATAATGTTTTAAATTTAACTTTCAAATTTAACTTAGCAAAGCCTAAATTTAGACAATATCTTTATCCTCTTGTACAGCAATACAAGTGAACCCACAGAGAAAGGCTAACTGGAACCCAGGAGAAGGAAGGAGATGTTGGTTGCACTTAGAATACTCACCAGACCAGTTTAAAGATGACTTCCAGAAACTTTCTACATGACAGTTAGGCCTGGGCAGGAAGGGTCGACAGTGCCTCACTGGCAGGACAGTTGCAAGGGGACATTGGCAGAGACCCTCAGTTCCAGAGAAATAAGTGGCTGTCAGAGCTCACCTCCAGGTCAGTCGGACCTATGGGGGACCAGTGAACTGCAAGCAGGCACCCAGAAGGGCGGATCCCATATGAGCTCCTAAATTTATTCTTTCTGCCCACTGCACAAAATCAATTGCCTGAGACTATGGCATTGCAGTAAAGAAAGAGTTTAACTGACATGAGGCCAGCTATGCAGAAGAACTGGAGTTATCACTCAAATCAGTCTCCCTGAAGGGTTGGAGGTTAGGGTTTTTATGGACAGTTTGATGAGCAGGGGACTAGGGAATGGGTGCAGCTGATTGGTTGGGGATGCCATCACAGGGGTGTTGGAAGATGGTCCTTGTGCAGTGAGGCCACCTCTGGGCAGAGCCACAGGACCAGCTGAGTCATGAGTCCAGGTGGGATCAGTCTGAAAAACATCTAAAAAAACCTCCCCAGTCTTAAGTGTTACAGTAGTGATACCTATAGAAGCAATTGGGGAAGTTTTAAATCTTGGGACTGCTGGCTATATGACTCCTAAGCAGTAAGGAATTATAGAAACTATGCCTACATTTTAGCAGAACTTGGGTCTCTCCTATAATCCTAATCTTGCAGTCTTTCATTAGTCTTACAAAGGCAGTTTCATCTCTTGAACAGGGAGAGAGTTGGTTTCAGGAAGGGACTATTATAATTCTTGCTTCTAAGTTAAACTATAAACTAAATTCCTCTCAAACTTATCTTGGCCTATGTCCAGGAATGACCAAGGACAGCTTGGAGGTTAGAAGCAAGATGGAGTCAATTAGGTCAGGTTTTTCTTACTGTTATAATTTTGCAAAGGCAGTTTCACAAGGACCTTAGAACACTAATTCCAGTAACTTCACTTATTCACATGCTATTCCAGTGAAATATATTCTTTCCATCTTGTTTTCTTTTCAAATACCACCTTATTATTGTGGTTTTTATTTATTCCATGTTTGTTTAAAATGGTTATCACTTTCTTTGCTCTTAATTTCTGTCCAGCGGCCAGGGTTAGGTGGTTAGTCAGAACAATGAGCCAAACTGAAAGTAACAATCAAGCCTTAATCACTTACAGAGATAGTGTAAACAAGAGGCAAAAATAAGCACCAGCTTCCCAACGTTCCATTTTTTCCCCGAGGGAATGGCAGTAGGCAAGGGTCAGATGAATCGGTTCAGACAGGGAAAATCATCTCACTAACAAAGAGCCCTAACCAAATGACTCCTAACATTTTATGGTCCAGGGAACTGACAGAAGGGAGCAGGGGAAGTCTAGAACTAGAAAAGTACTGGGTCAGAGTGGATGAAAGTATCTTGGTCATAAGATAAGGAGACCTTGAATGGAGGTGTTTGAGTGAGGAATGGGTGGCTGCCCTAGGGGGCCTGAGTTCTTGACTGCAACTCCTTCTGGAAAACTGTAGCCCACTGGCAGAGCACTAAATCTGCTGTGGGGAGGTGTATTAGTCTGTTTTCATGCTGCTGATAAAGACGTACCTGAGACTGGGTAATGTATAAGGAAAAACAGGTTTAATACACTCACAGTTCCATGTAGCTGGGGAGGCCTCACAATCATGGCAGAAGGTGAAAGGCGCATCTCACACATGGTGGCAGACAAATGAGAGCTTGTGCAGGGAAGCTCCCCTTTATAAAACCATCAGATCTCATGAGACTTATTCACTATCATGAGAACAGTACAGGAAAGACCTGCCCCCATGACTCAGTTACCTCCCACTGGGTCCCTCCCACAACACACGGGAATTGAGGATGACATTTGGGTGGGGACACAATCAAACCACATCAAGAGGGCAGCTTTCTCCCAGTAGGCCTGCCAGGTAAAGCCTTTGTAATGCTTAAAGTCAGGCCTGGAAAGTCACACATAGATTTTGATTTGGCCTGGAGCCCATCTCTTCACTTCTTGTATGTGTCTGTTCTACAATCATTTAATTTTGCTTAGAGGACACTTTTTCTAATTTCCTTTAGCGAAGACCTGCTGGTAGTAAACTAGTTCACTTTTTTTTTTTTTTTTTTTTTGAGACAGAGTCTCACTCTGTTGCCCAGGCTGGAGTGCAGTGGCACAATCCTGGCTCACTGCAACCTCCGCCTCCCAGGTTCAAGTGATTCTCCTGCCTCAGCCCCCCAGTATCTGGGATTACAGGCATGCGCCACTATGCCTGGCTAATTTTTGTATTTTTTAAGTAGAGACAGGGTTTTGTCATGTTGGCCTGGCTGGTCTCGAATTCCTGACAGGTGATCCAACCGCCTCACCCTCCAAAGTGCTGGGATTACAGGCATGAGCCACCATGCCTGGCCAACTCTTTCACTTTTTAGTCTGAAAAATATCCTTACTTTGTCCTTGTTTTCAAAAGATATTTTCCCTGAGCACAGAGTTGTTAGGTTGATAATTGTTCTCTCTCAGCATGTGGAAGATCTTATTCCATTGTCTTCTGGCTTGCATTATTGCTGTTAAGAAGTTAGCTAAAAGTCCAATTGTTGCTTTTTTTAAGATAGTCCATCTCTTCTCTCTTACTTCAAAGAGCTTCTTTTGTCTCTTCTGGTCTGTAGTTTCTCTAAAATATGTCTTTTTGTTTATTCTGTTTGGGATTCACTGGGTTTCTTAATTTTGTGTATCTCATTATTTCTGGAAAATTTTGATTTATTATATCTTCAGATAATTCTTTGTCCCATTTTCTTTTTTCTGAAACCCTGATTAAACACATTAGACAATATGACTCTATCTTTCATATTTCTTAACCTTTCATTTATATTTTACATTCTTTGTCGTTCTGTGCTAAATTCTCATAAATTCCATCACTATTGTCTTGCAGTTTATAAACTCTCTCATTAAATTAGTTAAATTTGTCCCCTAATTTTAAAATTTTACTTAGTATAATTTATATTCCCTAAAGTTCTATTTGGTTCTTTCTACAGTATGCTTGGTCATTTTTTTTTTAATGGTACCATGCTCTCTATTCTACTTTCAAACTCTTCTTTGACTTCCTTGAAATAATGGACATAGCTTAAATACTTTTAACCTAAAAATTCCAATATCAGAGGACACTATGGGTTAATTCTTTATATTTTTGTTTGTTCTCGCTCAGAATGCTATGATTTTCCCCACTTTTGGTTGTGAGTTAATATTTTCTGTAACTTTATAAGTGGGAATTTCTTCACACCCTCTACTTAGCTTTTACTCAATCATGGTAACTTTCCTTGCAGACCTGAGAGTTATTTTTGTTCACCACTGTATTGAGGTATAATATTTTGGGGTCTCATTTTTGTTGGAGTTCTATAGTATCCTTAATGTGGCAGAATCTGGAATTTGTCTACAATCTCCTGATCTCTGAATGGAATTTAAGTTTACCACATTCTTTAAACTTTCTCAAAGAGAAAGCTTGTTCAATGTTCTATGTATCTCCAAATGACCAACAAACTTATTAAAAAATGCTCAACATCACTAACCATCAAGGAAATGCAAATTGAAACCACAGTGAAATACCACCTTACTCCAGTCAGAATGGCCATTATTATTATTTTTGAGACAGGGTCTTGCTGTCACTGAGGCTGGAATGCGGTGGCATGATCACAGGTCACTGCATCCTTGACCTCCTGGGCTCAAGAGATCCTCCCACCTCAGCTTCCCAAGTCGCTGGGACCACAGATGCATGCCACCATGCCAGCTAATTTATTCTTTATGTTTATTTTTTGTACAAAAAAAGATCTCACAATATTGTCCAGGCTGGTCTTGAACTCCTGAACTGAAGCAATCCTCCTGCCTTGCCTTCCGAAAGTTCTGGGATTATAGGCACGAGCTACCATGCCTGGCCCCAGAATGCCCATTATTATAAAGTCAAAAAACAACAGACATTGACTGGATGTGGTAAGAAGGGACTGCTTATACACTACTGGTGAGAATGTAAATTAGTACAACCTCTATGGAAAACAGTATAGGGATTTCCCAAAGAACCAAAAGTATATCTACCATTTTATCCAACAACCCCATTACTGGGTATCTACCCCAAGGAAAATAAGTCATTATATCAAAAGACACTGGCATGCATATGTTTATTGCAGCACAATTCACAGTTGAATAGGTATAGAACCAACCTAACTGCCCATCAACTGATGAGTGGATGATGAAAATGTGGTATATATACACCATGGAACACTGCTGAGTAAGCTACAAACAAGAATGAAATGTTTTTTGCAGCAACTTGGATGGCGCTGGAGGCCATTATTCTAAGTGAAATAACTCAGGAATGGAAAACTGAATACTGTATATTCTCACTTATAAGTGGGAGCTAAGCTATGGGTATACAAAGGTATACAGAGTGGTGTAATGGACATTGGAGACTCAGAAGCGGGGAGGGTAAGAGGGAGGTGAGGGATAAAAAACTACATATTGGATACAATGCACACTAGTTGGGTGAGGGGCGCACTAAAATCTCAGGCATTACGACTATACAATTCATCTGTGTAACAAAAACCATTTGTACCTCAAAAGCTATTGGAATTAAAAAATATATATATATATATATTTAAAGCTGAGCACAGTGGCTCATGCATGTAATCCCAGCACTTTGGGAGGCTGAGGCAGGCTGATCACTTGAGTCCAGGAGTTCAAGACCAGCCTGGGCAATGTGGCGAAACCCTGTCTCTACAAACAAACTAAACAAAACACACACACACACAAATTAGCACCCTTTAGTTCAACTACTCAGGAGGCTGAAGTGGGAGGATCACCTGAGCCTAGGAGGTGGAGGTTGCAGTGAACCGAGATTGCACCACTGCACTCCAGCCTGGGCAACAGAGTTAGATACTGTCTCAAACAAAACAAAACAAAAACAACACGCATGCACACACACATATGTATATATATATTTTAAAGTTTCAAAACCCTTAAAAAGCAAAAAATATTCTATGTATCTCTTGGTATATAGTCTTTTGATACTTAGTCTTTTGTCTAATATTCTTGTTAATCAGTTCATTCATATATTTAATAAGGTGTTTCTCAAATATTATCTAGCATTTTTAGTCATCTTCAGTGTAAGGGCCAGTTAGAGTACTGGTGTGCTACTTCATCAGAAACGAAAGATCCTACTCTGTCTTTCAATCGTTTTATTATCATTAATACAACTGATGCTTTGTACTCTCCTTCTGAAAATCCAATTACACACATACTAGAACAACTTGATATTGTATCACAATTCTTGGATGATTCACTCTGGCTTTTTTTTTTTTTTTCTGGGTGATTCACTCTGGCATTTTTTTTTCTTTTCTCTTTTTGGATAATTTCTATTGGCATATATTCAAGTCCACTGATGCTCTCTGCAGCCTTGTGCAGTTGGCTGATGAGTCTGACAAAAAAATTTTATATCTCTGACATTGCATTTTTTAACATATTTGACTCCATTTTATGATTTCCAACACTGCTGAAATTCCCCTTCTGTTCATGTGTGCAGTCTATTTTTCTTACTAGATCTTTAACATAATTATCATAGTTAGGTTAAACTCCTCTGATCATTCAAACTTCTGGGTCATCTCTTAGTCTTGTTCTCTTAATTGCTTTATCTCTTGACAATAAGTTCATTTTTTCTTGTTTTTCTTTTTTTTTGGTGTGTCTTGTAATTTTTTATTGAATATTGGATGTTGTGTGAGGAAAAATAGTAGAAATTGGCTCCAGAGAGGATGGGGATTACTGTGTTTGCTCTAGACGGCTCTGAAAATATTATTGAGCCTCTCTGAGCTTCAATCATGTCATCAGCAAATTGTGAATAAGCACCAACTTCATGGAAATGTTGTGTAAAATATACAAAACATAAATGCAAAATTGCATTGCTATTTATCTAGTGACGGACCCTAGTACTTATCTTTAATAAGGCAATTGAATTATATATTCTTGATTTTTTCCCCAAATGATAATATCCTTTTTTCCTGCAAATTAAAAAATTCCGAAGTTCATTTTAAAAATTCACATAATATGAAAATATACAAATTAGAAAGTCAAATGCCTCCATATATTCAATTAAGATCATACTAAAATTGAGTAATTCTTCTACTCCTTCAATAAATAATATAAACCATATTTTCATATTTAATGTTTATGTTCATAAATGAACACATAAAAATCAGAGATCTTCCAAAAATTTATTGTGTTTAGTTTTAAAGTGGAAACGATGTTTTTAAGAGGTGATATAAAGAAATGCCCTCACTGTGACCCCTATCATATGTTGATTCTATGTGGTGGAAGGGAGGGGAGAATGATTCCTTTTTCTAGAATCAGAGAATTTGGAAAGTATCAAGAAAGATAATAACAGAAAACATGAAATAGAGTTGCGCTTTGAAGATGAATTAGATGAAATTGTTATGTGAAGAGGGGTTTTCCAAAGTTGCAGAGCCAGGATTCCTGGCCAGAAGCATGAAAATGTTTCTTTCTTGCTGTTTCTAGGACCTAGGCAGCATTTCTTCCATGTCTGCAACAACATAGGAAACAACAGCCCAAACAGCAGCAGCAACATTCATCTGCTTTGGATCCATGACAGTCATGGTGTCTCCGTGGGAGTGATGGAAGAAGAAATACTTGTATAAGTCATCAAGTAGACTGGCTCCTGCAGATAAAAGAGGAAGAATTCTTAGTGGAGTATTTTGACAGACACTGCTGAATACACACACCTCTCCCTCTTCACTTTTGCCTGCTCCTATTGTACACTCTGCAATAGCAAAATAATTACTTTTCCAGGCTCTCTTGCAGCAAGAAATGTCCATATGTCACCATTCTGATGACTATAATGTGAGTACCCAGCTGTGGGTGAGTTCTAGAAAAATCTTTAACTTCGTTGACGAAGAGTTGGGAAAATACCCCTAACGCTGCATTAAAGGCAGATGAGAACTTTGGAGCTTCATGGGGCAAAAAACCCCTAAACTGAAAATGGCAGAGTGGAAGTAGCCTGCATTTAGAAAATATTGCTAACTCTCTCAAGAAGCTCTGCACCGCCTTCTTCTGGATTTCCAGTGATATAAGGGAAAATAAACTTTTATTTGTATAAGTAACTGAGACAAATGCCTCATATTTATAAAAAGACAGTATCTTCTTTGTATCTGCATGTTTGCAAATGATGTACCTTCCTGGATACAAAAGAAAGTCAATACCCCTTTGTTCAAGTTTTCCTTCTCAAATCATCCATTTACTACCTAGAGTCATAATGTCCCCAGCAACCTCCAAGGGCACCAGCAGGAGTCTCTGCCCCACTTCAAAGCTTCCTTCTCATTCAAGTGGGAAGCCTTTTGCTAGTTTCAGTCATGGATCATAGCCTCAGGGAAACTTCACTGTCTCTTATATATCCTTGAAAACCTACTATGCTCATCTTACGGATTCTAGTTGCAGTTCTTTAGCCTCTAGCTAGCTTGATTGATTGGTTGGTTGACTGTTTTATTGTGAAATATACCAAACACACATAAGATTGTAGAGAACATAAATGTATATTATAAAGGGTGACAATAATAAGTATATATATATGTCCATAATTCAATTCAAGAATGATATTACTAGTATCTTGGAAACCCATTTATGACACCCCTGCCCATTGCGGATCTTTTCCTCCCTCCAGAGGTACCCACTAGCCTGCCTTGCCTCTTAATCACTCCTTGCTTTTCTACAGTTTTACCACTTCATACTTTACCACATATATGTATTTGACTATATATAACAAATATACATGTACAGATAACACAGTTAATATTGCTTACTTTTGAACCATATCCTCCAGATATATTTCTTCAGCTTGCTTTTTCCATCCAAACATAGATAAGATTTATCTATGCTGTTGTGTCTAGCTGTAGTATTTGCATGTTTTATTGCAGTACATTACCTCTTTGTATTTATTTTTTATCCATTTTACCAACAATGGTCATTTAGGTTGTTTCCAGTTTTCTGTTACGTGTTGCTACCAACACTCTCAAGGCTTTGAATGTAGGAGTGGTTTGCTGGGCTATAGAGTATGTGTGTGTTCAATTTTACCATGCAATTCCAAAATGTTTTCCTTTTCAATTTACACTGACACTGTTAGTATATGAGTCATTCTCTTGCTTCACATAGTCTACAGCACTTGATATTGTCAAACTAATTTTTGTAAATTTGGTGAGTGTGAAATGTTAGCTCATTCTCAGTTTTAAAAGTGAGACTAATTGTGAGATTAAGTATGTTTTTAACTATGGATTTTTTTTTGTCATTTATGTGTGTTTTCTCTTTTGTGAAGTTCTTGTTCATGCATTTTGTCCATTTTTCAATGGATTTGTCTTTTTCTTATTGACTTGTAAGAGTTCTTGGCATAATTTAGATACTACTCTTCTGTTAGTAAGTTTGTATATATCATTTCCCAGTTTGTGGCTCATCTTTTTACCCTGTTTAGTGTGTGTTTTGATGAGTAAGTGTTCTTACTTTCAACGTAGTTGGATTTATGAATCTTTTCCTGTAAGATTTGTACTGTTTATGTCTTAAGAAGTCCTTCCTTACCCTAATATTATAAAGATATTCTCTGATATTCCAATCTGAATTTTAAAAAGATTTTATTTTTGTTTTTAAGTTCTCACCCACCCAGAATAGGAAATGATTTTCGTGTTGGGTGTGAGGTAGGATTCTATTTTCAGTTTTCCATTGTCTAGAAACATTTATTGATTAGTAGTACATCGTCTTTCCCCACTGATCTGTGGTACCGATTGTGCCATATTAACTTTCCTTATATGTTTATTTTTGTGCTAATTGTTTCAATGATCTATTTGTCTATCTCTGCAACAATGCCACACTATCTTAATTGCTATTACTTTAGAATCCTTGATATCCCTTAGGACAAATTCCCTCACTTTCTCTTCCTGCTTCTTCAGGAGTGTTTTGATTATTCAGAACCATTTGCTCTTTCAGATAAATTTTAGAACCATCTAAATATACTCCAAAAGTATTTTTGGATTTTGATCAGAATTGTGGTAATATCTATTTTAAACTGGGGGAAAACCTAACATCTTTTTTTTAGAATATTGTGTTCTTATCCATGAAAATGGTGTGTTGATATATGTTTCTATTTGTCTTCTGTAATGTCTTTAAAGTTTTATAACAGTTTTACATATCTTTTGTTAGTTTTCTTTCTTTGATGGCTTATATATTTTGTTGCTATTGTAAATTTTCATTTTGAAAAACCTACATTTTCTATTTGTGACTCTCCAGTTTTAGTATCAAGGATGTGTCTGATTCATAACATGGTTTTCGTTCTTTTTTATATACATTCTGGGATAGTTTGTGTAAGATTAGAATTATTTATTTCCTGGTTATTTTGTAGAACTTTTAACAAAGCCGTCAAAGTCTGATGTTTTCTTTATGATAACAATTTTAATGATTCAATTTCTTTCATGGTTATTGGGCTATTCAGGTTTTCTACTTATTCTTGAATTAACTATGGAAATTACATTTGTCTAGGAATTTGTGAGTTTTGCCCAAATGCTCAAAATAATTGGCATGAAGTTGTCAGTAATATCCTATTTTTAATTTTCGTTGATGTCTGCAGCACCTATAGTGATGCCCTCTTTTTCATTCTTGATGTTGATTATCAGTGTTTTCTCGTTTTTTTTTTTTTAATCTTGCTTGCAGTTTGTCAGTTTTATTAGTATTTTGAAGAAAAAGAAAAGATGATGACTTTCATTTTTTGGATACTTTCTATTATTTAGTAGTTATTCTTCCATTGATTCCTGCTTCTAAGTTTATATTATGCTTATATTATTTTACTTCTCCTTTCTTTGAATTTACTTGCTTTTTTTCCCTAATTTTTGGAGTTAAACACTCAGTTTATTACTCTGCAGACGTACTTTGTCTCTAGTATCTGCAGTAAGGCTATAATCTTCCCTCGATACTGCTTTAGCTGTAGCTCACCAGTTCCCATTAGTAGTTTCATGACAATTCAGTTCTAAATATTTATTCATTTGTAGTTTGACTTTTTTCCTCGACTCATGAGTTAGAATGCATTTTTTAATTTTCAAAAGTATGACGTTTTCTAAGTTATTTTTTCATTATTGATTTCTAATTTAACTGTTAGAGGACATTGACTATATGATACAGATTCTTTGAATTTTGTTGATGTTTGCTCTATAGCCTATTATATGATACATTTTTGTAAATGTTCCATATGTATTTGAAGAGAATGTGCTTTCAGTGCTCATGTAAGTCCATTAGATCAAGCTTCTTAATTGTGTTCTTCAAACCTTTTAACTCCTTACTGATTTATTGTGTATTCGACCCATCAGTTTTGAGAGAGATGTGTGAAAATGTCCCTTTGTGATTTTGAATATATTGTAGTTCCAGTAATTTTAAAAATATATTTCAAAGTTATGTTGTTAGGGGTATACAAATTTAAAATTAGGTATCCCTGGAAAATTGAAAATTCATCTGTAGCATTGCTTTTTGTTCTGGAAGTCTAGTTTTTCCTAATATTTAAGATAGACACACCTGCTTCTTTTTGCAGAGTATTACCCTGGTATGTCCTTTCCTATCGTTTTACTGGCAGCCTTTCTCTGTCTCATACTTTTAGGAGTTTCTCTTATGAATCGTTTAGAGTTGAATTTGTTTTTGCTTCTATCTGTTTATTGTGTTTTCTAGGTTTCTTTTTTTTTTCTTTCTTTCTTGCCTTCGTTTGGGTTGATTTTTTTCCCTCCTCTCATTCATTTTCTCCCCAACTCTATAGTTTGGAAGTTACATGCTTTATTTCAATTCTTGCAGTGGGGACCTTGGAAATTATAGGTTACATATTCATCTTAATAAGTCTAAAGTTAATCAATATCTTATAAAGCACATTAGTGGCCCCAAGTTTTGTACTTGTCCTAGAGGCACTCACTGCTCAGTAAAACCCAATGATCTAGGCAAACAGGGATTAGCAGACAAATGCCAGGCCCCAGGGTTTTCCTACTTCTATAGATTTTCATTATTTCTATTATTTCTCACCTCTGAGGAATTCGCTTATTTTGCCTCCTGCTAAGTCATGTATTATAAAAAGACAATTATTATTATATCCAATAACTATATTAGGGAAGGGGACGGATGTTTCTATGTTTCTGGTAACCACATTGCTAGGATTTCCCTCTTTGAATCCCCTACTTCCTGTCTTGTGGACTGGACATTGCTATTGTTCTTGAGCCATCCATTGCCCCAGGATGCCATCTAGGTTTTCTCCAAGCCCAACCCAAGTTCTTACAACTTCGTACCAGAGTTTTCCCCTATCTACTCCCAGAAACCCCTTGTTCTGGGGTGGAATACTTAGGATGTCAACACACAGATATAGGCACAGGTTTCCAGATGAACAGAACATGCGAGCATTCCAGTTTGGTTGATATTGGGGGGTAACTTGGGCTAATTATTGGCAGATAAAGTTGGCAACCACTTGTGAAGGTCCTAAATGTAAGGCTGAAAATAGACTGAATGTAGTTCACAAATGTGGAGCCATGGTGGCCGGGAGATGAATAGGAAGGTGGGGTGACTAGAGCTGCACCTTAGGGAGATGCTCCAAAAAACTTGAAGGAGAAATTGTGTGAACAACCACGAAGGTGAGTATACAGCTGGAGAAGAGGTCCAGTCTGGGGAGAAGTGAGAGGGACCAGGGCCAGGTGATGACATCTTGACCTCCAGAAGGCACAGATAACCACACTTCCCAGCAGAAAAGCTCAAAGTCTTTTTTTTTTTTTTTTTTGAGACAGAGTCTTGCTCTGTCGCCCAGGCTGGAGTGCAGTGGCACGATCTTGGCTCACTGCAAGCTCGGCCTCCCGGGACTACAGGCACCTGCCACCATGCCCCTGGCTAATTTTTTGTGTTTTTAGTAGAGACAGGGTTTCACCGCATTAGCCAGGGTGGTCTCGATCTCCTGACCTCGTGATCCACCCACCTTGGCCTCCCAAAGTGCTGGGATTACAGGCCAGAAGTCCATTTTAAAACCAGAAAATACTTTATGCCATGAACTCACAGCACACCCAGGGGAGACAAATCTGTATGTTTATTCTGGTAGTAGCTAGAAAGCACTTTAACAGAAACTGTGACATTTTAGAATTAGTTGAAGCTGGTGGGGAGTACATGCTCTCTGGACCCCACAGAGCATCAGGTGAATGTCAAATTCATGTACAAGGACAGAGTAAAAACCTTCAAAGAAAAGAAGTCACTGAGGGTGAATGGAGGATGAATTAGGATTGTGGATATCAGGAAACAGGAAGGGACATTTTATTCCAGCAGACAGCTTGGAACACTTGGGGCTGTTTCCTTCCCAGTCAGGGCTTCTTAAAGATACTGCATGGTGGTTGACAGACAAAGGCTCCAAATTCCGTATTTCAAAAAGAGAGGCAAGAAATATTTGTCCATGCCCTCTTCAGAGCTCCAAAATTCTCAGACTGAAGGAATTTGGCTGCCTTCCTTTAGAACTAGTGACTTGAAGAAGGCATTTCCTCAGATATCATCTAAGTTCCCATGAACGTTCTACAAAACTAAAACAACTCCAAAACATCTTCTCTCACTAGTGAGAATGCTGGTAACTGCAGGATATACCAGGGTGGGCCCACCGGCTGGCTTGCAACTTTGTCTCTTTAGTTCCAAGGACATTTTATCAGTGACAGCTACTGATCTAAAAGACAGGCACTGAGGGAGATCCTGCACTTCCATTTCTGAGAGCACCTGACATCGCAAGGTGGGTGGGTCGGGGGGAATGTTAACTATCCCCAGGGATAAATTGCACAGGATCTTCTGACAGGTATATGAGCTCTGAAGAGGGAGTCATAAAATGCATTTATGAAATAGAAAGCTGGTAGAAGGAGCTTGCTCTGAAGGCAAATATTCTCCCTTGGAAACAAACTACAGCATTATTAGGGCAGTTTCACCATTAGGAAATTATTTCCAAGGGAGGTCTGGAGTTTAAGAATGTGAAGACATATCCTTCTGCATGTCAGCCAAGGAGCCGTTGCACCTAGGCAGGGAGATACAGCTGAGAGAATATGGGGTTTAGAGGCAGGTAGGGCTGGGTTCAAATTCAAATTCTTCTGCTTAAAAACTGAGTGACTTTGAAAGAATGATGTAAAGCCATTCAACTTTAGTTTTCTCAATTATGAAATAGGGCTAATGATATCCAGCTTCCAAGAAGCTTGTGAGGATTAGTAGGTGCTCAATTAATTCTTTATTATAGTTGTTATACAGCCACAAAGATGAACCAGTCCATAGCAACAGCATCATGATCAATTCATTACAACTTGGAGGATTTAAATTCCAATTTAATAAATCAAGGTTGTGACGATCGCTGTTAAAGATGGAACAGCTGGTCTGTGATTCTAGTCTGTATCACAGACCTGACCCTGGTTTGGATTATTTTCCCTCTTCCCCCTTCCCTTGCTCCTTCTTATTCTCTATGAATCTTTCTTTTTTTTTTTCTGTAAACATTCATCTCACAGAAAATATTTTCCAGCTACGTGACTGGGTGAAGACCATCTGATGAATATTATAAAAAATACCCGAGGTGCCCCACACTGTTCACAGCAGATTCCAGCCTTCACAGGGTGCTCTCACTAATGACTGCGGCTTGTGCAGAATGTTGGAACAAGACTGAATACCTGCTAATTCCTGAAGAGATGGGTGGGCACATACACAAAGATTCTCAAAGTCCCCATTATTGTAGGTTGACTCTCATTCATATGTAATCAGTGAGTTTTCATGTACACAAATTAAGCAATTTGTGTTATGAGAAGTTTTTGAAAGACATTCGAAAGCACTGAAAGTTTAAATTCAAGTCTGTTATTTTAGTACATACACTGGCTACTGTGGTTCTGTGTGAAGGATGCATTCACAGGCGAGCAGCTGTGGGAAATCCATTTCTCCTTTTATAAACACATCTTGAACAGTCTGGGGTATGCAATTTAATTGCCATGGAATGTATTATAGACATTCCCTGATCATAATTATGGGTTAGGGAAGAATGTTATGGTCTTAACATATTCCCTGCAAGAAAACTTAGTCCCTCTAGAATCCTTAAAATACTAAAAATACATTTAAAATTTAATCAAAACTATTATTATTTTCAGCAACATTAGCAAATGAAAAAAAACACACATTATTACCAAAACAATTAGAAAATCAATTCATGGGATTTGCAGACACTTAATCTCTCTTTTCAAGGGGGCAGTTTAATCCCTACTGTATTAAATCTTACTGAAAATTAGACTCAAAAGCAGTTCATTAACAGTTTCCTAACACATAGCTCCCTAGAAGAAAAAGCAACTCAACTCATAAGAGGGGGCAAAAAGGAAAGGAAAACAAAGGACAAGACAGGACCAGAAAGTAAAAAAAAAAAAAAAAAAAAAAAAAAAAGGAATCCTCAAAAATCCATTAAAAGTGTTCTAGTTTTAGTTTCTAAACTCTCAAGCTACCCAAGAATCTGCAAACTTGGGTGAAAAAGTTTTAGGTGTGCCACTAAGCCTATGTACCTTCGGTCTCTTTGGAAACCTTGGCTTGGCTATGGGGATAATTTTGACCACATAGTTTAGGTCAACACCAACACCTCTGGTGGACTTGCAGGTCCCAGGGTATCCGAACTGTGTGATAATGAGTCATCTTTCTGTAAGGTTGTAAAACTGTGTGGCAGCAGTAACTAGGACTAGTTAATCAGTACTACATGAGGATGATACTACAGACTCCCCATATAGGGGAATTGCAAGAATAATAGTCACTACTTGTTGAGTGCTTTCTGTGTACTGAGGACTTTCTGGAGATGATTTCATTGAATTGGCCCCATGAGGGAGGGATCTTCATGTGTCTTTAACAGATGGAAAATAGATCTCTGTAACTTGTCTAATGTCATACAGTAATAAGTGGTAGAAATAGGATTCAAACCCATGTGTCTCTGATCTGAAATCCATGCTCTGTACCTTCTCTCACTGCCCTATCCCAGTAAATGTGTCTTCTGCAGTGGGAAACCATTTGTATGAATTGCTTTGTTTGCAGCTCTGATCTTCCACCCCTATTCTACTTTATGACAAGGAGATGGAAACTTGGGTTGGAGGTATCCTGGACCATGAAATACAGTGAAGACTTGAATTACATTCACACAGTGGCCAGAAGATGAATGGCAGCCCTACTTGATGTTGAGCCCGTCGCTCTGGCCAGGCCACACTCTGCAGGCCTGAAAGTCCTCCTGGGACTTCCTGACCATTCAATCTAAAGTCCACCCCTCCATGTGGTCACTCATTTTCTCCCTTACCTTGATGCTGCTTCTTGTTTTCTTTTTCATAGCACTATTTACCAGCTGAAACAATATTATCATGGTTTTTTTATTTGTTGTCTGTCTTTTCTGCTAGAATGTAAGCTCCTTAAGAGCAGGGGCTTTTTCATCCCAATCCTCAATGCCTGGCACATAGTGGGTGCTTAACAGATATTTGTTGAATCACTAAATGGATAAATGAAAAAAATTATTAACGTGTAATGGGACAAAAGCAGAAATAAAGATTGACTCCATCCTTCTTTTCTGCAGCAACTTACGGTAAGTCAGTCCCACTTTCTGGGGCTTCTACTCTCAGCTTCTGCCTTGGAGAATGACAAGCCAGTGCTCCTTACCAAAACCATGTAAACATATAGCAGTATACAAGTTGAGATCCAAACACTATTATGTACTACTCAGAATGTTCTTATACCTTTCTCCACTCTTACAAAAATTATTCATGACTTAAAAATAAAGCAAAAAGGTAGGCAGTACATTCTTTCAATGTCATTCCAGGGCCAAGTTCACTCAAAGATTATTTATTAGAATCTACTTATTTTGACTCACTGCTTACTGTTGATTAAAGGCCCCAGATTTAGTGAAGTTACATGTTAACTTACAGATGTCTAAAAGAGATGAAAATGAATTTTGTCCCATAGAACAGATATCTCAAAAGTTACTGTTTATTGGCTTCTAAGACATTAACCAGTTTTTATCTAACCCAGCAATTTTATCCTAATGTATATTTATTAAGTTGCATAGACTTGGTTTTTCAAATGCTCTTTAAATTTGTTTAACATCTTACTGATATTCTCATTAATTAATGATTGAATAAAATTTTTGAAATGTATGAGATTCATGATTTTATCATCTAGAAAACTGTATTACTTTACCACCACCCACCTAACAAACTCTAAAAGAACAATCACATTCATATGCTTCTTGCAAAAGTTAAATGGCTCACAAAGTTCCCATCCATGATTTTATACACATACTCTAATGATCAAGAGCACTGAACAAACTGATCACCAATGTAAGGGCTGGCCTTCAGGTAGAAAGTATGCCTTCCCTCTGTATGTAGTTCATGGTCTCTAGGTATGAGGAGTATTGGGGGAAAATAAATATACATTACATATATGTATTTACATGTGCAAAAATATAAATATATATGTATATATGGAGAGACAGAAAGAGTATATATAGGTATATATGTGTGCATGTGTCTGTATGTGTATAAAATGCAGCTCTTCTTCAATACCTACCTATACTCCTTAATATCCTCTATTTCTCTTTTGACCCACCTCACACCCTCCACATGACTCTAGGTTCATTATCTTTGAGTTTATAATTTTCTGTGTGTGCAGGTGTGTCAAAAACATATATAGTGATAAAGAAACATCCACACCTCCTTACCATTCTATTTTGAATTGTACTCATGTTTATATATCAGGCTCAGTTTATTGTTTTCACCTTTGTCTATATAGAATTTACTGCCCACTCTCTTTTCATGGTCTGACGTCAATAAAGTTCTTCCTTCACCTATCTGAGCCAGCGTGACTCCTTGTAAATGCCTTTCTGCAGTTCTCTCCACACCTGGGGAATGATGCTCACTGAGAAAACATCATTAAAAATTGTTTCTGACAGAGCACACCATGAGAACATTCAGTGCATATGGGTTTTCAAACCTGAAAACACTCTAAAGATTATTTCCAGTGTAGAGTTTATAATGAAAGCTTTAAAATAATCATGCTTTAGTATAATCATGTTCAAATGGACAGATTTTTGATAGCTGGCTACAAACACAAGGAGGTTATAAAGCCACAGTGCAGTGGAAGTCAGGTTTTAGCAGAGACGACATTTGAACTTAAACATCTTCCCCACCTCTTCATGCCCACCGCTCATTATGTTGGCAAAGCAGAAACAAGGGAATTAGACAAGTGGGAAGCATTACATGAAAATGCTGTTTCTGATCAAATTCCCATCTGAAATTGGAATAGTTTAGCAGGACTGTTTGGCAGGACTGCTGCACGGATGCCCAGGTGACACAATGGAGCTGGAGTCCCAATTTTGTCAGCCATTGTTAATGCTTATGGTATTGGAGGCCAACTGGTTCACAGTAATATGAGAGAGGTCACAAGGGAGAATCCACACACCCCTGACCAGTGGTTTTCACTTCCACATGGCCAAGCTGAGGAATTTATAACATCTACATGTTATCATAGAGCACTTAAGCACGAAGAGTCTAGGAAAAAAGAAACCCTGGCTTTATAAGAAGTCTTGACTACCTAATTCTTTACAACCTTTAAAAAGGTTTAAAAATTATAGGCAAGAAAAAGAGGATATTTTACCTATTCAAACTTGGATGAAACTATACTAATAATCAAAAAGGTTGAGTTTCCTTGAGATTGAAGGGAATGTTTTGCTGTGAATGGGAAACTAACTGGATATGAGACAAAAAACAGAAGCAACAGGTGTTTCTCTATAAGCAGGTCCACTTGTGGACTGGTAGTATTATTTGGAATTGGAATCAGTCTTGGGAACCTATAAAGGTCCTTCCAGTTATAAGATGCTGTTAATTTCCCCTCTTCTTCCCAACAAGTAGGGCAGGCTAAAATTGTTCTTTTAAAGGACTCTAGTATAAATTCATAGTGATTAAGCGATATTGAGAAATAAAATTATTTTAGAGAGGGTGTGCCCAACAATTTTAGGGGTGATGTCAAAGTGGCAGCGGCCCTCCACAAAATGCCTCTAGGGGCCGCTGTCAGCAGTAGAATTATAGCTAGAGGGACCAAGAATCTGAACCAAAATGGGCTTTTTTCATTTCCAGATATCATAGTGTCAAGGGCACAAGAAACTCTACCATGGATAATAGTAGGTAAACATATAAAAAAGTCTCACTACTAGAAAAATCCTATCTGAAAATGTGTATTAAATATAAGCTTAAATGCTAATGAATAATATGTATCATGTTCAGAAAAATGAAGACGGTGTCAAATGAATTTCTTTAGAGGCAGCTCTGGCCAATGAAGAAAATTGATCTGAGTGTGAGAGCCTTTGGATTCCTTTATATTTTCCATATTTGCTTATTTGTCAGACAGTATGGATTTATCCAAAATAAGTGTGCCTATGCTTTTGTGTAAGGCAATTGGTTACAAAAAAGATGACAACTACTTGGCTGATGCTACAAAATATTAGTGAGGTTTTTCCCAAACCAGGTTCTAAGGGAAGAACTACAAGGAAGACAAAAACAAGGCGAATTATCCTCGCTTCAAACCATAATCCTTGAAGATGAAACACAGTTAGAAGTTGACAACAGTGAAAAATCAGGTGAATGTTACCTAAATGTTCTAATATGCTTTCATTTTATTTATGCAAGTAGGCTTTTCTTTCCTGGTCACCTGGCAGTGTCCCATTTGGCAGCTCAATACAGCCTCTTTAACTGACTACCTGATGAAGAGATGCAAATATTTTTTTTTTTTGACACAAAACCTTCTAAAATATAACCTACTGAAAATCATTATGCAGTAAGGGAATGAATGAGCAAACCATGAAAAGCTTTGTGAATTCCAAAACAAAGGGAAACAAATGTGTTAGCAGCAGCCTGGGAAATGAATATGCTCTTAATGCAAATACACTTCACTTAAAGTACAAGGTTGATTCAAGGAATATCCACTAAATGCCAACGCTCAGGGAAACATCCTGACCCAAAGAAATTCATTTATAGGGAATCTACAAAGCTGAGGGGCAAATTTAGCATTTAAAGGTAGCTAAATTCCCACTGCTGTTTGTGGTTGACCCTCATTAATGTAATTTTTTAGGACACTCCTTATGATGAAGAAACAGTGATTATTCTCAGTAGCCACACAAAATATAATTAAAGTACATTTGACCAATGCTTCTCCGGTGAGATAAACTGCAATTTACACATTTTTGTGAAAAAAACAGCTGATGATGATAAAGGAAGCTAATGCTACTTTGTGGGGTAACATGCCATTAGCTGTTTCATCATTTATACTCAAACTCCAGAATTATGGGCAAGGTAAACGATGCTTGAGATTTGCTGCTGCAGATCCTGAAATAGTTTCCAGTGACAAGTTTATAAATCACACCAGGAGTCCTGCTGTTTCACCTCCTGAGTCATTTTTCTCTAAAGCCTTTAGAATTCTTGACAAAAGGTGGGGAGGAAAGTGTGCTGTCCTTTACTAATTAAACCGGTAAAAAGGCCTCATGATGGAGGACATGGAACATGAAACATGAATTATTTCTTATTTAATAATTTCATATAGCTGAGAAATAGTCACCCAGCTGCTGTAAAGAGGTTAAATGACTACTCGATGATCACAGTTAGGTTTACAGTGTATCAACCTTTCACTCATTTTTGTATACATAGCAGGGCAGAGGCTAATGTAGTGAGACTTGCGTAGAAGGATTTTGGAAAGGGCATCATATTCATTCATCTTATATCTACTCAGCTCCCACAAAGTGCCAAGTACCTTGCTAGGCCCTGGAGAAACAGTGGTGGGCATAATTTCCGTGCCTGCTTTCACAGAACTTTCAATCTAGGGGAGTACATCTGTGGAAATGAGGTTGACTGGAATATAAAAGAGCACAGCTAAAAACTACTTGAGATTCTGCAGATAAAGCTTAACAAGAAAAAAGCCTCATTTTCCCTAAGTTCCTGATTGGAATGCAGTGGAGATTGTTTATGGATATGTTAGTGGATGGCACAGGCTGTTTCGCTGTGAGCATGGTACAGAGATTGGGAAATAGCATTCCTACTTTTTGTCTCTGGAGGAAATGATATATGGTTTAATGATGAAACATGTAACAAAATCATAACCACAATCATAGCCAGGATTTACTAAGTACTTTCTATGAGCCTGTACTAAACACTTACAGGTATGATCTTATCAGAGCCTCACAATGATTCTATAATTATTATTATCCTCATTTTACAGATGAGTAAACTTTGGCTTTAAGGTAATGATGATGATTATAAGCAAAAGAGTCTGGTGAGAGGATGTGTAGGCCGTTTTACTTGGTTCTGAATTCGTATTTACTCATCTTAGGGAGAAGACCACAGGAGTGGGGAGTCGTGGCCCCAGAGTGGAGTGAGAGGGCAATTCCGTGAAGCTGCCATCCTCAGATGGCCCCTGCCCGCACCAGCACCCATCTCTTCTTTCCAGGGAACTTCTCATATGAATATGTGCTTTTTGAAATCCCTTTTATTAGATTTCCTGTCTCATTTGTAAATTTCCAAAATGATATCTTTCTCTTTCTTCTGATTCAGCCCCACGTGCCTGGTGACAGACATCTAACCACTCTGCTGGTTTAGTAGTGAATCCCACTCTGTCTGTGGTGGGTAGGTTGTCAGAATAGCTACTGACCTTCCTAATATTTAGACTCACGTCCCCCTGGAGAAATGTCTCCTCCCCTTGGAAGTTTTCTTTTCGCATAATCAGGACTGGGAGAGAACTTCTCTAGTCCAACCATCATCTAATGTTTTAAATCACTTCATAATATCCCTAATATGTGGCTGTTGAGCCTTTTCTTGAATATCTCTACTAATAGGAAAAGCAGCGCTTTCCACAGTCGTCCATCTCAATTGCTCTCCAGGCATGCATTCATTCAACTTATAACTACGTTCGTAAAAGGAGCTGAGGAGAAAGTTTTAAGCAAAGGACTGTGATAGTTGGGCTAAGCACCCAACCTTAAGGAGGCCCAAATAGGAGAGCTAGGACTTACACACCAGGAACAAATCATGAGATCCAAAGTGAGAGCTCAGAAGACAGAAAGGTCAGCTCCTATTGTGATGCCCAATCAGATCAAAACAACCCATGCCAATTTCCTAATTCTCTGAGTGACTGAAGGAATTCATAGTGCTGCAACACCTTGGAAAAGAGCTGGATAACAGTAAGTGCTAATATTGCTTCTATCATGAACAACAAAATACTTAGCTGCTTTTTATGCAAAATTTGAATAGAATAGAAAATACTCATTCTAAGTGTACATTTGACAAGTTTTGACAAACGAACACACTTGTGTAACTACCACAGCAATAAGATGCGAAACATTTCCATCACTCCTAAAAGTTCACTCATGGCCCTTTTCAGTCCATTCCTTCCCACCCCCGTCTCAGGCAACCGTTGGTTTGATTCCTGTCACTATGGATTAGGCTTGCCTTTCCTGTACTTTTACATGAGAGGAATCATACAGTGTGATCTCTTGTGTCTAGCTTCCTTTGCTCAGCATAATGATTTGGGAATTCATCCACATTGTTGCATAGTTTGTTTATTCTGGACATTTTAGTGAGTGTTAGCAATGTCTTGTCTTGGTTTTAATTTGTATTTCTTTTTCTTTTCTTTTTTTTTTTTTTGGGACGGAGTCTCGCTCTGTCATCCAGGCTGGAGTGCAGTGGCGCAATCTCGGCTCACTGCAGCCTTCACTTCCCAGGTTCAAGTGATTCCTGTGCCTCAGCCTCCTGAGTAGCTGGGACTACAGGTGCGTGCCACCACGCCTGGCTAATTTTTGTATTTTTTGTAGAGTGCCACCACACCTGGCTAATTTTTGTATTTTTTGTAGGGTTGGGGTTTCACCATGTTGGCCAGGCTGGTCTCAAACTCCTGACCTCAAGTGATCTGCTGGCCTTGGCCTCCCAAAGTGCTGGGATTACAGGTGTGAGCCACCACACCTAGACTTAATTTGTATTTCAGTGATGACTAATGATCTCAAACACCTTTTCATGTACTTATTGGGGATTGGTGTATCTTCTTTGTGAAATGTTTGTTAAAATATTTTGCTCATTTTTTCTTAAGTTGTTAGTCTCCTTTTAATTGAGTTGTAATAATTACAAGTTCTTTGTCAGATGTATGCACTGTATTTTCTCCTCTGTGGTTTGCCTTTCATTTTCTTAATGGTATCTTCCAAAGAGTGGAAATTTTACTTTTGACGCTGTCCAATTTATCAATTTCTTTAAGTGGTTAGTTCCTTTAGTAATCTAAGAAATGTTTGTCTAACCTGAGGTCAAAAGATTTTTCTCCTATATTTTCTTCTATAATTATCATAGTTTAAGATTTTACATTTAGGTTTATGATCCATTTTGAGTTAATTTTTGTGCAGGGTATGAAGTAAGGGCTAAGGTTCATTTTTTTCCCCTTAAGGATATCTGTTTTAACACTATTTGTTGTAAAGACTATCCTTTTCCCATTGAATAACCTTGTACTTTTGTAAAAAATTAGGTGACCATATATGCACATACCTATTCTATTCCACTGATCTGTCTATTCTTATGCCAATATGCCAATACCACATGACTTTGATTCTTGTAGGTGAATGGAAAGTTTTTGAAATCAGAGTAAGCCCTCAAACTTTTTTTCTCCTTTTTCAAAATTTGTCTTTCATTTATTTAAGTCTGCTTAAAAATCTCCTAATTTTACTTTACTTTAATTTTACTTTACTCCTAAGTGTACTTTACTAAAATTATTATTGAGTAGTTCATGTTCTTTGATGTTATTTTAAAAATATTATTTGCTAGTTGTTATTATACATACATAAACTTTAGTTTTATATATTGTGAAGTTTGCCAAGTTTACTTCTTACTTCTAGTAGCATATGTTTGTAGTTTTCTTAGGATTTTCTATGCACTGTGAAAGTTATCAGAATAAAAATGAAGCCATAAATGTTATGAAAACCCTAACAAATACAGCTAGGGAAGGTCATGAAGAGAAGGTTCTCATGCTTGCATGCCTGATAACAAAAAAGACTGCTAAAACCACAACTTTGCACAAGGACCATCGACTTTGCATAAAGCTTACTTCTGTAAGTACACCTGCCCAGCAGCTACCTGTCCAACCTCAGAAGGTGTCACTCTTGTTATTTTTTCTTAATTTTTTTTTAAATTATAGGTTTAGTGGGTACAAGTGCAGAAGATGTGTATATATTGTGCAGTTATGAGGTCTGGGCTTTTAGCGCACCCATCACACCCTTCTTATTTATCTCTGTAGTCAAGGGTCATTATTGCAAAACAATTATGTAATCTTCCTCATTTTTCCCTTGAAAAAGCTTTGTCTTCTTTATCTCCCTGAATACACACATAGTTTACTATGGCATAGATATTTCCATTGCAATGCTCTATTCCCAGATACACATCTTTGTTTCACAGAGCCTCTCTCTTTTAGTTATTTAGGTTGACAGTACACAATCCTGTTGTTTATTCATAATAATAATTTCACTACTTCCTTTGCAATCTGTAATCTTTCATTTCTTTGTCTTGTCTAATTACACCAGTTGGGACTTGCAATATGATGTTTAAATAGAAGTGGTGAGAATGGGAATCTTTGTCTTATTCCTCATCATAGGAGGAAAGCATTCAATCTTTCATAATTAAGATGAAGATTTGGCATCACTGCCTTTTAACAGTTTGAGGAAGCTGTTACTATTCCTAATTTTCCAAAAGTCATTATTATGAATGGCTGTTGAATTTTGTGCAATGCTTTTTATGCACCTCCTGAAATGATCATATGCTTTCCTTTATTATGTTAATGTGGTAAATTATATTGATTGATTTAAAAATATTAAACCAACCTTAAATTCCTAAGATAAATGCCACTTGAACATAGTATATTATCCAGTTTACATATTGCTGAATTTAATTTGCTTACATTTTGTTAAGAATTTTTGTGTCTACATTCATGAAGGATATTGGTCTACAGTTTTCTTACAAATATCTTTGGTTTTGATATCAGTGTCATATACAGCTTATAAAATGAATTGGGAAGTATTTACCTCTTTGTTTTCTTAAAGTTTGTATAGTCGTGTTATTATTTATCCTTTAAATGTTTGACAGAATTAATTAGGGAACTACATGGGCCTGGGGTTTTCTTTGAGTAAAGGCTTTTGCTTATGAATTCAATTCATTTAATGTATAGGGGTATTTAGGTTTTTTATTTCTTCTTGAATCAGTATTAGTAATTAGTCTTTTAAGGAATTTATGCATGTCATCTGCGTTGTTGAATTTTTTGGTATATGTTTGTTCATTAGAGTCCTTTTGTGTCCTTTTAACAACGTGTGTGTAGTCATGTGTCCTGTTTCACACCTGAGATTGCCAATTTGCATCTTCTCTTTTTTCTTGACCAGTCTGATAGTTCATCAGTTTTATAGTTTTGTTTCATAAAGTCAGTTTTAAAATTCATTGATTTTTCTCTATTATTTATTATTTTCTATTTCATTGATTTCTAGTTTTTTCTACTTAAGGTTAATATTTTTGTTGTTGTTAGCTTCTTAATGTGGAAGCTAGATCACTGATTTTAGAACTTTCTTCTTTTCTAACATAAGCATTTAGTCTACACATTTCCATCTAAGCATTGCTTTAGCTTCATCCCATACACTTGGATATATTGTGTTTTTATTATCAATAAGGTTCAAATAACTTCTAGTTTCCTGGTGATTTCTTCTTTGATCTATGGCTTATTTAGAAGTGTGATATTTAATTTCCAAGTATTTGGGAATTTTCTTGATATCTTAATGCTTTTGACTTCTTACCCAATTCCATGGTGGTCAACAAACAGATCTCATATAATTTTAATCCTTTTAAATTTGTTGAGATGCTTTTATGACCCAGCATATAGTCTATCATGGTGAATACCCCATGTGAAAAGAATGTACACCATGTTGTTGTTGAATGCAGTATTCTGTAATATCAATTTGATCAATTTAATTGATAGTATTGTTTGAATCTTCCCTATCCAGACTTTCCAGCTACTTGTTCTAACAACTGCTGAGAAGTGTTGAAATTTCCAGCCACAACTATAGATGTGTGTATTCTTTGAATTCTGTCAGTTTTTTCTTCATGTAGTTTTCAAAGCTTGTAATTGAGTGGATTTACTTTTTATTTATTTATTTATTTACTTACTTATTTATTTATTTATTTGAGACAGAGTCTTGCTCTGTCGCCCAGGCTGGAGTGCAATGGTGCAATCTCGGCTCCCTGCAACCTCCACCTCCCCGGCTCAAACGATTCTCCTGCCTCAGTCTCCAGAGCACCTGGGATTACAAGTGCCTGCCACCACGCCCAGCTAATTTTTGTTTTTTTGGTAGTGATGGGGTTTCACCATGTTGGCCAGCTGGTCTTAAACTCCTGACCTTGTGATCCGCCCACTTTGGCAAGTGAATTCACTTTTAAGATCACTGTGTCTTATTGATGAACAGATTATTTTACCATTATAAAATATCTCTCCTCCTCTCTAATAATGTTCTCTATTTTGAGCCAACTTTTTCAGATAGTACAATTATGATAGCCTTCACGTATACAGAATTTGCTGTATCTCTTTTTCTATCCATTTATATCTAACCTAGCTATTTTTATATTTAAAATGTGTTTTTTTGTGAATAGCATATAACTGAATCTTGCTTTTTAAATTCAGTTTGATGATTCCTGTCTTTTAATGGGGTGTGGTTAGTCTATTTATGCCTAATATAATTACTGGTACATTGAGTTTGTCTATTATATCATCTTGATTTTTTTGTACTTTATTCTTTATTCCTTTGTTCTTTCACTGTTCCTTTCTTCCTTTCATTTCATATGAGGTTTTTCATTTCAAATTCCATCTCATCTTTTCTATGGCTTATTGGCTATACCATTTTTAAAAAATGGTTGCTCTAGCATTTACAATATGCATTTTAATTTATCACAGTCTTCATTCAATATGTATTTCATATATTTAACGATTCTACAATAGTATACTTCCACTTACTCTCTTTTTTCTTTTATGGTGTTATCGTACATTTTTTCCTAATATATCATTGTATCTTTATTATTTTTTATTTGAACAGTCCATTTACTTTTAAAGATATTTTAAAAACAAAAATGCCTTTTATATTTACTCACTATGCTATGTTATGTTATGTCATGTTATGTTATGTTACATTACGTTATGTTATTGAGACAGAGTTTCACTCTGTTGCCCAGGCTGGAGTGCAGTGGCAAGTGCAGTGGCTTGATATCGGCTCACTGAAACTTCTGCCTCCTGGGTTCAAGGGATTCTCCTGCCTCAGGCTCTTGAGAAGCTGGGATTACAGGGGCACACCACCATGCCCAGCTAATTTATGTATCTTTAGTAGAGATGGGGTTTCAGCACGTTGGTCAGGTTGTTCTCAAACTCCTGACCTCAATGATCTGCCTGCCTTGGCCTCCCAAAGTACTGGGATTACAAGCATAAGCCACCACGTCCAACTTACTTACATATTTATTAATTTAGAAACTTTCTCTCTTGTGCAAATCTGAGTTCCCATTATTTTATTTTGACTTGATAAATTCCTTTTGACATTTCTTATAGTGGTGAAAAATTTGCTCATCAAATTTTGTCTAAAAAATTCTTAATTTCATCCTCATTTTTGAGGAATATTTTTGTTGATTATAGAATTCTAGGTAGGCAGATTTTTGTTTATGCACTTTAAAGATGTCACCCATTGTCTTCTACAAGACATTGCATTTTCTCACAAAAGCATCAGTAATTATTTTATTTTTTATTTTTTATTTTTATTTTTTTGAGATGGAGTCTCGCTCAGTCGCCCAGGCTGGAGTGCAGTGGCCGGATCTCAGCTCACTGCAAGCTCCGCCTCCCGGGTTTACGCCATTCTCCTGCCTCAGCCTCCCGAGTAGCTGGGACTACAGGCACCCGCCACCTTGCCCGGATAGTTTTTTTTTTGTATTTTTTAGTAGAGACGGGGTTTCGCCATGTTAGCCAGGATGGTCTCGATCTCCTGACCTCATGATCCACCCGTCTCGGCCTCCCAAAGTGCTGGGATTACAGGCTTGAGCCACCGCGCCTGGCCAGTAATTATTCTTATCTTTTTCTTTTTTATATAATGTGTTTCGACTCTCTGGAGGCTTTAAATTTTTTTGTATTGCTGCTTTCTGCCTAGTTGATTGTAATGATTTTTTTGTCATTTATCATGCCTGAGTTTTATTGAATTTCTTGGATATGTCAGTTTATAGTTGTTATTACATTTGGAAAAATTGTAGTCATTAATTCCTCAGGTTTTTTTGCCATTACCCTGACATTTTCTGGGACTCCATTTACATATATGTTAGTCTGCTTGATGTCCCACAGGTCATGGAGACTCTGTTCATTTTTATTTAAAAATGAGACTCTATTCTTAATTTTATAAGAGCCTTTTTATCTTCAGCCTCATTTTATCTTCAGTTTGAATTGCTTCTATTACTATCTTTTTGAGTTCATGTATCTTTTATTTGGCAGTATCTAATCTACTATGAGCCCATAAGGTGAATTTTTTATTTCATATATTGTATTTTTCAGTTATAGAATTACATTTGATTCCTTTTCTACAGTTTCCATTTCTCTTTTCATTATGTTTTTGATTTCTCTTAAATCTTTGAATATGTGTATAATAGTTGCTTATAGTCCCTGTCTACAAATGTCATCATCACCATCATTTCTGGGTCTGCTTCTCTCCAGTGGGTATTTTAGTTGTGGGTCATATTTTCTTGCTTCTTCACATGTCTAGTAATTGTTGATTGAATGGTAGATATAATAAATTTTACATGTTGAGTGTCTAGATTTTCTTGTTTTCCTTTAAACAGTGTTGGCTATTATTTTGGCAGCTCTAGATGTACTTGATCCTTTCACGTTTTGTTTTTAAGTTTTACCAGAGTGTGTCTAAAGTAATTTTGATTCTAGGGCTAGTTTCACCTTACTATTAAACCAAGGCCTTTCTAGGGTCTCTGTTGAATTTACTATATACCCAACAAGTTCTTTCCACTTTGGCTCATCAGAACTGAAATTTTTCCCAGCCCTGTGGGCTCCGGGAGGTGTTAAGCCTCCAGCTCCCAGATAGCTGAGTCTTGTGAAATTTTACCAAGTGCATGCTCAGTGTGATATCTGGCTAAGGACTGAAGGGGACCCTTATGCAGATATTTGGAGTTATTTTTCTGTTTAATTCCTTCCTCTCTGGCTCTCTATCTATTATACAAAACACAGCTGCCTCAGACTCTCTGAACTCTAATCTTGTCTCTGAAATTTAATGAGACCACTATGCTATGATGGGTTTCTCCATCCTGTTCCATGGCCCCCAATATGCCTCCAGACAGAAAACTGATAGTAGGGGTCATATTTTGTTTTCTTTATCTCAGGGATCACAGCCCTCACCTTCCTGTTGTCCAAGGTATGAAATTAGTTGTTTGATATATTTTGTCCGGATTTCCTTTTTTCTTTCATTTTATGGCAAAGGACAAGTCCCAAACCAGTTTTTCTTTAATGGCCTGAGGCAGAAATTCTTATTAGTTTCTTGAAGGTAGAACACATGTTATGTATTGCTCTTGCTCCTACATTTCAGCACCTGACAGTTGCTTTACTTGTCAATATGGCACTGTGACTATTTAGTAATAAATTTGTAAAGCCAGTGTCACTGAGTTTGACTATTGACTCTGAATATAGCAGCTTGTGACATGGAGTAGGATATTTTACTTCTCTGTGCCTTAATCTCTTCATCTGTAATACAGAAATGAAAATAATTGTACCTACCTTTTAGGTTTTAGCTTCAATGAGTTAATGCCTGAGATGGTAATGCTCAATATGGTACATACTGTCAATATCATTATTACTCATCATCAAAAGGCCAGTTAGCTTATTTCTGTATGACTGATCCTTTTATTAAAAATCTCATGCAGATAATTAGAGCAAGTTAGTTAATAAAATCTCATATTGTTTCATTGTTATTTTAAAGAATCTTGTATCCTGTCTTTCCCTGTCAATCATAAGTACCAAGGAACATTAAGCTCCTAAACTGAGAACAGAAGACTTTGACCAAAGCCACATCGTAAGATCTAAGGGGATTATAAGCGCACTCTATTCTTCATCTTTCCATCCAGGTTAGCAGTGAAAAAGCATATGTGTACTGGATTTCTAACAATGAGATTTTACTGGAACTGTATTGTGGCAATAGATCAGTAAAGGAATGTGGCAGTGAATAAGCTTGTAAAGTGAAGAATCATTTTATAGAGCAAATGATTGCCCACTAATTTATCTATGCCATAAATCTGGAGTTGGGTATAGAGGGTCTACAAATGGACTGCACCTGGGCCGAGGTAACTTTCAGAGGCCGGCCTTAGCCTCCTTATGTGGCTGCTTTCAGCCACGTGAAGAGCTGCTCCTTTAGGGAGATCCTCCCTGGAGGTTTGAGGGGATTCTTGGGGAAAAAGGAGGTCCCATTATTTATACGTGTTAGACAAAGTTTTGTTGATTACTTGTATATATACTTAATCAGCCTGGATATCAGTCATGTGTCCAAGAATCAAATATAAATTCAAGTTTTAATGAAAACAAGTATCTTTGGTATTTGCTCTGTAAACCAGCTCATGTGCTACCACCACGACTGTTCTGTCTCGTCCCTCCTCATGTGCCCAGAAGGCCCCTCTGTCTTGATCATGGACTAAAATGGCCAGCTGCCAGGTGACCTCAGCAGAGATGTTGGCATGATCTGAAGTTCATGTCTTGTAAATGTTAATGACAGTCTTCAGAGGATAAAGGGATAAAGAAACAATTAAAACTCACTCCTGACTGGGTACTGTGATTAAATTAGATTCTGGTGCAGTATCCTAGCTTTTGATGTAGCGTCACGACGTAGGGGTCTGCATGCTATCACTGATCTAAGTAATCCCCCACTGATGTACATGAGGGAACTAATTTCAGAGAATAATAATAACACATCAGTCATCATTTCTGAGTCATCTAACAGTATCCACCTTATGAGTAATACTTTGAATTTAAATCATCTTTCCTCTAGAAGAGATCAATGCTTTTGTTTTCTTATCTATCTTAACAACATTTCTGTGAGGAAAGAAGGGGCTGGATTTGTTTCTCTATTTTTTTTTTTTTTTCCCAGTGTGAGAAACAGAATCAGAAACAGTAAAGCCTTAACCTGAGATCGCATAGTGACACAGAACCTAAAAGAATCGTGGATCTTGGATTATAATTTTTTTTTTTTGAGATGGAGTCTCGCTCTGTCATCCATTCTGGAGTGCAGTGGCGCCATCTCAGCTCACTGTAAACTCCGTCTCCTGGGTTCAAGTGATTCTCCTGTCTCAGCCTCCAGAGTAGCTGGGATTACAGACACCTATCACCATGCCCAGCTAATTTCTGTATTTTTAGTAGAATCAGGGTTTCACCATGTTGGTCAGGCTGGTCTTTAACTCCTGACCTCAGGTGATCCACCCTCCTTGGCCTGCCAAGGTGCTGAGATTACAGGTTGAGCTACCACGTCTGGTCTGGGGCTACCAATCTTACATTTCAGGGTCAGAGACTAAATATTTTAGGTTTAGTGAACTATACAGTCTCTGCTGCAAAACAATCACTCAACTCTGCATTGTTCCATGAAAGCAATCATAGAGTATGCAAATGTAAATGAACAAGCATGGCTGGTCATGAGGACTGGAGATATTATACACATACATATTATGTTATATATGTACATGTTTATGTGTGTGTATATATGCTATACATAGCACATATGTATGTGTACCTATATATAACATATATACACACATGTACAATTTTTTTCCTTGAAAAACAGGCAATGAGCCAGATTTAATCCAAGAGCAACAGTTTGCCAACCCTTGTACTAAATCAGACACATGCTAAATGCTACCTCAAGCTGTGAGGTCCATTACATGACAGCAGGATGTGACATTTGTACATGCTTCCTACATTATCACTTGATCTTCACAAGAACCCTGCTATGTAGGTTTTTAATGACTTTCCATTTTATATATAAGGAAGCTAATGGGTTAACTCACTTGTCCTAAACAACATTGTTGTAATGAAGTATGAAAACTATAGCATGAGTCTCCTGACTTTTAATATTTCTCCTCTGCTAGCTGTTCCATGGGAAATTCCTACCTATGCTTTCATTTTCACAGAAAGAAATCCAAGGACCTGCGGAGGCTGAATTGATTTCTCTGGGGTCAGTGACCTATTACTGACTGAGCCAGGACTAGAATCACCATCTGGTGGCTGCCAGGCTGGTCTTAGATCCTTTCACATCATTGTGAACATTTTCCAGAAAAAAAGGCATAAGTAGATAAAATAATAGTGTTCCACTGTAGTTCATTCTTTCAACTTCCTCACATTATACTATTTTATAAACGATCTCTTTGATGGTACCAAAAAGGTACCTCGATACTAAATAAATGATTTGTGATTCACTTTATCTTTTTGACTCCCTAATTTTGAAATTCCAACCTGGCTTATAAAATTCTTATTGGCATACTGCATGACCTTTTCTGTAATTTTATTCTTTAATGCAGTCTGAAGATAACATCTTCAACCATAGAACTGAATTATCTTTTCCAATCCAGGGAATGTGTGAATCAGAAGGAAAACAAATTGATAAAGAGGTCTCCTTGGCTTTAACTGGCACTTTAAAATGAGTATACAGAAATCATCATGGGCTGGGCACGGTGGCTCATGCCTGTAATCCTACCACTTTGGGAAGCTAGGTTTCTTTGAATTTAAATCATCAAGACAGGATAATTGCTTGAGACTGGAAGTTTGAGACCAGCCTGGGCAACATGACGAGACCTCGTCTCTACAAAAAATAAAAATAAAACATTAGCCAGGTGTGATGGTGCATGCTAGTAGTCCAAGATACTTAGGAGGCTGAGGCAGGGGTATTGCTTAAGCCTGGGAGGTGGAGGCTTCAATGAGCTGTGGTTGCACCACTGTACTCAAGTGTGGGTACAGGGCAAGATCCTATATAAAAAAAAGCATATTAAAAAGTAATAATAATGATTTCTAGGGTCTCTTCTAGCTCTACTTGAACGTGCTAGATGATAAGGTAACTAACTGTCTTGGCTGGCCTGAGATTGAGGAGTTTCCTAGAATACAGAACTTTTCAGTGCTCAAACCAGAAAAGTCTCAGGGAAACTGAGATGAGATAGTCACTGTAACTGCTGAATAAATGTTTGTTGAATGAATTGACAACTAACTCCGCATTCCCTCATCTGGAATAGGGACTGGGGAACTGGGGAGAAGAATAGGAAGGCTGTCCAACTTCTTGGCAGCACTGGAGCATAAAGAGAATCTCATGATTTAAAAAAAATCAGATCCAACTATGTTAAAATATCTAAAAGTATATATGAAAAACCAGCCCAAAGACAAATGTAAATCAGTCTGAATAATTATCGCTACATTTCCCACTCATCGGTGAAAATCTTGTAATCCATCACTTAGCCTGAAACACACGTAAACAAAGAGCATTCAGCTCCAACCATAACAAAAGGCAACTGAAAGCGCTTAGCTGAAGGCGGTGCTCAACATGGAGATCTACCCACAAACTACTAGTTATCATCAATTCCTGGACTCAACAGAGCGTTCAGTTGCCAGCAGAGGATTTACAGCAAGCCCAAAGGCCACAGGCTGAAGGACACCTGAGATTTCTCTTAGGCCTCCTATCATATCTACCTTTCTGTGATGATTCTGGTTTTGCAAATTTGGACTGGTTGAGAAGACCTGCTCTGGATTTCCCAACTTTGGGAGAAGGAGCTTCTATTATTTTCATTAGAATCCAGATCTCTACATGTTCCTTTGTTGTAGATGGACATAATATTCCTGCCAAGGGGTTTCATTTACATCACAGGGCAGCCACTCTCTCCACCTTGCAGAAAGTTAAAAGAAAATACTAGAGGGATCCACACAGTCCTGCACTGGAGCAGTAGATAACATACTAAGCATCCTTGAGAACCACACATTTCTAAAAATTTGGAAAAAAACAATGTTAAGGGTTTTCAGACTCTCCCTGTAGAAACAGTAACCACTGAAAGCCTTATTCTAATGTTCAGTTATAGCTGGTGTCTGTTTATTTAAGACCTTGGTTAGAAAAATTCAGTTTAATATGCATCAGTGAATTCTGTTGCCATTACAGGCTGGCCAACTACAGTAATGAATCTGGCTGGCTCTTATTTCAGAGTCTGAATTAGCATATTCAGGGGACATTCTCCCTGACTGTCACATTGTCCCGAGGAATTCAGACATCTAACTTCATGAGGGATATGGCTAGCCCCTCTTCACTACCTTCTGGGTCACCAATAACCTGTAATTCTTGAAACCTGGGTGTCTTTGACTTTTTTCTCCATAACTCTTACTTTGGCCTTCACTTTTCCTATTTCCTTTTCTGAGTCCATTACTCAAGGCCATATGATTTCTTTTTCTGTCTCTTTTCTTTCTGTCTGCATTTTCCTTGACCTCTCCTCCCGTTTCAATTTATAGCTTGCCAGTCTCACCCATGTTGCTTTGTTATTTTACTCTCTCCTTATAAGGGCCCTTGTCTTTGTTACCAAACTTTTCTTACTCTTTTGCAGCTTATTTCTTGTTTTCCACTTGGAATTTCTTTAAAATTTTTAAAAAACAATTATAACCATTTTTTCTTCTTAATAAATCTGATTTTTAAAGTAGAAACTCCATTTCTTTAGTGTGCGAGGCACAGAGGTAAAGACATAAATTAACCAGAGCTGGCTGAGATGGGAAACAGAAAGCCAATGTGTAACCTTGTGCCAGAATGCATAAGAAGCAGGGGGTGAGGGTATGAACACACCTACATCCAGCTTAGCACACGCTGTACCCGTCAAATACATACAGCCATGCCCAAAGGAAATCAGTTTCTCCTTCACTGAATGCCAAATGAAGGCTAAGTCAGGTACTGATCAACTATTTCGACAACAGAGTTAAAAACGGCACAGATGTTTTCAAATTGCCACGAAGTCTGGTTTCAACAACATGAATACTAGAGTCAGCTGAGGATATTCCTACCTGGTGACTAATGTCTATGCGTTGGCTGAAGTGCTCTGGGGTATTCTTCTGATACCCAAACATTCTGCTAACTGAGCAACACAGGCCCACTAACTAGAGTAAAATTGCTTTGGGTCGATAAGCCTTCAACAGCTTCCCTGAGTTTTCAGCAGGCTCACACTCACCCCCTGCCAATATACCTTTTGATTACAAAACACAACAGTTGGGCAGTGCAGGTAACAATAATTATCTTGGTAATCAGATTCTGTCATGCACTGTATACTCTGGACCTTGAGCGTTGTGCAATAGAAGAGGCACCCAGGGCATCTTTAGGGCACTTGGTCTCTTCTAGGGAGCAGGACACGAACAAGCTCTTGCTGAAACAATGAGAAGGCATATTGCCTCTCCATTCACACCTCCTTCCTTCCCTTTCTGGTTCAGCAAATTTCAGTTGTGTTGTAGGAAAGAAAAGAAGGGAAAAAACTGGAAATGAGGATTGTGGAAGGAAACTGTACAGGAGGAAATTCAGTTTCTGCCTCGTGCTCTGTACATTTCAAAATGGAAATGCTATATTCATTAAACTGCCCATTAAGCAAACAATACAGGGAAACAAGATGGATTTTAGGAAAGCAGGAGGGAGGAGAAGAGGCTGGCCAGAGAGAGAGGAGACGAAATGAGGGCATTGTTTTTAAAGGAGACTATAAAATGTTTAACCAGAGAAAGGAAAATGCCTGCACAGATTTCACTGAAGAATGAAGTGCATCATTTCAATACTGACAACTGGCAGTAACATCTCTATTGCAGCCACACAAAACTCTGTTGGTGTCTGACAAGACAGTGGTGAGTCTAGGTAATGGTACAACTTCCAGTCAATGAGTTTAATGCATTAGGATGAGGGATGAAATGCTTGCTATATACTTGATGTGAAGAAATATGTCAGATCTCTGAGGGTAAACATAGTTAACTGGTAGTCAAAAAAAGGACACAGAGAATGGAAAATAAAAAAATACTGAATACCTACTGTGTGCCAGGCACTGCCACATATTGTCTCACTTAATTCTGAAAACATGCCAGTGCGATGGTATCAGGCTTCATTCACAGAGGAGCAAAAAAGTTCAAGAAGATATGCAAATAGCTCAAGTTCATACAGCTGCCAACAGCAGAGCTGAAATTTGAGGGCAAATCCCATATGGCTTTCACCCTGCCATGCTGCCTTATGAGAACACAGTCCTGGTACCTTCTGGAAAGGAAACTGGGACTAGGGATCACCAACCATGTGCCAACTACTTTGAAACATACCCTTGCGTTCCTCATCTCCTACAATTTCAACTGCACCAACATGCAGACAATTTGCCAAACAGTATGGGGCCTCTTCAAAGGACAATTAAATCTCCACCACTGCAATTACACAAATCTGGTGCCTGGGGTTGGAAGCGTTATGAAATTCCCAGCATTTGGCATCCCTCCTTCCCAGGGAAATCTCATTTCAAATCCAGAGGGATGGCTCTGGAAAGAAACAGGTAGGAACCCAAAAGAGTTTTCTTGGCTGTGCGCGCATGGCCTTCATGATGGACACTCTGCTGCCCATGTTGCAGCCAAACAATACAAACACTAAGTGTTTCCACAGTTGGAACAGGCCCAGCTCTTGAGGACTGGTCTGAGTTTCAGCAGTTTAGACATCAACAGCACGTGAACATGTTTTTCTGTACCTTTAGCAGACTGGGTGAGTACCCACCGGATACGTTTTCTTCCCTTAATGTTAGCTTTCAGTAGCTGATTAGAGATGACATTTGTTGAGCTCTAACTGAGCTCAGTTGTTGTTGCCTGAGAGATGGGTGTGATTATCTCCATTTCCCGTAGAGAGATTAGGTCACTTGCCCTTAGCCACCCTCAGCTGGGAATGGACCACAGAGGTTTGCTCCAGAACCTGCCCACTATGCTGCCTCCACCACGTGGAACTGAATTCTCTAATCCTTTTGCAAACTGAGGATTCAGTCCACTATCATAGAATTTTGTTGCTATTAAGTGTTTAAGTCAGTAAATACTGTGCCTATATTCTAATAATTTGCTTTGTATCCTATAATTGCTTCTCATCAAACATTCATTCATTCATCCTCTTACTTCATTCTAAAACATATCAAAGTCCTGTTTATGTTCCTCCTGTCTTAAAGAAACCCAGTCTTTTACCCCACACCCCTCTCCTGCTACTGCTCTCTGTCTCCTCCTTCAGAGCCAAGCCTCTTGAGGTTCCAGCCTGGGTGACAGTGCAGGACTTGTCTCAAAAACAAAAAAAGGTCTTTCTGGGACACTGGACCTGCTTGATCATCTGCCTTCCTTGCAAAACTCTTCTCTGTGCCCTGTCATGGTAGTCTCCTCCTGGTTGCCCCCACTCACTAACTGCCCCTCAGTCTTCTCCATGGGCTTCTCTTTACCTGCCTGCTCCTTAGAGTCCCCCCTCTTCTCCTGGGCTGCCTAACCCACTCCCAGGGCAGCATGACCAGCAAAATTTTGATGATTTGTGACCCCAGTGGTCCAGGCCTCTCCTGAGGCCCAGATACACAGCAAACTTCCCCAAAATGGCTTCCCTCTGTCCCTAGATCTGCAGCTTCTAGTCTTCCCAACTTCTGTGTGTGCTACGATTATCCCAGAGGCCCAAGCCTGAAACCGGAGCCCCATCCTTTACTCCTTCCTCTCCATGACATCGCTAGTGCCTCCATCTATGCCATCAGCACTGCCCTTCCCCTCGTGGAGGCCATCATCATCTCTCGTCTGTCTTCCCGTCTGTCCAGTGTTGCCCTCTGATCCATGCTGTCAGTGCTACTGCAGCACAGCCTTTGCAAACACAAAAGCGATGCCCTCATTCCCCTGTGTGAGCTTTTAAATGGCTTCCCTTTGTTATGAGAAGTCCCTACTCTTTCTCAGAATGTACAGGAAAGGCCTGTGATGGGAATACCTTTGCTGCCCTTTTCAGCTTTGTCCTCACCACTCCCTCTCGTCCTCGCCACTGCTTCCTTGTTGTGCCATGCTCTCAGTTGCTGGATGCTGCCACCCATGTCCTTTGCGCTACGCCACCCTCATGGCTTCCAGCTGACTTCTGGGTAACTCTCACCAGCTTATGGGTCAGTTCTTCTTTGAGGCCTTCCCAGATGTCCCAAGCTTGGCCTCGGTGCCCCTCTCATATACCCACAGTCCTTGTACTTTTACTAAGATGGCAGTCAGGGCACTCTTTTGTAGATGACTTGTTGGGCGTCTGTATCTCCTAGTAAAATATAAGCCCCAGAAGTAGACACTGTTTTCATCTTGTCTGTTGTTGGACTTCTAATTCTTACCACAGTGTCTTAAAAAATAATAATAAAAAAATAAGGCATTAAATACTTTTTAATGAATAAATATATTTTACAGGAAATGGGAGATGAGGACAGAGTGGAGTACCAAAACTGGAAAGGGAAAATAAGGAAGCCTGGGAGGGTGGTATTCCTTGGTTCTCCAGCTGCCATTTTCCAGGGTTAAAGATGAAGGATTTCCTGGAGTCCAGTGTGGACAATGGCAAGAGAAGACTCTGCTTTTCAGGCTGTTCTTCAGGAAGATATCCCAGAGCATATGAAGAAACAGACCAGGCGCTGGTTTGTTTTGAGAGAGAGTGAGAGAGAACAAGAGAAAAGAAAACCTGGAGGGTTGTTAGACTCCTCTTGTTTTGTTCAAGATATTTACCAAATGTAAGCTGAATGTTTCTTGTCCCCCTTGGAAATGAGCATCCTGCACTGACGACATGAGGCAGGGCCATGTTACTCTGTGCCTTCCCATACACTCAGCAGACAGAATGCTCTAACATGTGCTCTTGAATGCAACCCAAGCTTTGACTGACTGGTAAGTGATGAAACACGGTCTGAAGCAATTTATTGCTTCAAGATGGTAGTAGGAGGCAGATAGTCCTGACTAGAAGTGGAATGGCTCGTTGTGAGCAAGGGACATCAAAAGAGAGTTCCTGCATTACAGCTGGCCCTCTGGGACATGGCCACAGACATCTGGGGTACACTTGTCATTTAGGGAGCTCTCTTCTGTCCTCAGATGACTCTTTCTATTTGGAAGTCCTGGAAGCTATGATGGATGCCATCATCTCATCCTGGGAAGGTTGTAATAATTCATGGGAGAGAAGAGTTACTACAGGATGATGCAGCTGGGAAGGCTTCATAGACATACTGGCATTTGTGCCAGATCTTGAAGATAGCTTCTAGGAGACGAAAAAGGGAGGACATTTCCACTAAGAATGTTCCCTACACTGTGGGAAAAGGTATGGAGGAGGATACAGATGAGGCACACCCAGGGAATAATAATTAGACCAGCTTGGCTGGAGGGGTGGGCTCCTGTCATAGAATATTGGAAGTTAGGACGGACAAAAATACCCTGTGGTGTTCCACAGGTAAGATCAATGGCTCATTTATGCAGCTTCAAAAGGCTGCAAATAGCTATTTTTTATGTTGGAAAAGAAATCCAATAATTTGTATCACTTGCCGCTATGAATCTGATAAAAAGCCTTTCCTGAAGACTGTGACAAATGGCCACAGGAGCCCCACATTCAAGCTGCAATACTGTAATACACTGCTGGGTGAGTGGGATCATATTGATTGGGTTGGGCCACTTGGCTGTCTGTACAGAACTCCCAAATCCCTGGCTCCTTCGCTGGGTTCCATATTATCCTATTCTGTACAGATTTAGAGCTTTAAGGAAGGCTAGAATGTGGGGGTGCAGAGATGATGAAGGCACAACTGCAGTCCCTCAGAAGCTCAAGTGGAGGGGAGATAAGATAAGATGCTCTAAGAATACAGGCAATGATGCCAAAAACAGCCAAGAAGGAGGACACAGAAGTAGGGGATGGACGTGGAGTAACCAGACTCCATGCACACTGCTGGTGGGATGCGAAGAATGAAAAGGGGTAAAAACCACTTTGGAAAATAGTTTGACAGCTTCTTAGAAAGTTAAACATATATTTAACCTGTGACCCAGCAATCCCACTCCTAGATATTTTCCAAAGAAAGAAAATAAAACTTGTACACTTGGATAAGTATGTACATAGTAGCTCTACTTATAAATGCCAAAAACTGAAAAAAAAGTTAAATGTGCATTTAACAGGAAAATGGATAAACAAACTGGTGTATCTATATATTGGAATAGTACTCAGCAATCAAAAAGAATAAATTACTGATAAATTCAACAGCATGGGTGAAACTCAGAAACAGTATGCAGTGCTAAATATGATACAATACCGGCGTGTGAGTCCATTTATATGCAGTTCAAGCACAGGAAAAACTAATCTCTGGTGATAGAAATCAGAATAGTGTTGTCTCTTGGTGAAGTTGGCATTTGACTGGAAAGTAGAATCGGGAAATGTCTGGGGTGCTGGAAATGTTCTGTCTTGATTTGGGTGGTGGTCACCCGGGTTACATAATTATCCAAACTCATCAAGCTGGGTGCATTTTACCATACGTCAATTGTATCTCAGTAAAAATAGAAAAAAAATAAGAAAGACAGCATGGCTTTGTAGAAGTTCTGCCTCAAGAAGACTCCATGGAGAATGATCCTTAAAGAATTGTTGGGGGGAAAGGCAAAGAAGGAGGAAGAAATGGAGATAGAAGGTAGGGAGCTGGGGACGTGTACTGGCCTGAGGATGCGTCATGTGGGGAATGGAGGTAAAGTCAGAAAGGGAGGCAGAGGTCATAAAACAGTGAGTAAGGCAGTAGGAGCCAAAAGCACTGACTACATATTCCATAGGATTCACTAAGAAAGAGAAGGGGAATAATCATTCAAGGAGTCTGAAAAGCCTAGGTAACTGAAAAAAAAAAAAAAATCATTTGTGTGTAGCATGTTTGTAGGCCAAAGGGGGAATCACTGAGGAAGAGACATTGAAGAGAGATCATTCACAGAGCACAGTTCTGGTAGACCTGGATGGCTCACTCTTAGAAAGAGGGGAACCTTCTGGGTCAGGAAGGAAGATGGAGGGCTGGGAAAAGCTGTGAAGGGTGAGGGGAAGAAAAGAATGAGAGCCCCTGACAGATGTCCTCCAATGTCAGCATAGTGGAGAAAGGATCTTCAGTGAAAGTGACATGGAGGTAGAACTGTGGTCTGAAGAGCATGTTAAGGGTTCAGAACACAGCACTATAGAGAATCTGAAACGGGGTGTGCCTGAGATGAATGAAAAAATTCTGAGTTGTATGGCATAGACCAATAGTAGAGATCATTGCCAATGCTGGAAACTAGCAGAGCATGGAGAATGAAAGTGCACTGTAGCTATTAAGAACACCTTTGATATGGATCATGGCTAGAAGCAGGAACGGGATGGAGCAGGGCCAGTGAAGGGTAGGGAAGGATCAAGGGTCTGGAAGTCAGGAAGAAGAGAAGTAGGTTCAGGAGGTACAAGAAAGTTGGTAAGTATGAGGCAATGTGGATCAGCTGAGGTAATTTTAATGCTCAAGATGTTTGAAGGAGAGCATGTCTGAATGCTGATGAGTTACAAGCTATGCTGATGGATAAGCTGAACGATGATGACATTTGGTGTTGGAAGCTGGAGTCACTAAGGATCATGGCAGAATATGGGTATGGAGGAAGAGTGAGCCAAAGGTTGAAATCCTTGAGAAAATGTGGAGAATCCCTACTCAACAAGCTTCTCCTTCTCTTATGTTATTGGCTATAATTAACCACTTTAATTCTATGAAGCTGAAAATTCTTCAAAATATGTTTTAAAGTTGATTTCAATTCAGTCTCTATGAGTAACACAAAAGTGGTTTTCATTCACATTTTACAAACGAGGAGCTTTACTTTAGTGCCTCATCTCACCATCCCCTCCCCGGTGCCTTCCTTCCAACCAGGCAGGATTTGGGTGCTCAGAGGTAATCGTTGAAATCGCTTGACTATTCAGAAAGCGATTGCAGTAGGCAAAGGGCACAAAATATCATAGGTTTCACTATCTGAAAAGAAATTGTGTGTTTCGACACTTAAAAAATAAAATTTATGAGAAGAAAGGAGTTGTATTCTTCTTCTTCATCTTTCTAGTTCTTTTATTGATTTTTAAAATTGACATAATCCCATCAAGCCTTTAAAAATAAAATTTCTTATTTGGAACCCCCCAGACTCCTAAATCAAGAAAAAACATTCAAAAGGCCAGTGGGAGCTGCCTGTTATATCATGAGTCAGAAGAAAATGGCAGCAGCGTTGTTATGCGTCCCTTGACAGATGATTGTCTCTCTGTGCCTCAGTTTCCTCATGGAGAAACTGTGCAGGTGAAAGAGCTATATAACGTGGAGTATTATTACTTAATATACTTAAAAACAGTGCGTTATTAATGAGACTTACATAGAAATTAAGTTAACAAAAATAGTCAACTTTGACCTGAAACAGCACGGGCAAGGCACTCTTAATCAGAAATCTTCCGGAAACACGTGCTGATTAATCAGAAGGGAACTTCTACATCATCCCACCAACACATCCACTTCCTCACCTGCATCAGCACCCACATGCTCTGCCTTCTCGTTTGCTGCTGTAGAGGAACTGTTCAAGCTTCTATCCAAAGCCCATTTCCACACCTGCACACCACAGCCTCTTCCCTTTGGCTGCACAAATAATGGCTTTGGCTATCCTTTTCTTCTCCACACCATCTATTTCCCACTCTACTGGATTGTTCTCATGAGCAAACGTGTTATTTCTCTTATCTTAAAAATCTTTTTCTTTGCCCCACTTCCCCACCAACTCAGAGGGCTGCCCTTGGCTCTGTGCCTTAAAGGTCTCTGTGCCTTCTCCAGCCATACATCTCTCTCTGGGTGAGCAATTGCTAGGCCAAGGAGAAGTGCTTAGTCAGAGCTGATGCTTCCTGCCATCTAGATCGTGGGTACTCTGCACCTCAGAATTCTCTGCCCACATGGTCCTTAGCCCTTTACAGGGTGTTCATAGTCCTCTTCTCTGGGTCTGTCTTCCTTAGGGTGGACCTGCTAATTTACACACTCCTAGACTCAAGAGATATTCAGGGGATCATTGTTTGAAGAAGTGTGGACAGGGCTGGGATATGCAGGCCAGGGCACGCAGGCCCCTCACAAGTACACCCTTCAGAGTATGGGATGGAGCTGGGGTTTGAAAGCCAAGGCATGTAGGCCACAGGCTCTTTCCCTGTGCCACCAAGTTATAGAACAGAACTCCAAAGTCCAAGAATTCTAAATTGGAATCTGCTTTTCCAGATTCTTACGAAGTTATATTTGTCAATATAATGCAAAGCACATATTTGTATAATAGTTAGCTTGATAAATAACTTTTACCTATTTACAAATATTGCATGTAGGCCTCCATTTGGCTTGGATCCCATAAATGTTAGGGGTACACTACCTATTAAGCCTTTTTGAAAAAAGATCCTTTGTAGCAAATTTCTGCTACTAGAGTCAGTAGCTCCCATTCCTCCCCTTCTGTTATTTCCTGTTTGGCTTTTGCTCTTCACCTTCTAAAAGAATTGTTCTTGTCAAGGTCACCAAAATACTAAACCCAATGATTGGTTTTCTATCCTCATTTTAGTTTATATTCCTGCAGCATGTGACACGAGAATCACTCCCTCTATCTCAATACACTTTTTCACTGGCTTCTAGTATTCCACACTCTTTCATTTTCTTCGTATACTGGCTTCTCTTTCTCAGCTCTTTGCTGATTCTCTCTTTTTTATCCCCAAGCTCTTCATGATGGAACTGCCAGGGCTCAGTCCTTGTACATCTTCTCTTCTGTATGCTCACTCACTTGTGATCCATCTGGCCCAAGGTCTCCTGCTGATGATTCGCAAATGATTTCTGCAGCCTTCTTCTCTTTCTTAGCATCATACTCTCTACCCGACATCTCCATTTGGATGTCTAGTCCTTGAAATGTGGCTAGTGCAACTGAAGAATTTAATTTTAAGTTTTACCTAATTTTCATTCATCTAAACTTAAACATATTTTAATTTAGACAGTCACATGTGGCTATTGGCTCCCAAGGAGCAGCTCTAGACTCAATGCTGCAAGAACAGGGAACACTGTTTCCTCAGAGTACCTGACACATAGTAGGTGCTCAATAAAAATGTGTTAATAGATGTATGATCAAGGTCCAAGGTCAACTTACCCAAGAATTGCAGTCTATCACTTGCAGAGATAGGGTCAGAACCCAGGAACTCATCACTCAGGAAACACACTTCTTTCCTAGCATGTTAAGGAAAGATCTAGAAGTCTGGGCAGGGGCTTTCTGACAGCATACTTGTAGGTAAGAACAGTGCCTGGTCCTGGGTTTTCCTGATTTTACAAACACATTCATTCACACGTATAAATTAAGGAAATAAACAATCCACCCTGCACAAAATCCAAACCCTCCAATCTCTGCTGATATGTAATCCACCTGATTCATTTGTGGCCATCATCAGAATTCAGAGCAGACGCTATCCACTTTCATGGTCTTACAGAGGGAAGTTATTAAAAGTCTGTCAAGTATTGGGACCTCCCAATGGAGAGGAAGATGAAGGCCCATTTCAGCGTTCACAGATGAAGAGGTTGAGGTCACAGAATATAATGTTTTATGCAACTGCATCCTAGAAACCAAGCAGAATTACCAAATAGCTGTAGAAATTTAACTGATTTTTGCAGAATGAAAATACTATATAGGAAATTAAATGACTATAAGGTAAATAATATTTTTAAAAGCTATTTGGGGAATGAAATATGAAATCAGGCTTATGATAACAAATAAAGAGTTTCAAATTGTTTCCTGATAAAATCTTATTTTGAAGATCCACGTGGCCATTGCTTTTAGATATACTAAGGTACTAAGAAGCTACAAGTGTTTTACTGGACTGCAATAATACTAAGGATTAAGCAACATTTTGCATGTTCCTTAGTTTCCTAGTAAAAGGAGCAGATTGTTATATCTGTAATGTATGTCAAAATACTTTTGGCATTTATTTGTATATCAATGTTTATAGCAACATTATTCACAATAACCAAAAGGTAGAAACAATTCAAATGTCCACTGATGAATAAAAAAACAGACAAAACGTGGTATACACATACAATGGAATATTATTTAGCCTTAAAAAGAAATGAAATTCTGACACATGCTACAACCTGGATAAACCCTGAAGACATTATGCTAAGTGAAATAAGCCAGTCACAAAAGGACACATATTGTAGATGAGGTATCCAGAGTTGTCATATTCAGAGGCAGAAAGTAGAATGGTGGTTGTCAAGGGCTGGGTGGAATTTTATGTCTATTTTACTATAATCTAAAAAATCCCCAAACTTCAGCATGTGCTGTGTGATACCATGTGGCCATTACTTAGGTTAAGCTATAACCTGAGAGCTGTCTGCATGCTAATCAAGAAAGCACAGTGGGGGGATGGTCTTTTCAATTAGTTACCACAAGTTTTTGTTACCTGTATCTCAACCCACAAGCAATGCTTTGCTAATTAACATACTGAAAGTCAGAAACGGGTTTTCTGTTGATGAAATTGGTAGTTTGTTATGTAGACTGGTGAATGTTAGAAAAAGGCTCTCATTAGTGAAATTAAAAGTATTCATTACATGTGGATTGGCAGAAATATTTTAGAAACACTCCCCACACCTGCTTCACAAGGGCACAAGAATCCAATTAGTCCTGTAGCCTTTACCCTTAGGGATGATGGCTTAGGCTAAATCTCTAAAAAGTCCTATGCCCAGCCAGGAACACTGAGGGATTCTAGATCCCTGATGCTAGCCAAAGAGTGATGAATCCCTGACCCTGGAATCTTTGTGACGGCCTTCAGGGAATATTTTGTGCAAGATGGGGGTCAGAGCACCTAAAAATACATAGCTGACACATGCTCAGGTTTACAAAACAAGTCGTATAAATTGTGTGTGTGTAACTCAGTGTTTACTTGCTAATAAATGTTTACTTGATGGATGTTTTATATGTGACAGTATTTGTCTGGGATTTCTGTTCATTATAATCTAGTAGTGAAGTTGTCAGTTGAGTAGGCAACTCTTACCTCGAAACTTCATCAGGGGCTACTATGATTTACCAAAAAGATCCTAATAGTCACACATGACCAAATCAGCTGAGGTCAGTTCACAATCATCAGCATAGAAGCCAGAGGGAAATTATAGTGCCAGAGGACATGAGAAACTAAGCCATGACGACTCAGATTATTAGTCCTGAGAATATGCTTTGGGGTGGTTTAGTTTACTCTCCTCCCTGATTTTAGAGATTAAAAAATGACTGGGGCACAAAAATGTCAAGTGATCTTCTCATATGCAAACTAATTTCATAAGCAGAAACCAAAGGGAAACCTTTGATATGATCATTATTTAGAAGCTACCAGTTATTGAGCGATTATTATGTGCCATGCATACTAGTAGGTGCTTTAGTACGTGATCACTAATTCTCAGAAAATCCCTGCAAGTTGAGTCCTATCATCCTTGAAGTTCAGAGAGGCCTTTCTAGTAACCCATTTGCAACCAATGTAGCACTCAGCGTTTCTCACAAATCTAGGCCATCCTATGCAGTCTTCCCAGAGCTTCCTCCGCTTGCCTCAGGAGCAGCCTGGAAGTGCCGAAGATAATGTGCCAGCGATCAGTCCTCAGCCAATGGTGAAAGCTTCTTTTCCATAGGTAAGATACCTCTGATGTTCTACACTGTCTCCCTGTGACCTCCCACAGGTCACTCAGTGGTCCACAGGAGTAACCTGCTTGATAATATACTGTTTATTAGCTTCTTTCCATTCTCTGACTCATTTCCTCACTTTCCATCCATCTTTCCTCGGGTCATCTTTCAGATAAACTCCTGCCTCAAATCTTTGTCTCAGGGAATGCTTTTGAGGAATGCACCCAATACAATCATGTAATTTTCCCACGGTAACCCAGCCAGCCATCAGGTTGCAGAGTTGGAATATGAACTCAGGTCTATCTGAGTTTTAGGATTATGCTCTTTTATTCTGCTTTATCAAATTTCATCTTTCTTCCTGAGCAAGTAGAGATAAGATAGGAGTGGAAGGAAAGATGGGTGTTACAGAAATAACCCTAGAGTTTAAAAAATGCTAGTTTTCTAAAGTGATTTGTTGGATTAGCATCTGAAACCCTCATGGCCTCAAGGTTCGCAGTCACCACTCTGTGTTATAGCACTATGAAGCAGATTGTCTCAATGATGTTGAATCCTCTGATTATTCAACGTGGTAAGCTGAATAATGTTCCTCAAAGATGGCCGGCCACATCCTAATTCCTAGGGCCCATGAGTGTTAGCTTTTCCTCATATGGCAAAAAGGAACTTTGCAGGTGTGCTTAAATTAAGGATTTTAAGATGGGTGATTATCCGGAGTTATCTGGGTGGGTCCAATGTAATCATAATGGTCCTTACAAAAGGAACCTAGGAGGTAGCTGGAGAAGAAGACAATGCAATGATGGAAGCAGAGATGATTGGAGTGATACGCTTTGAAGATGGAAGAAGGGGCCACAAGGCACTAGAAGGCAAGGAAATAGATTCTCCCCTAAGACACTCCATAAGGAACCATCTCTACTAACACCTTAACTTTAGCCCAGTGAAGCAGATTTCTGACTTTTGACCTCTAGAACATAAAAAAGACACATTTTTTTTTTGTTGTTGTTGTTTTAAGTCATCAACTTTGTGGTGATTTCTTACAGTGGCAAAAGGAAACTAATAGTCAACTAAGCATCACCAGTGATAATACTAGACAATATTTTTTCAGCCCACCTATGCAAAGTCTGGGCATAGTGCTGGATGCTTTAGTGCACCATAATTCCCACAGTGACACTGTTTTTAATCTCTTCATTTTACAGATGAGAAATGTCAGTAATGTCATTTTACTGACATGTAGATAGGTTAAGAACTTGGCTGAAATTACACAGCTAATACCTGAACTCAGGGCTTTTGGACCATGTTGCTAATCAAAACTCCACATCTGAATCCTTGAAATTGTGAGTAAAAGAAGCTAAGTGAAAAGGCACTATTGCCAATGTTGCAAATCAGCCGCCTTCAATTGCCTGTTGAATAGCGAGAAACAGCAACATATACAATCACTCTGATCCTCACTCTTTTCCCATCACAGATCCTCTCCCCTATTCCTCTCTCTACTTCTGGAAAAGGGCAGTGTAACCCAAACAGTAGTGATGGTTGGATGAGGGTGACTTAGTAATTAGGTACTTTGGTTTCTAAGAGCTTCTTTCAGAATTGAGCCCATAAGAAATTACTGAGCAGCTTTCTTTGAAATGAGAAGTGGCTTTGCAAACCCAGGAAGAAATACATCCATTTTCCTTTTTTTCAGCTTGAGTGCATTTTTATTTCCAAAACAAACAAAAAACTAAGTAATCACATTCATTTTAAAAAGAAGCAGGATTTGACTGGTTCTCACAGCTAGATCTTATCTCCCTAACTGTACCATATTGCATGCTCTTTCAAAGCAGCAGGCAGGTCTTATATATTTTCTCTTTAGCACTTAACATAAGGTGAGCTATCAGGAGAGAGAGAGAGAGAGAGAGAGAGAGAGACATAGAGATAGAGATAGAGAGAGAGAGAGAGAGAGAGCCACCAATCTAAAGAATAAAAACGAAGGGCCAAATGAATGAAGAAAGCAACACGTGGGAAGGGAGACTGAGACATTATTGTCATTTAAGTCCTGCATTTTTGTATTGTTAATTATATGCACTTATATATTTGCAGTCATTAATGATAAGGGAGGCTCTTTGAAACTTTCGTAGAACCATCCTTGATTCTAGGATAGTAAGTAGGTTCCATTTTGCCTATGCCAACTCTGATCTACTGGTATTGGCTACTTACAGCCCTATATCTCAAAGAGACATAATGGCCAAATCAAAACTCAGTTGGATTCCTTTTCCTGGTCAAAAGGCAAAAAAAAAAAAAAAAAAAAAAAAAAAAAAAAAAAAAAAAAAAAAAAAGAAAGAAAGAAAGAAAGAAAGAAAAAGACTCAGTTGGAAAGAATGTGTGATTGATTAGTGATGTCTGTTTTAAACTCAGAGTAGGAAAGCTATCAGGAAAGAGAGAGAGGGAGAGAGAGAGAGTATATCTTCTACATATATAGTATATCTTCTCTTTAGATATATATATAGTACTGTAGAAGTACTATATATTTGCCGAATCTGTCTGTACAATTGACCATAATTTGATCAATCGTGGGCAGAACATACTACCCAATTTGTTTTAAGTCGACACCATCATCTCCCAAACTATCATTACTCTATGAATATGCAGTTTCCACTTCTGCTTCTTCAACAGTTTTTTTTTTTAATGTGAGAACCAGCAAATGTTACTTTATCTTTCATGGCATGCTCAGAAACAATGACTTTAGTTTTGGAATATATTTGAAAAGAGGTTTAAATCAATGTTTGTCAAATTCTTTAAGGATGAGTAGGATATATGCCAAGAGTCATTAACAACAATAAAGCTTTCTCTAACATTTCCTGACAATACAAACGTGGTTGAATATTATTCTAATCAAGTGCCTTTGCTAACTCAGTGACTGAATAGATCTTTACTTCCCACATAACAATTTTGTGAAACGACTGTATATAATATATAATAATTTAAATTAATCATACAAATTTAACTGTAAAATCATTTCTAATACTTAGGAATACTAAAATAATTTTTTCACTAGTACCATTTTGAAATTATCCAATAAACAATCAATCACTAGATTTCATTTTTTAACCTATTTCTTCCCAGGCATACATGTGGGGGCCATTATATCAGCTATTTTCCCACGAAGAACACCCACTCAAAAGGCCAACCAGAACACTGTTGTCATAAATAATAACAATGATAATACCATTTTTAAAAAAGTTCTTCAAGTTTACCATTTTAACCTATAATTTCTTCTTGAATTTTTAAAAAAATATATGTTCTATGTATTATTCTCAAATTTAGATGTTAAATGAGACTAAAAGAGATGATTTATTCAGCTATTGAATAAATGACGAAGCTAGGACACACACCCAGATGGATATCTAAGTCCTTACCCCTATCCCTGACCTGCCTGGATTCTATTAATCCACTGCATGATTCCTCTGACCAGAGCCAAGCCCACTTTCCCACTGCAACATGTTCATAACCTCCTCTGTTACTTCTCTCATCCCTCTTTGCCTGGTTTGCCCACTCCTCTCTCCTCCACCTACTGGAAGTCTACAGTTCCATGGCTCTGCTCAACTCCACTGTCTTCATAAAGTCTTCCCTTTTCTCAGTGAACTCCTGCCATGCTTACAGTTTTAATACTTGGTATATTGCTCTATGCTGTTGGATCTCCATTCATTTAACAAATAATTCTGGAGAACTGTATCATATTCCAGATACTACTCAAGGCACTAGAGATTCAGCAGTGAATAAGGCTGCCTCTCATGGAAATTTATCTCCAGTTGGGGTTCCCACTTTTAGTGTTCGCATCTAGATTTTAATCTCCTTGACAACAGTAGCTATGCTTCTGCTTTCTCTGTGTCTATGAAGAAACAATGTGATTTCACTGCTGTACAGCTTATCATTAAATCAATAACGTGGTTGCCTTGGTGTTAGAGGTACATAACTAGTTAATGTCAGGGGACTAGACAAGTAAACACACTTGAGATAGCTGTTTACTCTATTTTCCCATAATTTTCTAACTCTAGAAAAATCTATGTTACTGTTGAGGAAGGTACGTTAGGAATTTTTAAAGAGGAAATTATACGTATAAAGAAATTATATGGAAGAACTCCCTGGAGATTGGTTTCCTGTGTATGCTAAAAGCAAGATCCAAAATATCCATTTCTCAGAGACATGCCCAGAAAGTCCCAGCACACTTAGGAACAGCGTTTTCAGAAGTTTTGAATTATTGTGCTCATCAATATATTTTCCCTTCTTTGATCCTTTTCTTGAGCATAACTAGAGCTGCTTTGCTCTACAACATTCCGAGCATGGTGAGAATTTAGCACTAGGAGAAACCACGTAGTCAGAAAAAAACAAAAAACAAAAAACAAAAACGTGTTTTAAGAATTTTTACTATGATCAAAATAAACAAAGATGGAGTTGAACCCACCAAAAGAAAATACCTGCCCCTTCTAAGCCTGATAGGATGTGATCAGAAAGGGAGTTTTGGGGCCATGATTATATCACGCCTGTAATCTCAGCATTTTGGGAGGCCAAGGTGGATGGATCACCTGAGGTTAGGAGTTCGAGACCAGCCTGGCCAACATGGTGAAACCCCGTTTCTACTAAAAATACAAAAATTAGCCAGGTTTGGTGGTGTGCACCTGCAGTTCCAGCTACTCAGGAGGCTGAGGCAAGAGAATCCCTTGAACCTGGGAGGCGGAGGTTGCAGTGAGCTGAGATCGCGCCACTGCACTCCAGCCTGGGTGGTGGGTGACAGAGTGAGACTTCATGCACCCCCCTCTTCAAAAAAAGAGAGAAAGGAGTTTGGGACTTCTTCCAGAAAATTCATCTTGGAAAATTTAGCATCTTGAATGCTTTAAAAACTTGGTTAAAAAAATACCGGGTTGCTCTGTTAAATTAAACTTTTATTTTACAGGCCTAAATCAGTCTCTTCCACAAAATGGCTTTCTAAATTTAATTTTATACACATGTCTGTGTATATATGTGTGTGGGGGGTGTGTGTGTGTGAACACACACACATACAATGTCAGGTTATTATAGAATTCCATTTGCATGTCTCTCTTGGAGAATCATGGGATACCAATGGCTGTTTCCAGGACCCAATTGAATAAATTCCCCTGTGAAGGGGAATTTGATCCTACTACTAATTTTTCTCATTGCTGGAGAACAGACTTCCTCCAGAGGTGTATAATGACCTGCACTGTGACCCTTAAGACAACCAATCCACTTGGAGAGGATGAGAGTTCACCTTGCACCACAGAACATCAGTGAATTTGTGCCATGCCTGAGGACATAATCTAAAGAGGACCTTAATAATAAGCAGAAATATGGCCCTGGGTTATGTTTTCTAGACTTATCCCTCAAAATTAATTCTAGGGTGTTCAAAGAAGGTTTTTGGAAAGACAGAGTATTCCTGTAAGGACCAGTAGGGCTTCTGCTGAGAGTTGCTGTCTGGAGTTGGTGTGGAAAGGGGAATATGATCTCTCTCTGAAGAACCCGGGAGAAATTTGGGAGGGAGAAAAGCACTGGAGAAAGCCTTTAGGAGTCAATGAAAGAACATGCCACAGTAGGAGAGGACCCCACTAGACTCAGCAACTTGAGGGCAGAGACTGTCTTGTGCATCATTGACTCCCCAGATCCTACAACAGTGCTTGGTTCATGGTAGGACTTCAATCAATGTTTTTGAACTGAACTAAATGAGAAGCAGCTGCAGAAAGCCATGATCCAGGAAAAAGAGGGTAGTGTAAAGTTGGGAAGACCACATTATTTATGTATCCCCAACTCTCTCCATCAATCTACTAGGAGGCCCTCTTGACATCTGAGGGTTGGGGGAGACCTTGAAACTTTCAAAATACTAGAAATAAGTGGAATAATGAAGGGGATAAAGGCTGTGATAGAGACAATGCTGTACGTTCAACAAATCATTTTATTTTTCTCCTGGATACATAGGAAAGCAATATTTCCTGGCTCCCCTTGCACTTAGTTAGGGCCACATAACACGTAACTTGTTCTAGCCAATGGAATTTGGACAGAAGTCTTGTGTGGTACTTTCAGAAACCTCTCTTGTATACTTCCATGTTTTCTCTGTTTCTCTCTCTCTCTCTCACTCTGCTTGTCTGGCCAACCAGTTGCAGAGGTTCCATTGGAGAACTTCAAGGCTCTGAGACCTTGAGCACAGCCATGTCAGTAGACAGAAGTCTGGATACCTGAATACCTGGGCAGCACACAATATTCCTCCCCAAACCCCTCCCACAAACTGTTCCCCACAGGCCTATAAAATGAGCAAGAACTAAATGTTTATTTTGTTAAGCCACTGAGATGGGATTGCTTGTTGTAGCTGCTAGCATTCCTTACACTATACAGGCCATTGAATTTTGTGTTAGTTATAGGGGCCTTTAAGCTTCTTATTCTTGATAGAGAGTAGGACTAAAAAATGGGGGTTACAATCACATACATATTTGCATTGTATATGCTGAATCACATATACTAAATCACAAATGTAATTTATTAAGCGTATTCCATATAGAAGGCATCAAAAACTAGCAAGTCAGGCATTTCAAAATGGTTTTTGTGTACTCATAAACAAAAAGAAGAGAGCCTAAGGTTGATATATTTATCAAGTAGCAATGTCACAGAGTTGGCCACTACCAACTTCATGTTGTCTATTGTCATTAGGAATTTGCCCTAAGAAAATATATCCACAAAATAGTTACCCACTTCACTGAACAAAAAAAGGGGGAATAGACTCATGGAATAAAAGTATCTGCAATCTTCTGAGAAGTTCATACAGCAGAGGGGTCAAGGTCAAGTTCACTGAGATGCTTTCTAGACAGGAGCAGCACAACTCCATAGTTTTGGAAAAGGACACTGGCAACCTTTTCAAGAATAGAACCATACTGTGTTCATATATGAAGCCTCAGTATACCTCAGTTCTCTCCCGGGCTGTTAAGCTACCACTCAAAAGACTCAACACATTGCACACAGAAATGGGTATGGACAGAAGGCACCGACTAATATGGAAATAGACTGAATTCTGGGAGGGAAGCATATGTTAGTTTAAAGTTTCCTGGGCTTCACTTTTGTGATTCCATAGATGCCTGCATGGCAGCAACCAAGGGATTCTGAGTCATGAGGGACTATACTCTTCCCCTCTCTGTAGGGAGAAAGCACTATCAAGGCCTCTTGCCTTCGACTTACTCCTTTGCCATAAAGCAGAGTAATAAGAGGTGGTTGTTCCATTCCTTACAAGTACCCTTCAAATCTCATGTACTCTTCAATCCCTCTAGCATCTTCATGCATTGGTACTCAACTGTTCAGGCACATATCAAATGCTGCCTCCTCCAAGATGACTTTCCTGAGTTTTCCTCAACCAGTTTAAACTTTCTCTCTTTCCATTTTTATAGAAGTTGTACATTTTAGCATTTATAATATTTTGCCTAGCTATTTAGGGATGTTCACATCTTATTTCCCTTTGTAGGAGATAAAGTTCAGAGAAGAGCTATGTTTTATTCAAAGACCTAATTCAATCCAACATAAAGTAGATATGTAACAAATATTTTGAATTGACTTTCCAGGCTCTCTATCTCACAGAGTAATAGGAATAAGGTTAGTATCAGGACATAGATAATAATTTCTCTATTTTTTGGTCTCTGGAATACTACTCTATGTGCTTAAATCCTGGCTCCACCACTCATAACTTATAGGAATTGGCCAAGGTACTTACCTCTCTCAGTGTTAGTTTCCTTACCCATTAAATGAGATCAGTAATAAGATTATAATGGAAAATATTTAAAAATATTTAGCAAGTGCCTAGGATATAGAATTCAATAAATGTAGCTATCATCATCATCATCATCATCATCCCCACCACAACTGTAGTTTCATTGGAAATTTGTTGATGGTCTTTGTTATTTTAAACAGAAATAGCAAACCTGAATGCTTTTAGGGTCCAGGAAGGTAATGTAAGTGAGAAAAGTAAAATGCAGAATTTGGTGACAAGAAAAACAAGTATCCAACTATGATATAGTATGATTAAGGCTATGTTACAAGTTTACTATGAAAACAGAGGAGGAGTACCAAACAGCCTTAGACCCTGAAGGGAGACATGACAACAAAAATAACAATAGTGATTGCTAACATTTCCTGAGTAATATGTGTTAGGAAGCTCTCTGTGCTAAGCCTTAAAAGATAAGTAGCAAAGGGAATAGCATATGAAATAAGGAACTGTGAAATAATTTGGTGTTTTTAAGGAACTTCTAGCAGGATGCTATGACCACAGTTAAGTCCACATGGAAAACCCATGAGAGACCAGGCTGGAGAGTTTGGCAAGTGTCAAATCATGTAGGCCTTTATATACCAATATGCCATGCTCAAGAGTTGGCCTTGAAATAATGGGAAGCTAGATTTTGGGAAAACAACTGGGAGCAATGCAGTAATGAGGAATTTTGAGTGCCTTAACTAAGGCAGCAGTACAATGAATAAAGGAGAGGCCACATTTAAAGGGTAGAAATGGCATTATCTTAAGGATTGACTGAATGAGGGAGAGTGAATGAGGAAAATAAGCCTAAGTCAATGCCAAGTTTTCAGGTTTAAGTGACTTGGACCATAATTTCTATTCCTAGAGATGGGTTGTGGTAAGGGTGAGATAGAAGTTTGGCTTTGGACATGTTGAATTTAAATACCTACAGGATATCCAAGTGGTAACATCGGCCACATGGCTTCCAAAATCTATAGATATAGATTTGAGAATCTATAGAGTTATCTTCCAGGAGCAGTGACCTGAATAAATAGAGTCCAAGGATGAGATCCTAGCATATACTAACAATTAAAGGACTGGCACAAGGAAGGGAAGCATAAAAGGAATGAGGGTAGAGAAGCTAAGGACATACAGAGTTTCAAGATGTAGGTGGTGGTTAACTGTATCAATGCTTCAGAAAAATCAAACAAGAAAAGGACTAGAATGTGCCAGTTCAATTTGGCCAAAAGGAGGACCTTTGTGTCCTTGGGAAGGTAGTCCTGGTGGACAGTTCCAAGTGGAATTCAGGATGCACCGGAAGGAGGAATGAGTGAAAGGACAAAAAGCTTGGCTGCAAAGAAAAGAAAAAGCTGGAGGTTCATAAAGTTGGGTAAAGCTGTGTGTGTGTGTGTGTGTGTGTGTGTGTGTGTGTGTGTATAAATATATATAAATAATGGAGAAGACTTGAAATATTTATATTCTGATGGGAAAACTTTAGAGAAGAGAGAGAATTGAAGCAATAGGATATAAATAGGATATAAATAATTGCCGGTTTGAGGTGCTTGAGGGCATAGAGGGGGACCAAATTCTAAACATAGCCCTGGATAAGAAGAGGAACACATCCTACAGGATCAGAAAATGAAGAATGAAAATGGATGGAGAGTGGGCTGCTTTGCTGAGCAGGGAAGGACATGGGGGTAGGAGAATAACCTCAGTGGTGACAGGTGTGTGTGACTTTCTCAAGCAGCCCTGGGCTGTCTGGCATGGATGGGGCAATGAAGGTAGAGGAGTGAATTGATCTAAGACATCCAGACCTCAGAGGGAAAAACTCATACCATGAACTGTTTAGTGATTTCCTCAGCCTGAAATTTCATTATGAGTTTGAACAATTTGCAAACCTGCAAATCATCTGAGATTTTCCCAAAGCTATGCTGAATACTAATTCATGCAGATAGACAGTGTAACCTGCAAGGGAATTGGAGCCTTTAAACTCAATTCTCTCTTGACACTTGAGAAATGAATGGAGAATTGTGTGCCCAATTCTTAGCTGTTGGAGAATCAAGCACAAAAGCATTTTATAAGAGTTGTCAGAAAAGAGTTTTGTTCTTTCTCAGAACACTCATTCTGCAAAGAGTAAAAAAGAAAAGAAAAAATGTGCAAGGAGGTTTTCGCATCCCCTTGACAGGAGAAGGAGGAACTTATTTGCCCTTACAAATAAAGGGCATTCCCTACCTTTATTTGTAAAGACTCACACCTTATGGGAGTCCTACAATAAATACTAATTCAGTGAATTTAGGATACCACAAAACAGATTCTAGTATCTCCATTCTGATCCCAGTGATGTCAGAGACTCTAAATATTGACTGTGACAAAACTTTAGATTTAAAGTAGAAGGCAAATGAATAGCAGGTAAATTGATTACTTTAAAGATTTCAAATTCTGATTGGTGGTTTAACCTCTCACAAGGCCTACTCCCTTTATAAAGAATACAGAAAGGAAGAGGGGCCATTGTCCTCCTTGTCTAGGTAATAAGCATCAACTGTGAGTGAATCTCCACTGTTATCTAGGCCACGTATGTGTCACAATGGGGTCTTTTCCCACACCTCTTTCTTTTTCCTATCCAACTTCTATTTTTGGTTTAGGGGGTACATGTGCAAGTTTGTTACATGGGCAAATTGTGTGTCATTGGAGTTTTGTGTACAGATTATTTTGTCATCCAGGTAATGAACGTATTTTCTTTATTTACTCTACCATTGAAAGGCATTTGGGTTAATTCCATGTTTTTGCTATTGTGAATAGTGCTGTGATGAAAATACATAAGCATGTGTCTTTATGGTAGAACAATTTACATTCCTCTGAGTATACATACAGCATTTGCTGGGTCAAATGGTGGGTCCTGTTTTAAGTTCTTTGAAAAATCTCCAAAATTACTTTCCACAGTGGTTGAACTAATTTACATTCCCACCAACAGTGTGTAAGTGTTCTTTTTCCTCTGCAACTTCGCTAGCATCTGTTATTTTTTGACATTTTGATAGTAGCCACTCTGACTGGTATGAGATGGTATTTCATTGTGGTTTTGATTTGCATTTCTCTGATGATTAATGATGTTGAGCATTTTTTCATATGTTTATTGGCTGCTTGTCTGTCTTCGTTTGAGAAGTGTCTGTTCATGTCTTTTGCCCACTTTTTAATGGGATTGTTTGTTTTTTGCTTGTTGAATTGCTTAAGTTCCTTATAGATTCTAGATATTAGACCTTTGTCAGATGCATAGTTTGCAAATATTCTCTCCCATTCTGTAGGTTGTCTATTTACTCTGTTGATAGTTTCTTTTGCTGTGCAGAAGTTCTTTAATTAGGTCCCACTTGTCGATTTTTATTTTTGTTGCGATTGCTTTTGGAGTCTTTATCATGAAGTCTTTGCCAGGGCCAATGTCCAGAATGTTATTTCCAAGGTTTTCCTGTAGGATTTTTATAATTTTAGGTTTTACACTTAAGTCTTTAATCAATCTTGGGTTGATTTTTATGCATGGTGAAAGGAAGGAGTCCAGTTTCAATCTTCCACGTATGGCTAGTCAGTTATTCCAGCAGCATTTATTGAATTGGGAGTCCTTTCTCCATTGTTTTTTATTGTTGGCTTTGCCAAAGATCAGATGGTTGTAGGTGTGTGGCTTTATTTCTGGGTTCTCTAACCTGTGCCATTGGCCTATGTGTCTGTTTTTATACCAGTAACATGCCATTTTGGTTACTGTAGCCTTGTGGTATAAATTTCCCACACCTCTTGTGAAAGGATCCTTCTCTACTGGGTAGTTATGCAGAAGTACCTATTGGAAAAGGAATGCATCACCTCAAATCCTGAATCCATTCTATGTTTATATGAAAATTAACATTTTATAGCCTTTAAACCTTATGATTCTGAGGCTAACCACAGCTGACAATGGATTTTTGACAGATTTCAAAGGTAGTGGGTGTTAAAACTAAATGCTACACACAGTTTTCTACTGGAGTTTTCATCCCATATATTTTCCCCTTAGCTATGAAGCAAGAAAAGCCTACTGGAACATTAGCTGCTCTTTACCATAATTTTAGCAGTCTACAATTTCAGTATTATGTGTCAAACAGATGCAATGCCTATGTACATATGCACATACATACAAACAGACAAATAACTAAATAGTAGGAATCATGTGTTTTGTCAGTTATTGGTACCAGAGGCATTCAGGATAACTGCAGTTTCCCTGGGGTGATAAGAATGAGGTTCAGATGAGCATGACATTTCCATCCTTTCTCTCTCTCTCTCTCATCCATCCATCCATCCAACCATGTTTGTATCTCTCACATCAGTACACTTTGGTAACCATTTCATTCTCTTTGGTCTTCCTTATAATTTGCCTACTGACCCACTGCTTCATGGGAGGAACTTTTCTTTACTCTTCCCATTTTTCCTAAATCCTAAATGTTCCCAATGTATAAGTTCCTAAATGCTAGGGACATGCATTTTGAGATCAGATCAACTGATCATAAATGGACAATGGCAAAACTAAAGATTAATTTAAAAACCAGCACCTACAAAGAGAACCTAAAATGTTCACCATGAAAAATCATACTGCCCTAAAACTGATTTTATGCTACACAGGTATCTGATATAAAAAAGAAGCAGCCTCTGACATCTGGGAACTGGCCTGACATTTACAAGTAGGTATCAGTACTGTTAAAGAAACCACGCCATCTGGTCTCCTCATGAACAAATGACTAATCTCATGGAACACCAGCAACAGACAAGGTCACTCTGTGACTGTGCTGAAGTAAGTCAAAACTAGCCAGTTCATAATTTCAGTGAAGCCCAGAAAAAACAAAGTCACTGGCAAACCACAAAATACCAGACATCCCCTTTTCTGAGAAATATAAGTGATGACTGCATCTTTGCTAATTAAAGCTTTAGTCTCCTTCTGGTCTTCTCACCCTACAGACACAGTTTATTAAGATACACAGTCATAGGATTGTCCCCACTTCCCAATAGCGCCCAATCTAGAGCAAACTCCACTTTCTTGGACTCTTACCAAACCCTCCTCTACACCAAATCTCACTCCTCATCCAAGCCCTTTCTAACACCCTTTTACTGAGATGCATCATGGTCCCCACGACATGAGTTCTCCCCCACTGCAATAAATGATAAACCCAACTTGTTCAGCCATAGATGTGTTCTTGGTTTTAGACAAAGCAGAAGTTAAAGGGGCATGGACTCTTGCAGCATCCTGTCCTGACGTGAAGTTGCATCATAATGTTTGCAGAGGATGAGGTAGGTAAAACAATGAGAGCGGTTTCTCCAGTGGGGGTGGGTAAGAAAGCTTCCTTGCAAAAATGCTAATTCCAAAGAACCACTTGAGAACTGTCCCCCACTCCGCTCCTGCTGCACTTCAATGAGGTCTTACACAGAGGCACTCACACACTGACTCATTATTGGGAAGAGTTTTGTGGTTTAACCTGATTTTTTTCCCATGCCATATCCCAGACTGGTTATTATTTTCAGCAAGTCAAATATGGTTGATCTCCTAGGTTTGGAGTGTGGGAAATACGGGGGTTTCCAAGGACACCAGTTAAAGAGTGGTTTAGAAACGTGACATGTAATCCGGTATCTCAATGTCTTTACAGAAATGAATTAGGATAGGATGAAGGTAAAGTAGAAAGTTACGGGGAAAGTCTCTGAGGAAGTAGTTTTACAAGCTATCATCTAAAATGGGGGGAAATTATAAAACATTAAAAAATGCTAGGTTTTCAATTGGTGTTTTGTTCTGGAAAACTTTTACTTACATAACTACACCATCATGTAGAAATTAGATTATTTTTATAAGTAGTGCCTCGACATTTGTCAGAGCATTGGAATTATGTGGGTAGGAAGCAAAGATGATTATCTCCACTCACACACTAGAAAACTGAGTCATATAAGTTGCACAATGCGAGAGCATCAGCATCAGGGCCCTGGAACTCACCCAGGTCTTCCTACTCCAGAGAACTCTCAGAATCCATCAAACATCCGTTCGTGTGAAGTGACCTCAGTGTTATCCTTTTGCTTCTGCAACTGTTAACATTAGTAAACCTGGGAAAACACTGCCTAGATAACATAATTCTTAGGTGGTTACAATAGGTAGTTTCTGTGTAAACAGATAAACAAGGACTCAGAGACCATCTTGCTCCTCAAAGGATGGTTCCCAGATGCCCTTCATGTTAGCCAGCAGGGGAACTTAAGATAAACGAAGATTCTGAGTCTCACCCCACACTTACTACATTAGTATTTTGGGGTACTGGGCTCAGGAGTCTTTGCACTTGTAATAAGCTGTACAGGAGATTCTTAACCACATTGAGTACTACTGGTCCAGGGGTAAGTGTTTCCAAAAGGCCACTGAACATTAAAGAAAGGATCAGCACTCCCTACCCCATCCTAGGTTGAGTTCAATACACATAAAGGGTAAAAAGGAAAAAATGGTAAATTTTTCCTTTATCATTGGTAAGGGTAAAAGGGTAAATTTCCTTAAAAAGGAAAAAATGACAAATGTTTAAATTATGAGTTACCAAGCAAAATTTTCAGAAGGGGTCCTGTAAGTTTGTATTGACTGCAAAATAAACATATCTCCAGCAGAAAGGGACCTCAAGAGTAAGTTTTTAAAAAAGATCCTCTTGTAACAAAGCTGCTGCTTTTAAGCCCATGGAGGGATTCCTGTTCTAATAGCAAATGAAGAAGAACTAGCAGACTATTCTGATGTTAGCAAAATCTGCAGCTGTAGCTCTGGTCTCGAAGGGGAGACTATGGACTACCCCCTGGATCATTAGAAATGCTTCTGGGCCTGCTCTTTTCCGGTTAGCGCGGCGTGAGAAGCCATGAGCAGCAAAGTCTCTCGCGACACCCTGTACGAGGCGGTGCGGGAAGTCCTGCACGGGAACCAGCGCAAGCGCCGCAAGTTCCTGGAGGCGGTGGAGTTGCAGATCAGCTTGAAGAACTATGACCCCCAGAAGGACAAGCGCTTCTCGGGCACCGTCAGGCTTAAGTCCACTCCCCGCCCCAAGTTCTCTGTGTGTGTCCTGGGGGACCAGCAGCACTGTGACGAGGCCAAGGCCGTGGATATCCCCCACATGGACATCGAGGCGCTGAAAAAACTCAACAAGAATAAAAAACTGGTCAAGAAACTAGCCAAGAAGTATGATGCGTTTTTGGCCTCAGAGTCTCTGATCAAGCAGATTCCACGAATCCTCGGCCCAGGCCTAAATAAGGCAGGAAAGTTCCCTTCCCTGCTCACACACAACGAAAACATGGTGGCCAAAGTGGATGAGGTGAAGTCCACAATCAAGTTCCAAATGAAGAAGGTGTTATGTCTGGCTGTAGCTGTTGGTCACGTGAAGATGACAGACGATGAGCTTGTGTCTAAAACACCAAAAGCAAAGGCAGCAAAAGCCAAAATTGACAAATGGGATCTAATTAAACTAAAGAGCTTCTGCACAGCAAAAGAAACTACCATCAGAGTGAACAGGCAACCTACAGAGTGGGAGAAAATTTTTGCAATCTACTCATCTGACAAAGGGCTAATATCCAGAACCTACAAAGAACTCAAACAAATTTACAAGAAAAAAACAAACAACCCCATCAAAAAGTGGGCAAAGGATATGAACAGCCATTTCTCAAAAGAAGACATTCATACAGCCAACAGACACATGAAAAAATGCTCATCATCACTGGCCATCAGAGAAGTGCAAATCAAAACCACAATGAGATACCATCTCACACCAGTTAGAATGGCAATCATTAAAAAGTCAGGAAACAACAGGTGCTGGAGAGGATGTGGAGAAATAGGAACACTTTTACACTGTTGGTGGGATTGTAAACTAGTTCAACCATTATGGAAAACAGTATGGCGATTCCTCAAGGATCTAGAACTAGATGTACCATATGACCCAGCCATCCCATTACTGGGTATATACCCAAAGGATTATAAATTATGCTGCTATAAAGACACATGCACACGTATGTTTATTGCGGCACTATTCACAATAGCAAAGACTTGGAATCAACCCAAATGTCCATCAGTGACAGATTGGATTAAGAAAATGTGGCACATATACACCATGGAATACTATGCAGCCATAAAAAAGGATGAGTTTGTGTCTTTTGTAGGGACATGGATGCAGCTGGAAACCATCATTCTTAGCAAACTATCACAAGAACAGAAAACCAAACACCGCATGTTCTCACTTATAGGTGGGAACTGAACAATGAGATCACTTGGACTCGGGAAGGGGAACATCACACACTGGGGCCTATCATAGGGGGGGGGGGGGGGGGGGGGGGGGGGGGGGGAGGGGGGAGGGATTGCATTGGGAGTTATACTTGATGTAAATGACGAGTTGATGGGTGCTGACGAGTTGATGGGTGCAGCACAGCAATATGGCACAAGTATACATATGTAACAAACCTGCATGTTATGCACATGTACCCTAAAACTTAAAGTATAATAATAATAAAAATATATATATATTAAAAAAAAAAAAAAGAAATGCTTCTGGGCCTGTGCTTTTAGGAAAGATGCAAACACATTGTAAGGTAAATAGAGGCAATGCAGCTTTCTTAGTAACAATGGCTGCCTAGACATTTTAGAGATAGTAATATTATAATTTTCTTTTCTTTTTCTTTCTTTCTTTTTTTTTTTTGAGATGGAGTTTTGCTCTTGTTGCCCAGGCTGGAGTGCAATGGCACGATCTAGGCTCACCACAACCTCCGCCTCCCACGTTCAAGTGATTCTCCTGCCTCAGCCTCCCAAGTAGCTGGCATTACAGGCATGTGCTACCACGCCTGGCTAATTTTGTATTTTTGGTAGAGACGGGGTTTCTCCATGTTGGTCAGGTTCGTCTCGAACTCGTGACCTCAGGTGATCCGCCCACCTTGGCCTTCCGAAGTGCTGGGATTACAGGTGTGAGCCACCATGCCCAGCCTATAATTGTCTTAAAAATAGAAGGGACACCTGTAAAAGTTATTTTGAGTATAGATTGAACTTCCTATTTTAGAGCTAAGCTACAGGCAATCTATTTCTTTTCTTACTGTATATGTGGTGGTTTTAACTGAGCTGTTCTTTTGAGCTACCTATGTTTAAAATTAATCAAGTTTGATGGAAAATAATGCAACACTCCAGTCTATGACCTTAAAGTAGCATTTCTTAAAAGCCAGGCTATAGGTTCTAAGTACAAAAATCTCCTAGAAACTAATAAAGAGAACATAGAGAGTGAGGGTCCTTTGGTAACAGAGCTTCTAAGAGAAACATTAGCCTCAGCTACTGTAGCATTTAAATGTCAATTATTCTCATTTTCACTGTTGAAACAGATACATTTTCATTCTTCAACAATTGTATAACCTTTGAAAACTCATGGTGAAATCACCCATGCTGGTTTTTAAAAAGCCATTTTAGGTTATGCAGTCTGTAATAAACTAAGCAATTTGTGTAAAATTTCTTTTTAGAAAAGTCTCATTTAGGACTTGAATGTAGTGTATAGAACCAAACAACATGAACTAAGTGAAGTCAATGAATCTTTTCCCAAATGGTCATCTTGAACACAGATGTTTAAAATGTGCTACAGATGTATACATCAAGGCACACGGCTATTCACAACATTAAAATTCCATTGATCAAAGATGAACATTTACATTTTTACCCACTACCAGCTTGGCAACTAGTTTGGTGAAAATTAACGATGCTTTCATGAAATTTACGACACTGCTTTCATCACTACCATTTCTATTTCACCATTAATATTTTCAGGGCAAACACAAAGGATGAAATATTCAAAACAAGTCCTTTCTTTTTTGACATCATACTATGAAGTAAAAGGGTGAAAAAGCCCATTCTCTTTCTTGTTTCTCTTTATTTTTAACTTCTCTTTGGATATAATAATTGAAAGTCAAATATCTTTTGATAAAAAAGCATTTCCAATATTATCATATAACATTGGATATCTACACTTCTCTATCATCAAAACAATATACCTAGAAATATTCCAATTTGATCAAGTACTCTAAATGTATCATTTCTTTTTAAACCAGAGAACTGTAAATAGGCATTTTAAAACTAGGTACAGACTGATTATAAAATATTCCGTGTTAGCAATGACCTTTTGTGTTTTTTAGTGAGATCTTTTCAAATTAATCTTTCAACATTCATATTGCGAAATCCCAGTTCTTGTCTGTTCTCAAATCTAATGACAGCCTTTTGCATTTGTGATGCTGAGGATTAGAACGAGGTAATGAATGCACAAACTTGGCTAATTTAGCTTACCTTCCGTCCACAAAATTAATGCAACTGGATTCCTAACAGAAAAGCTTTTTAAATTTAAAATTCTGTTTTGGGTTTCTTAATTTACTATTCAAGATGTAATGCTAATTACCATTATAACAAAAAATTAAAATACAGATAAGAGCCCACCACTCTGTGGTGGTGATGACTTGCTGTGGAAGAACTGCTCATTAGGCAGAGGGGAAAGCCCTTGACCCCCCAGGTCGGCACCTGGGAGAGGTATACTGGGCGAGGCTGCCTGCCTGAGCTGGGAGCCACAGGCTGTATTGATTCCCCTTCGGTTTTTCACAGTGCAAGGCCATTCCTTCTGTCCCGCGTAATTTGTATCCATTATCATAGATATTAGATGTGGAAAGATTTGGCAGGTCACCTAATTCCCCAGCCTTTTGCACAGAATGCTCCTGTTGAATATTTATGAGGCGGTTGTTAGCAGGCACCTGTGGAAGCCAGCCTATTAGCCATCATGGTCATTTACCACCACTGGAGGGGCGAACAACATCAAAGGAGCCTGAAAGCATAAGCACAAGTGGAAAAATAAAGAAAGAAGGAATGCCAGACACTTGACTAATTGTCAAATAATGAGGTTTATTAAAAACTTCCATTGAAACTGGATTCCTCTGTTTGGGGATCAGCTGAAAGGACTCTAAAGGGTACCTGGAGGTGGCTTTCTTTTCTTTTGTGTGTGAAAACCTCAAAATTGGCTCTTCCCATGGCAGAGATAGAGCACACTTCAAAAGCCAATCTGAAGGATTCTTGATTTAGGTACCATAAATTTAATTAAGATGAGACAGCACAGTACATACTTAATTAACATAAGATGACATTCTTGGTATTCCTCTGGGACAATGTGAGTTTTGAGATATTTTAAGCTAACTACAAAGCAGAAACTGAAGAGGAGATCTAGTATTATTTCATATATGGGATAATTTAGACACAAATCCAGATAAGTCAGCCCCCAAGTGGTTTTCTGTGTGTGAGGCTGGGTGCGTAGCTTTGGTGAATCAGGCTGCACTGACTGTAAAGCCTATATGAGCTAATAAGCTGGCACTCTTTGCTGTTTTCAACATCATCCTGAGAATGTAAAGACAACGGAGAAGGAAAACAGACTCTGCAATCAAACAGCAGATTTCAGATCTGCCCTGCACCTCATACCATTTAGGTAACCCCCTCAGCTGGTTTTAGCCCCAATTCTTATTCATAAAACAGAAACAGTAATATCCATTCATATGAATGTTAACAAGAGCAAATAAAATAGTGAATGTACTGTATTTGGCACGTTGTAGGTCTTCAATAAGTATTAGCTTCCCTTTCCCCTCTGAGCATTCTATAGTTCATTTAAATGTTCATTTCTAGAAGACATTATTTAAGCGTGCAGCAAAAATTTTATTACAGGTAAATTTGTGTGGCTCTAAATGCAATCAAATTTTCAAAATATTTCTAACTCATTGAACAGTGGAGGAGGCTTTTTAAGTGCCAAGCAATTAAAATTGCTCCCTTCACATATCCTTGAGTTTAATAGGAAACTGATGCAAAATTTAATGCTGGAGAAGAGACATGCTCAGGCATTTTGCTTTTCCCATTTGAAGGACACGGTAGCCTAGAATTTAACAGCTTCCTCTCTTCTGTAGAATTGTCAAAGCCTCCAAATATGCTACTTTTCAATAAACAGTAAAGAATTTGTAGGTCACTTCCTTTACGTATTAAGGATAATTAAGCATTACAACACATTTGATATTTAAGGATTAAGAAACACCACTAACCACCATGGATGAAACCACAATTGGCTTTAGCCTCAGTCTCAACTTCTGTTTCACCTAATTCTTCTTTCAGTCGTTAAACAACTCCTCTAGGTGGCTTCTATACTAGAATTTATTTAACTATTCATAGTATTCACAAGAGATGCTCACAATGTCCAAAGGCAGTATCTCTCTTTTAAATGAAAAAAATTAATGTTACTATGGTTATGTATACCCAATATTAAATATTTGGATGAAACTAGGAAAAATGGCCAATATTCTGGATATTGCCAAATATCTGAGGTGTTAAGATGAGCGAGGTGAAGTTCCTGGATAGATGACGTGTAGACTCAGCTTCCGTTTTCTAGGTACTAGATACTTCCTGGAGAATATGGCTTGCTTATGGGTCCGGAAGAGATCCAAAAGAAAGAGGGCAGAGCTCCAGAGAGGGTCCGGGGACTTGTTTTTGCTTTTGCTTTTGTTTTAGAGCCAGGGTTTCACTTTTTCACCCAGGCTGGAGTGCAGTGGCATGATCATGGCTCACTGTAGCCTTCACCTCCTGGGCTCAAGTAATCCTCCTCCCTCAGCCTCTCAAGTAGGTAGAACTACAGGAGTGCACCACTGCACCTCGCTAATTTTTAAATTTTATGTAGAGACAGGGTCTTGCTATGTTGCCCAGGCTGGTCTTGAACTCCTAGGCTCAGGCAGTCTTCCCACATCAGCCTCTCAAATTGCTGGTATTACAGGTGTGGGCCAGCACATCCGGCCCCAGTGCCTTTTATTATAACAATTACACATATCATATAAAGAAGGCTGACCCCAATCTTGACTGAAGAACATGAGGATATGAAATCAGAACTAAATAGTGTTTAGAAACAGAAAAAAAAAGATCCAGCAGAAGCCAAGAAATATACTATTAACAAAAGAATAAATAAAAAATAAAAGCAGCAACTTACAAGAAAGGTTTATAGATGGGTAACAGAAAGCCTTTATGCCCAATTCCTGGTGCGGTTCTTCTTTGGTGTATGTATACACACAGAGACACACACACACGGACACAGACACACACAGACACAGTGTACACATGTCATAATAAAGGAAGGCAAAAGGGAACGACTAGCTCCTTTACAAGGCACATAAACACATTCTCAGGCAAAATTAAACTCCTTAGTTCTAGGGCAGTTAAAAAGCACACACTTTTAAATGTCCCCAAGGGCCTGTGAACCAAGGCATAGGGAGACACATGCCATTCTATGAATGGCAATGTATGTGCCTCTATAATTGTCAACAGATGTGGCATGCCAAAAGACGGGAAGCAACTTCCACTTAACACATGCTTTCTAGTGACTGACAGGATTGAAGTCTTACAAAAATGAAGATTTGATGAATGTGGCATTCTGCTTAATTGTGCTAAACTGTTTAGTTCTAATTTTCATAAATAGATTCAACGGTTGAGAAATAGGACACTTTTTCCTGATTCCCTCAAGAAAAAGATAGGGGAGGGGTAGGAAGAAAATAAAAGAGAGAAGCAAAAGATCACGTTGCCATGGGATACATAAACTGTATAAATCAGATATTTACACATTTATATTAGAAAAAAACGAAATAAAACTGGTTCCAAGACTACGTGTTGAAAATTAAGAAAATATGTTCCCTCACTTCCAAGATACTCTCATCAGTTTGTCTCGAGTATTTTAGTAGGTTGAAGTACCAATCTTTTGAACAACTTAAAACCCACATCTGAACTTTATTCGTGTTTATTCGATATAGGCAGTTTTGTGCTATTTCATCTCTTGCTCCTAAAAGTTTATGAGTAGACTGCTCCTTCATTCAAAATGTTCCTCGTTTACATAGTAAGCTATTTTCACTTCTGGAAAAATGTGGGGTTTGGGTTCTAGAGTTTTAATGCTAAAAGAGACTTACATCATGGCAGTGTGAGAAAAATAAAATAAAAGAGGCTTACAGAGGTACTTGTCCCATTTCCAGGTCACAGAAAATGCATACCCTATGTGTATTTTGGGATACATACTATCTTAACGTCACTGTTAGGGATGAGGCTCCTTGACGGTGAATAATATCCAGTCAGTCCATAGCAGACAAGCTAGAACGTGATGTTGCCTGTGAGAGTCAGTCCAAGCACTATTCTGTGCCTTGGCCGGGTGCTTTTATACCTTCACTCATATAATCCTCCACCGACTCTTACCAACCTATAATCAATTTACTTTGGCTGAATAGGAACTATAAAGAGACCTCAAAATCCCTAGAGGCATTCTTTGAAATAGAAGAGCTAGTAATGTTATTAATATTTGACATTTTTCTTCTTGGCATCATGCTCTGCAGTGTTGTACCATGTTACAGCAAAATGAATCAGGCTGCTTTCCTAAATCAGGACACTGAACCAGTATAGTAGCAGGGAGGTTATAGTGTATGCTAGCAGCTCCATCACTCTTTTTTGTAACCACAAAGTAAGTATGCTAAGAACCCAATGGCTGGTGAGTGCCAATAGTACTTGTGCCTCTTTCGCAATGTTTCTTAGGATAGTCGAGTACATGCCCAGTCATCCTCTCTACTGCGTCCAAATACATGAGGACATGTTCATAGCAAAGCTTTTTCAATAATGCTTTAAATATAAAATTATTCAACCCCCCCTAAAAAACCACTTCCTTAATATCAACTGTACAGAGTGTAACTGACATTCAAATACATTATCACTTATCAAATACATTCAATTCTCCCCATAGTCCTTGGAAATATTATTGCCTTCATTTTATAGATCAGGAAATTGAAGTTCCAAGAAGTTAAGTAACTTGTAAAAAGCACACTGCTGTAAAGTGATGAATTTTGTTCCTCTTTCATGACACTTGCTGCCTCTCCATCTCAAGTGTCAGATAAGTGGTTAGAACAATCCAAATGTTAAAGGATGTTTCTGGGCCTTTTGTGGTTGTTTTACCTCACTACCTTGTTCTTGGATAACACACACGTTAGAGTAGCTGTAGAGAGTGTTCCTATAAATAACACTTACATAAATAAACAACTCTGCCTAGTTTTCTCACTTGTATGGGTAAGGAAATACTGTGGGGTGGGAGTGGGAGGACAGAACACTTCAGGTATTCAATAATGCAGATTGCTGGGAGCTTGGTATGAAGTGATTCAACTCCTCATTTGCCTGTCAGTCTGAGCGTCTCAAGTAAACTGGACCAGAGGGGATAAGGCATACTTCTGTGATCTTAAATTCACCTTAAGGGGCGATTATTGTGCACAGGTCATGGAGAGTGGAGAGACTAGGTGTTCTAATTTCAGGGAAGTTCCTGCTCCTGGGATCTTACTGCTGTCTTTCCTTGTCGGCCAATAGATCCTAGAATGGCAAGGGTTTTATGTATTTTATTTATTTTGAATCAGGTCTCAACAATGAAACAAAGCTGGTTATTGTATTTATCTTCACAGCTCTCCTTCTCCACCATTTTAATGACTACAGCTCTTGACCACAGGGATGGAGCCAGGCTGGGTCACTGTAACTTTTTCAACTGGGTCGGATAGGATGAATTTTTTGCCTGTTCTGTGCTGAAGAGGCTGTAAAGATATGTCTTGAGCTGCCCATAGTCATGGTTTAGCCCAAGGGGGAAGTTGGGCTGAGAGAATGAAAGTACCATGAAAAGAGAAGCTGGAATAAGCTCCAGAGAGAGAGAGAGGTATGTGTCCTAATAGCATTCAAATGCCAAAATCTGAGGCCAGATCAAACTCTACCCTTCCGTGGCTTGCTTAATTTCCCCATTTTTGTTTCAGATCATTTGAGATAGACCTCTATAACTTAGTACTGAGGAATCTAGACTAATATAGAAATCTCGCTTCAATAGCTAAAATAATAAAAGTGGCTTATTAAGTGTTAACTTTGTGCCAAGCATTTCACTTTGACATCTTATTTTTTCTTTTATATAATCTCATGAGATAGGTATTAGTATCACTCTTTTATTTAGGAAGAAATTGAGGTTCCAAGGAGTGAAGTGACTTTCCTAAGTTCACACAGCTAAAAAGTAGTAGAACTGCATCTTGAATCTATTTCTACACAGCTCCTTAATCCATACACCTAATGTCTAAGTTACATTATATGCCAGTGGTTCTCAATTCTGGCTGCATATTAGAACACCTGGGGGTCTTCTGAAAACATGGGTGCTCAGGCACTATCGCTAGGGCTTCCAAGTTTGCACAAGTACAGTGGTGCCATTCACATGGAATACAGTGGAGCTGTGCTCCAGGAAGTTGAGGGCCAGGGAGATGACGAGGTTGTCGGTAAGCAGTACCCCCTGCACTTGTGCAGCTGTTGTGGCCTTGCAGCCAGACCAATTAACTCTGACTCTCTGGGAGTGGGGCCCCAGCGCTGAGACAACTTTAAAAGCTCCCCAGTTGATTTTAAAGTACAGTCAAGAGTGTGAAGCACAACTCTAACCTTAACATATATCTTGGGTTTATGTGGGTTTTTACTTGGTCTACACTAGCACAAAATGAAAAATTTAAGCATATTGTGGGGGCAAGTGAAGCTCACAAGCCAAGTGACTACAATGGTCAGGGTATCTTAGATAAAATCTTTTTTTTTTTTTTTTTTTTTTTGAGACGGAGTCTGGCTCTGTCGCCCAGGCTGGAGTGCAGTGGCCGGATCTCAGCTCACTGCAAGCTCCGCCTCCCGGGTTTTTTACGCCATTCTCCTGCCTCAGCCTCCCGAGTAGCTGGGACTACAGGTGCCCACCACGTCGCCCGGCTAGTTTTTTGTATTTTTTTTTTAGTAGAGACGGGGTTTCACCGTGTTAGCCAGGATGGTCTCGATCTCCTGACCTCGTGATCCGCCCGTCTCGGCCTCCCAAAGTGCTGGGATTACAGGCAGATAAAATCTTGTATGAGGAGTAGTGAGTCTGGAATCACTGACCCATCTAAATAAACAATGGCTTTATTTCTGCATTGCACTTTGCAGTTTAGTGCTAAAGGTATTAAACAGTATCTGTGTGTAACTTCATTTTTAAAAAAATTTCAAACATGATATTTATAATAATCAATGAACTATTTCTGTAAAAATGTAGATTTTATAAAGATGTATCCAGCAATCATTTTTCTCTTAGGTTTAAACTTCCAAAAATGGGATAGTTTTGGGTATTGGTGAATTCCATGCCATGTTTCTTATGTAGATACTACATAAGATACTATTCACTTACATGACAGTAAACTATTCAAGCTATTACAAAAAATACATGTGTAGAAGGAAGGAAGAAAGGAAGGAAGGAAGGAAGGAAGGAAGAAAGGAAGGAAGGAAGGAAGGAAGGAAGGAAAGAAGGCAGGAAAGGTGGATACTAAGAATACTGAGGACACACTTCATATCTAGTCCTATGATAGGCAACAGATCACTCAGGTCTCAAAAGATGCATAACTAATAGATTTTACAGAGCTCAACCGTATTTGATTTACAGATTATGAACTGGAAAGAATTAAGACAGCAAATGTCATATTTTAAAAGTAAGTTTAGTTACCCTGAATTATGCAATCTCATACATTCTTATAAAAAATAGAATAAAGGGGACATTTAATTCACTGTGTTAAAAATCCCCATGAGGGGGATATGTAAGAATGTTAGGTTAGATGGTCACTTCTGAATTTTAATACTGAGCAAAGGAAGAGTTTAAGCTAATGAAATTATCCAAACTAGGCAGTTTATTGTATAACGTTTAGATATAACCCATTTTTATAGTAAAAGGTATAGTATAGAAAAAGTCCTATGCAATTTGAACTTAATTTTACCAAAATCTTTTAATCGTGATTTTTTTCCTGTGATTTCTATAATCTTGTAATTATTGATTAGATTGATAAGTATATTTTTCAGCAAAGCTCTTATAAGAAATCAGTGAAATGTCACACTACTCTAAGACTTATTTGACTCTAAGGTTCACTGAGCAGATTAAGTATGTCTAATTAGAGTCAGACTTTATTTCTGAGACTTCAGAAAACCACTGCCAATCGCAGTGCAATGCTTTGTGGGACTACTCCATCTCTCTCCAACTGAAAGCCTTAATTTGGCAAAACTTCCAGAAGCAAAACATCAAAGAAAATGCAACTTTTCCAGGAAATTGCTAGAAGACATGCAGTCAATCAGCAAGACTTGTGGAACTATGAAGGTGGGTTTTGTCTGAGTCCCTCCAAGGAGAAGTATCTGGGTTAGCTGGAGCCTGCCCGGTGGCTAGGATTGTGCTCTATCATATTTCACTCCTGCTCAAACCTTCAAAAGTTTCTAGCTGTACTGAATCCTCAGAATGACCTTCTGATCCCAACTGAGGTTCCAGGCAACCCGTTTAGTTCTCTCTCTATTTCCCTATATTAACCTAAACTTTGGTCCAACTAGACTGCTTATCATTTTAAGTACCCCTTACACTTTCTTACCTACCGAATGTTGCTCATCTCCAATTTTTGACATGGAATGCACTCCCTCTACATCCAGCACATTTTATCGTTTCCTGAAAATCAGGTGAAATGCCACCTCTTTGTGATGCCACCTCTTTGTGATGCATTTCTTTTGGCCTGAACTCCTATTGTACTCTGTTCTTCCTGGGTCTCAACCCTCCATTAACTCCTTAAGGACGGAGACTGCATCTTATATATGACATTGGAGTAAAACAGACTGTATGTGTTAATTCTAGCTTGTCTACTTAATATCTTTGTGACTTTGGGCAAAGGAAACTCCCTGAGTCCCAACTGTCTCATCTGAAAATTGGTTACATAATAATAATTTATACTTCAAAATGTTCTTATGAAATTATGAGATAAGTAAAGCACCTATCATAATTTTGACACATAGTAGACAACCAATATATGTTAAATTCTCTCCTTAAGCCTCTTTTCTAATTGCTTCATAGCATTTACTTGGGTTTCTTAAATGAATGAGTGAATGAAATTGTGAAATTGAGTCAGGTCTAAGAAGAAAGAACAAGCAATGGTATCCTGAGGATCTAACTATGACACTCCATGGTAATTCATAAACCATATAATGACTCCTACTCATAATCTCTTTCCCACACTATAAAGAAAAATTAGAAAATAAGCACTTAAACATTTTAGAAATCAATAGTGGAGGTTTTAAAAAAAAATAAGAAAAATGGCCAGGTGCAGTGGCTCCTGCCTATAATCTCAGCACTTTGGGCAGCCGAGGTGGGAGGACTGCTTGAGCCCAGGAATTCAAGATCAGCCTAAGCAGCATAGTGAGACCTCATCTCTAAAAATAAAAATTTTCAAAAATTAGCTGGGCACGATGGCGCCAGCCTGTAGTCCTAGCTACTCGGGAGGCTGAGGTGGGAAGATTGCTTGAGCACAGGAGTTTCAGGTTGCAGTGAGCTATGAATGTACTATTGCACTCCAGCCTGGGTGAGATCCCATCTCTAAAAAAGGAGAGGGAGGGAGGGGGAGAGAGAGAGAGAGAGAGAGAAATGGAAATGATATCATATTGAGAGTAATATGCATCATAGGTTAACAGAAATTTGTACATCTCTAGTAGAATATACATACTAAAAACAAAAAGAATTATAGAAAACTCTTTTCAATAGTTATACTGTTGGTGATTGTGTTGATACTGTTTTTCTGAGACCACTGGGTGTGTGGTCTTGTGGGATATTGTGTATTGTGGGATAAAGCAAATGAGTGATTATGTCGTTCCACTGAGAGCCAGGATTGTAGGCAGGGGAAAAGAAGATGCAGATATAACATCAGCGAGGTTAAGTGCAACTTTATAGTCCTGAACTTAAATTGGAAATATCATATAATTAGTAATATAATTTCTCTTTGGAGAAAAAAAGTGTTTCCTAGTCCTGTCTGCTGAAAAGACCTAGAAACAATGAACAATCCAGTAGCAACTCAGATACTTACTGCTTAGACTGTGGCCTCTAAATACTATGACCTAGGAAAATAAATTGGATTCTTTGAAGAGATAGCTGATTTCAGATCTAGGGCAGGACATGTACAAGATGGTCTGAAACAATTTGTCCTATCCAAAAACCAGGATGCTGTCAACAACTAGGAGGGTCATGTCAAAAGGACTCAGAACCCGCTTAAAGAGGTTTCAATTGGCCAAAGGTGGGACAATTTGAGCATCAATAAAATAGCTACTACAATGGAATGAAACACATCAAATATTTTTAAATCCATCAGTTAATAATGACACTAAAAATAAATCAATTGTCTTTGGGTGATACTAGTAAACAAACTGATTGGTTTAAAAATAGGTAAATAGAAAGAATGAGGCATTTATCCTACCTTCTTATACAAAAGTATCTCAGAGTAACTGAATAGCTGATAAGGGGAAAGTTCTGTTTGTATAGATTTATTTAAATTAATAAAGAAGGAATGATATGATTAGACTATACCATTCAGAACATACTGAAATTAAATCTAGTTGGCCCTTGAACAACATGAGTTTTAATTGTGTGGATCCACTTTTACAAATATTTTTTTCCATAAATTTTTTGGAGATTTGTGACAATTTAAAAAAATTCTACAATGAACCACATAGTCTGGAAATATCAAAATAATTAAGAAAAAGTTAGGTATGTTATGAATGCATAAATATATGTGGATGCTAGTTTATTTTAGCATTTACTACCATAAAGTATACACAGATCTATTGTAAAAAGTTAAAATGTGTCAAAACATATGCACGTAAACACAGATTGTACATGGCTCCCTTTGCAGATGAGAGAAATGTAAACAAATATAAAGATGCAGTATTAAATCATAACTACAGAACATTATCTGTAGTACATACTGTACTATTGCAGTAATTTCACAGCTACCTCCCGTTGCTATTGTGGTGAGCTCAAGTGTTGCCAGTATCTGGAAAAATGCTGCGGATGCTAATCACCTCTATGTGAGCAGTTCATCTCTCCAGTAAATTGCATATCGCAGGAAAAAGTGATATCTCATGGCTCTCACATAACTTTTCATCACATTTAGTGTAATACTGTAGACTTTGACTAACACCATAGGACTCATACAATGCGCAACTAGTGATGTTGGAAGTGCTCCCAAGAAGCAGAGAAAAGTCGTGACTTTACAAGAAAAAGTGGAATTACTTGATACGTACCACAGATTGAGGTGTGCCACTGTGGTTGCCATTTCAGAAAATTCATCTTGTAAACAGATGGTATTGACAAATAGAGTACAGTACTATAAATGTATCTCTTCCTTATGCTTTTCTTAATAGTTTTCTCTTCTCTAGCTTACTTTATTAGAAGAATACAGTATATAATACATTTACAAAATATGTGTTAATTGACCATGTTATCATAAAGACTTCTGATCAACAGTAGGTCATTAGTAGTTAAGTTTTTGGGGAGTCAAAAGTTATATGCAGATTTTTGTGTGCAGGGCTCAGCACCCCAAAACTCCCTGTTGTTCAAGGGTCAACTTAATGTATCTAGGCTGCTAAAGTCATAAAAAGGGAGATAATTAGACATTATTCCTAATGAAAACAAGCAGCAACATCTATAAAGCATTTTAGCCCACTCCCTGTCCCCTGCCTAAAAAAAAAAAATCAAACTTAAATCAGGGAAAGCCTCTAGATTTAACTCAATTCACAGGATATACAAGGGATAGGGGAACATGACAAATGATGCCGTGGAAATGGAGTCAGGACAAATACTTGGCATCTGTAACATATAAGTGATAAGAAGCAAAAAGATGGAAGTAGAACCTATGGATTACAAGAAACTTGGGATATATCAGCCAACTGCATTGTTTGAACCTTATTGGAATCCTGGTTTATATTACAAAACTATTTTTAAAGAAGTATGAAGACAATTGGGAATATTTGAAAACTGGCCATATATTAGATATTATATTAAGAAATCACTGTGAAATATTTTAGGTAGAATAATATATTTTAGTTATATAAATAAAAATGAGTCCTTGGCTGGGCTCAGTGGCTTATGCCTATAATCCCAGCACTTTGGGAGACTGAGGCAGGTGGATCACTTGAGGTCAGGAGTTCAAGACCAGCCTGACCAACATGGTAAAAACCCGTCTCTACTAAAAATATAAAAATTAGCTTGGCATGGTGGCACGCACCTGTAATCCCAGGTACTCAGGAGGCTGAGGCAGGAGGATCACTTGAACCTGGGAGGCAGAGGTTGCAGTGAGCCGAGATTGCACCACTGCACTCCAGCCTGGGTGACAGAGCAACTCTCCATCTCAAAAAAACAAAACAAAACAAAACAACAAAAACAAAAACAAAACCAAAACAAACAAAAACAAAACGAGTCCTTACCTTTTAGAAATACAAATTAAAATATTTATAAATGAAATGATGTGATTTTGGAGATCTGCTTCAAAATAAACTGGGTGTAGGAGAGTAGCTGGGGTGTAGCCGAAATAGGACTGACTATGAGTGAAAAACTTCTTAAGCTGAGTGGTGGGTGTATGGGGGTTCATTATATTATTTTACTTTTGTATATGTTTGGAAGTTTCGGTAATAGCATTTTTAAAAATCACATTTTAAAATCACTTGATATATTAAAACATGTCAAAATAAATTCTACATTCCCTAATTATTTAAAGCAGGGAGAGAAAAACCTTACATGGCTGACAAGGAGAAAACATATTTTGAAATCCTTGTTCCTTATACTCCACTGACTTTCAAGTAATTTTAGATATTTTTCTTAGAAATTTTAATGTAGCTTTATTTAGTTTTCTATGATGAAGTCTTTATTCTTATATTCATGAGTATTAAGCTAACCAAAATCAGTTTTCAATTGTGAGCTTCAGGAGAGAAGGGGCCATATCTCATTTTTGTATGCTCCATAATTTACATACACTATAGCTACCCATTGATCAAAGTGTAACGTAAGAAACAAATTTGAGAACTGGTAAAGCGAAACTGATGGAAAGTCCAATGAATAAGAAGGGGAACTCAGAAGAGCTCATCTTGAGATCCTAAAAGGGGAAGACAGAGAAGGAAAACTTCTAGGCTGTGTCATTAGAAGGCATGGGAAATGGTACAGAGACTTAAGTAATAGTGTTTTATGGGTCATTATCGTACATAAAATGGAGCAATATCACTATCTGATTTTCTAAAGCAATTGTTTTGAACCCTATGCTACCTCCTCAAGCTCCTGGGTTCCCTTTAAGGGTTCTCACTTTGAGCCTTCTACTTGAGTGTGACCTGGATGCTCCAGGCACGAGCTTTAGGGATTTACATCCTAAAACACTACTTTTATTAATCCCTCTCCTTATAAGGCGTTCTGGTAACTTTGCATCAGCTATGAGACTTTTCACCTGATATTTATGACTCTTTTTCATCTGGCCCAGAGGTACTCACCTATTCTCATCGCCCACTGCCCTGCAAGATGAATTAGAAAGTGGCGTCACTTTCCTTTCTGGCCCCACAGGGACACCTGCCTTGTTCATATTATTATCTCATCAGGAATGGTTTTCTCTACCCTCTTCTGTCCTTTTTTTTTTTTTTTTTTTTTTTTTTTTTTTTTTTTTTTGAGACAGAGTCTCACTCTCACTCTTATCGCCCAGGCTGGAGTGCAGTGGCGCAATCTTGGCTCACTGCAACCTCTGCCTCCCGGGTTCAAGCGATTCTCCTGCTTCAGCCTCCTGAGTAGCTGGGATTACAGGCACCCACCACTACATCTGGCTAATTTTGTATTTTTAGTAGAGAGGGGGTTTCACCTTGTTGGTCATGCTGGTCTTGAACTCCTGACCTCAGGTGATCTGCCCACCTTGACCTCCCAAAGTCCTGGGATTACAGGCGTGGGCTACCGTGCCTGGCCTGTCCATTCTGACACTACATATCTTTCAATGTCCAGCTCAAGCTCCTCTCTTCCAGGTCTTTCCTGTCTTCTGAGCTGTGAGCCCCTGCAGTTATTCTGCATGTGTTATTTATCTTGGTACTATACCAAAAACTTCCTTTGATTGTTCCTTTGCTTATTTTCATCTTTAAATCAATACATCTAATCAGTAAACATTTACTGGATACATTTTATGTGCCAAGTAATAATGGTTGTCGTGGGTATATAAACAAGAAGAAAATAGTCTCTTCATCCTCAATCCAGTTAAGGAGATAAAGTACAAAGCATATTAACTTTAAAGTTAAAGTGTGTGCTTTAAAAAACAGTTCAAGGCACAATAGAAGAGACTTCATAAAGTAGTGCGTGACTGACTGCCCAATGGTGTAACAATTTGCTCTTCTCCTACTTGGTAATTATCCTAGAAGGCATGAGCCAGGTCTGCTTTGGGCAAGATACCCAGTGGTTTTTGTTTGAGCGGGAGCAGATCTACTGCAAGGGGGAAGAGCAGAAGAAGCTTATAAGCCGTTCTGATGAACAATTTCCAGGAACTCAATATTGATGAGGATGTCATACACAGCTGTCTAACAAATAGCAGTCAGTGAATAGCAAGAGCTCTGACTCACCTGAATTAAAGAGGTAAGAGGTAACTACCTACTATAATTCTCTGCATAGCCATTATCAATGTCTAATGTTTTTCTCTATTCTTAATCTATTTCTTTGTTATAGTCTGTATCCTCCCAATGTCCCACCCCTCCATCACAATGTAAACTCCACAAGAGCAGAGACCTGGTGAGTCTTTTTCGTCCTCTATCCTCGGTGTCTAAACAGCACTTGGTTTAGAGTAGGCACTCAGCACATGCTTGCCGATTGAATGAAACTGCCCTGGCTATTTAAATGAAGGCTTGAGGGCTACAGCCACAAATCAGAGAAGTTCCTTTTCATGTTCCCAGTAGGGCGAAGTCTGCTTACCATGGAGCATCAATGCCTTCAAACATCACTGCACAGAGTGTTTTCACCATAAGGGAGGCACCCTTTAATTAGGGACAACAGGGGACATAGAACTGCTGGGCTGCACTATTCCACCTGGTGACTGGAAAACACAGGAGTCCTGGATCCAGAGGCTGAACCTTCAGTTTACTTTACAGTACCATTCCTGCTTGTGTTCTGATGTCTCCTTTCATAGAACATTTTAGAGGAAAGGCCTTTGGAAATGTAGAAATGGAAAGTTTTAATTTAGTTCTGCTTAATACCATATGAGGTATTGGGCAGAAATAAGCAAGATGGAAAATACATTAAATTCTGAGTAATCTGTGTATTTGGTACTTCAACGTGGAGTCTGAACTATTATAGAAAATATGAAATAAATTAAAATATGATTTTTAAAACAACACAATATGCAAAGAAAGAGGACAGCTCAATGAGTGACGTTATTACCAAAGTAATCATAACTTACAATTGTGTCTTGCATTACAGTTAATAAACCTCATTGGCATTATCTTACTCTTCCTACAAACATGGATCCCGCTTATTCAGCATTTGAGTCATGGACATTTTGTTGAGGGCCAGGCAGTTGTAGGCACTGAGAATTCTGAGGAATTCACAACTGATCACAATTAGGAGAACAAGATAAGTACTAAGAGGAGAGGTGAACACAGGGCATTGCAGGAGCATACCCAGGGGACATTTACTCAGACTGGAGCACATTGCAGAAGGCTTGAGAAGGAGGAGAACAAGGAGCTGCATCATGAGTGAGTGGAAATTAACTGGTGAAAAAAGACAGAATAGGGCAGGTCCAGTGGCAAGGAAGTATGAGAGCAGCAGGTGTGCCCGGAATTTCAATTAGACTTGTATGACTGAGAGACGGATAGAAAGGACTGGAGGAGTCTTTAGGGTTTTCTAGGTATATGGTCATATCATCAGCAAATAGCGACAGTTTGACTTCCTCTTTACTGATTTGGATGCCCTTGATTTCTTTTTTTTTAAATTACCATTTTCATTTGTTTGTTTCCATAGGTTATTGAGGAACAGGTGGTGTTTGACTACGTAAGTTATTTAGAGGCGATTTCTGAGATTTTGGGCCTCGAGTGCAATACTTGTGAGCACTTTAGTCATACATAACACTCTGGAGACAGCAGGGAGACGCTGGAGGATTGGAAGCAAGGAGCAGAGACGATCAGATATTGCAGCTACTTTTAATTATTTACCCAATAGACATCATCGGCTTTTCCCTGAAGAATCCCAATTTTTCTCAAACAGCTTCTCAGGAAGTTGTTTTTCAGTGAATACTGGGCCCCACCCTATGCCTAGGAAGTAAAATTTGATCAGTATAAGCCAATCTAGGTAATTCCACTTTCTATCGCCACTGCATGATTTAGCCACAGACATACGTCACAATTTTGGCCAATAATATGGAGTTTAAGAAACTTGTTTTAGGGCTTCTAGAAAACATTTCCTCACTCTTCAAAAGGGATATCTGTTACAGACATTCTCTCTTCCACTACTGCACAATGTATGAGAGTGTGCTGCTTAGAGCAACTGCAGTCATCCTGGGACCACAAAGGGACAGGCCTGACAAAACTCTACATGCTGAGAATGGCAACATGGAAAGATGCAAAGAACCAAGGTCCCCGATGTGGTGGAATGGCCAAATTATGCACTCTGTAACACCTGCTGCAAAGTTCTTTTTAAGCGAGTTTAAAACCATTATCCCCTTACTGCCATTCTGACTGGGTCTTCTGTTTTATTTTGCAGCCAAAAGCATCCAGGTTGATATACTGATTTTCACTTTAGAAAGTTCACTCTGGAAGCAGTGAGCCAATTAGGTGAAAGAGGATTAAAAATACAGGTTGGGACATTACTAAGAGGCTGCTGTAGGAATCAGTGAGTTTTGGTGAGACAAGTTCTGTGGGGGTGGGGAGGAGGGAATGGGTTTAAGAAATAGGAGGGATTTGGAGTAAACAGGACTTGTGAATGTTTGGCTTTATGTCCTGGATGCTTTTGAGGTTTCTGGATTCTATTTAATTCTATTTAATTCTATGGTGCCTGCTAATGAGATAGGGGACAGAGGAGGAGGAGAACACAAGTGGAGGCTTGGTAGAAATAATGACTCATAGGTTACCAGACCTATTTTGCAGATGAAATAACCAAGTATCATTACTAGTCTGTGTTGTCTGTGAGGGTATGTATGAATCTTATCTGTATTTTTTTTTTTAACTACTGATTCTCCAGTACCATACAATAGTTGATTAATAAGGATGCTTAATAACAAATAAATGAGGCTTAGAAAAATTACATCGTTTGCCTATATAGTTAGAAGTTTTGAAGCCAGAATACATACTCAAGTCCTCTAACTCCTTCCAATATACCATCTACCACAAGCCACCACACTAAAAACAACAACAACAAAAAGCTGAATTTCAGGTTCTGAAGCAGAGGAGTAAACTCTTCTTGGAAGATATAGAGTAAGAGTGGGCTCATTCTCTCAGGTCACAGTAAGAGGGTATTTAATTTTTTTCATTAATGTATATTTTGTGAATGCGTTTCTAAAGAAGAAATATATTCAAGAAGGATGCACTTAGGGACATCTAAGAACCATGGATTATACCTCATTGGTGACATACTCAGAATGAAATAGACTCCTTTCATTCTAACCTGGAGCTCAGAATTGGAGAATCAGGCAAAAACTTAAGATTTAAAGCCTCTCTATTATCTGGAGTGAATAGAGACTAGCTAAAATCCCTCTTAGGTCACTTTAAGTCATTTCTTGTATCGTCTTTCAAATTGTCAGGGAATAGCAGTTCACCATTTTATGTGTGCGAATCACTAACGTTTGAAAGATATATCTTCTCTTAGTCTTTGCTCCTTTAAGAGAAATAATCCTTATTGCTCTAGGCTTCCCAATTTATATCATTCTCCCAATACTTTTTATACTTTTTTGGCTCTTTTCTTAGTATTCTTTATTTTCTTCACATTCTTAAACTGAAGTACCTAAAAGCTTGTCTAGACAATAATTATTTCAATGTTTTTGTTTCTGCTAAGTCAGATTTATAAGAATTTAAATGTTTCCCAAAATTAAACCGACAGCTATGGAATAGGCAAAGAATTAGAAATTATTGACCTTAACCTCAAAGGACTGATCACTGCGTATAGGCAGCAGGATGCACATAAACCCCTAATGTTCCAAGAATAATATCACAGTTTGTAATTCACACTCCAGGTTGTGGGACGGAGTCTTGAAGCGCATTAGAAATTTGGGAAAGCAATAGAGCACTACAGACTCAGGAGGGACTCACGAACACTAATGAATACAGAATGAGCCTTAAAGAGGACTGAGGATTTGGAGGGAAAGAATAGGAATATGGAAGGAGGCGGACATGGGAGAAGGCTGGAATCTGAAGATCTAGAACAAAGGTTTATGCAGAAAGTACATCCAAGATGCTTTTTAAAGAAAATCTTTTTCCCCCCAAAGCCTTATATTTATGTTGACAGTTATTCCGTCCATTATAGATATCATCTAGATGGGTAAAAGATACCATCTTTTCTCTCCCAAAGATGACCATATTATAAATTGATCCTTTTGTCTTCTATAATTAATGAAAACAATGTTGAATTTTAATTCTATTTGTGTGATAGATATTTAATTCTATCAGTATTTTGGTAAATAGTATACATGGGACATTGGGGCCTAGTCATCATACAGTCACCTCAAATTATAGAAATTTAATAGGCCTAGAACATGGTAGGGACTCAATAAATGTTTATTGAATCAATGAAAGAAAAAAAGAAAGAAAAAAGGATGGAGTTTAGAAATATTATTTATCATTAATTTTTTAGAAGTTAGGTGAGCAGTTATTTAAATGATAACTTAATTAGTATTTAGAATCCTACCCTGAGCTTTAAGTTATAATTTATCAGGCCTTTACAAATATAGGGTACACAACTGATATATTTTTACTTTCTTTTTTCTTTTTCAGACGAATTCATCTTCATCTTTTAGAAAAAAGATGAAGAACCCAAGTATGGTTCTTCATCCTTTTCTTTCTTTTTTTTTTTTAGAATCAGAGTTGGTTTTTTTTTTTTTTTTTTTTTCACAGATAGGGGTCTTGCTGTGTTGCCCAGGCTGGTCTTAAACTCCTGGCCTCAAGCAGTTCTCCCACCTTGCAGCCTCTCAAAGTGCTAGGATTACAGGGGTAAGCCACTGCGCACAGTGAAGTTCCTGAAATTTTCAATAGGTAACAGGAGTTATAAGTAGTACCATTGTTTCTTCCAGGAATAGCCCAAATTTGAAATATCAAAGGATAACTCAAAAGTAATAAAAGGAAGACAGCAGTAATTTGGTTCTCTCTTATAATGCTCTAAAGGAAATAAAACAGAATTCCAGGAAACATTTATAATCATCTAAATGAGCTACTGACTTTATGCAAACCTTTCTGATCTTTCAGAGGTAAAGAAGGGAGTAGAACAAAGAATGTGAGAAGATATAAGTAGTTATTTACAATAACAAACTCCTTTCTCTCAGTGGTAAATCACTGTGGAGCAGGAATGGACTGAAATCCTTTGCATAAGCAAGAGCTGAGTAAGATAAACATTTTAGACACTGCCAGAGATTTGGAGACTTCTCAGCATTCCAGACTCCTCAGTGTTGTTGCATATTGTGAGAAAAGGGCCACCAGCCTTGAAGCCAAAATGGCCTGTTCTCAGGGTGACTCCTGCCCTAAGGGCGGTATAGTCTTGGGCGAGTCACTTAACCCTTATGAGTCTTTCTTCATCTGCAAAATAGGGATAATGATAATTGTATCTCCTTCATAGGATGGTTGTATGGATAAAACAGTATCTGCAAAAAGCCTGAGTACTTCCTACATATTAGTAGTTCAATACATTTTAACTCTTATTAATTCTTTTTTGTTTGTTTGTTTTGAGATGGAGTTTCACTCTTGTTGCCCAGGCTGGAGTGCAGTGGCATGATCTCAGCTCACTGCAACCTCCGCCTCCTGGGTTCAAGTGATTCTCCTGCCTCCGCCTCCCAGTTAGTTGGGATTATAGGCTTGCACCACCACACCCGGCTAATTTTGTATTGTTTTAGTAGAGACGGGGTTTCACCATGTTGGTCAGGCTGGTCTCGAACCCCTGACCTCAAGTGATTTACCCACCTCAGCCTCCCAAAGTGCTGGGATTACAGGCATGAGCCACCGCACCCGGCCTCTTATTAATTCTTATGCAACTATAATGGGCTCAGTCTCCCCACTCCATTCTGTTAGGTAGAAATCAAATCTGACCTCACCTTACCATGGCAGAGACAGAAAACGCTTTCTTATTTTAGGTGAAAAGAATCAAATTAGTCTGATCACTCCAAACAGAACCATTCTTATGTAACATGTACATGTGAAGGAATTAAGCTAGAGCCAAGTCTCAGTGATCAAATACAACAAAATAAGAAATCCCTGGGATGGGGAGGGACAAGTTTTTGTTCCCAATTCTGTCTTAGGTTTCAGCTCCTCACCTCACCTTTGGGCACCCCCAGTCTGCACTCTCATTCTCCCACAGTCTACCAGTCTTTTCTTCACAGCTACCACACAGCAGCTTATTCAGGGTTTCTCAGTTTTTAAGAAGTTCCTGTTGAAATATTTCAGAATCAGGAAATATCTAGAATTTCATACAAATGATTCTATATAACTTAAAGGGCAGACTCTCTCCCCTACACTTAGATCATGTCTATCAATGACACATATGTAGATAGTATTGGATCTGTCCGGAGAAGTACAGCATTGTAAATGGAAATGTTGCTTTAAGAAATTTCAAAATACGTTAACATATACACAGAACAAAGAACAAAGGGAAAGAATTTTGGTCTTTGTGTTAGAATAAGAAAAGCTCCTTTTATTTTTAGTTATGAAAGATTATTATAAACCTTAAAACTTAAAATATGCCTTAAAAATCTGCAGTATTGCAAGAATAAGCTTTTTAAAAATCTTAAATCTATGTAGTATGTAACTATTGGTAAAATCTACTTTGCAGGCTGGAAGAAAAAAATCTGGAGTGGAGTAAGTCCAGAGACACTGTTTCAGTACCTCGGAAATGTTTGTAGCCACAGAAATAGTTCTGAATACAGCAATGTTAAAACTGTTCAAAGGTTGGGCTTCCTATTTGTATAGTACAAATACAGAACAATTTGCAGATGGATCCTTTAACTTTTTTGGATTGTGGATGTAATGGTGTTGAGGGAGAAACCTTGAGTCACAAACACTTAAAATCAATAACCTTTTTCAATGGCCAGGCTTAGGTAACTTAGTGAAGTAGTATAAATTTGTCTCTTTAAGACTGTTCTAGAGGCCAGGCGTGGTGGCTTATGCCTGTAATCCCAGCACTTTGGGAGGCCAAGGCAGGCAGATCACTTGAACCCAGGAGTTGGGAGACCAGCCTGGGCAACATGGCGAAACTCTGTCTCTATAAAAAATACAAAAGTTAGCCAGGCATAGTGGTGCACACTCATAGTCCCAGCTACTTGGGAGGCTGAGACAGGAAGATTGCTTGAGGCCGGGCAGTGGAGGTCACAGCGAGCTGTGATCGTGTCACTGGACCCCAGGCCAGGCGACAGAGTGAGACCCTGTCTCAAAAAAAAAACCAAAAAAACAAAAAACAAAAAACAAAAACCAGTTCCAGCTTGTATTCCTGTAAGTAACCTCCTCATGTCCACTCCCATTTCGTAATTTTATCCCTGACCCCAGGGACTTACGACTTCTCTTCGGGATATTCACATGATAAATCACTGACCAGGGTAAATTAGCTTGTGCTCAACCTCTTGCACAGGAGTCTTTGCATTAAGATAAAATATGATTAAAAGGAAGTACCCCACCCTCAAGAAATCCATCTCTAATGGTAAAATTTCAGATACCACAGTGTTTTAATAGGGAATTATTTGGATCAGGGAAGTTTTTCTAGTACAGGACTAGAACTAGAAGGATATTAGTAGTAATATTTGCCTTCTACTCTATTTCTCAAATTTTGGTTATGAGATCATTTGTGCTATAATCACCAAAGATACCTCCTTAAAAAACAAAACAAAACAATGGATTTTTAGGCCCAATTCCAGAATGACTAAATCAGCATCTCTGGGAGTGAGGAGCTTATAATTTAGAAAGAGTAGGGGGATACAGATGGGTAAACAAATACAAGGTGAGGACTATTATCCCAGTTTTGGAAATCATCAGATTATACCTTGAACAAAAGCTTAAGGTTTCCATGCACAACCTGGCCTACCAGTATTCCTTGTGCTCTATTAAAGTAGAAATTTTGTTTTAAATTGTTGGTAACATATAAGGAACATAACTTCATCTTTTGGTCTTACCAGGCACTCCAGCTTGGATCCAAAAGTTGATGTCTGTCCCTTCTCCATGGCTCAGGACCTGAGTGATATTGAGGGGCTGCAGCAGGCTCATAACCTCCTCCATGATGGCCCTGGCCTTTTCACTGCCAGTGAATTGCAGCCCAGTGGGTAAGAAGGTTCCCGTGTCAGACTCCATCACTAGGCTGTAGTTGGAAATATTTACCTAAACACAAGAGAAAGTTGTTTGATTTTTATCTGTTGCTTCTGTGTTTTCTCCTTGGGAACTATCTAACAACAATTACCAAATACTTTACCTCCTCACGGCTGTGCCAAAACACATGTTGCTGTGCCTGACTTAGGGTCTGGTCTGCATATTATCTAACCATTCTGAGATGCACAATTACTCAGCCTAGGATTTGCCAAACTCAAGAGTTGGCTGGAAAGGATTAAAAAAATATAATGAAGGGAAATATAAAGCCCCATATCAAAGATGTTCAGTTATTTCTACTAGCAATAATATTCTTTCAACTAATTTTCTTAAGTATTCACTGTGTTCTGGTATACAATTCCTCCTATGTGGCAGGGATCTCCAGATAGTATTAGCCATGCTCAGAAAAAAGAAGGTATGCTCTGTGAACTTATTTCTTTGCACCTCTTCCCTCTAAATAGATATTCTATCTTATCTTAATTGTGAGTTCTGCCAAAGCTTAAAGACATCAAGCTGACAGGTTTGTCTTGGGGTTCTGATTTTGTTGTTGTTCCATATGTTAAATCCCCAGGGAGGGAGGCAATAGAACAAGGCACGAAACACTGCTATCCCTGGTGTAAAACCGCAGTACTCTAATTCCAGGCAACTCTGCCAGGCCACTAGTTCATAAACTCTTTCCAAATAAAGTCTGGTAAGAAAGCACACAGTTATTTCATGTAGCCAATATTGTCACAGCATGAACTTAGAATATAATAGGCTCTTGACAGGTTGCACAGTTAAATTGCTACCCAGCCCTAAAACTTGGAACTTTAAAATCCTTCAAACTGGCCAGCTCATCTATTTCTCAGGAGCCATCCACATCTTTAAGACTTACCAACTGCCACCTTGGTTGACTTATTCCCAAGCTATCCTTGGACAAACACTGCTACTCATTCCTCATTACTCACCTAGTAAAAAATCAATAACAACATTTGTACATTGCGTCCAGAGAGCTTTCACATTTGCAGTCTCCTTTGGTGTTCTTTGGCCACTCATAAAATAGACAAAGCAGTATTATTAATGTTGCTGTTTTATAGGAAAGGATCTGACAATCAGAGAGGTCAAGTGATTTGCTCAATGTTATACAGCTGGCAAATGGAAGCGCTGGCTCTGAAACTCCCTGCTTTCCAAGACTCCACACTACCTAGCATGGCACTGAAGGGTAAGCAATACTTATTCTGCATTTAGAATGATTTTCCACTTACATAACAATTTGGGGATTGCGTAGCATTTTTTTTCTAAAACAGATTCCATTTTACAATGATTGCCTAACCTTTTGCTCTTGAAGTGTATTGTAGTTACAAGGGCAAGAGCAGTGACAGGTTCTAGAGAAAGATGTTGCTGGCATTTACAGCCCTGAGACACCAACAGTTTTTGTTATTGTTAATGATGAGAAGGTTAATGATGCAGAAGTCTGTTCATATTTCTGTATATGAACAAGTCTAAGGGACTTGTCTTCATGGTGATTTTTAGTGAAAGACCCAAAGCATTTATAATAAAAAGTGCCACCTCAGCTTTCAGCTGAGGTTACTGCATTATGGTAGCATCATTAGAGTTAATGATATGCAAAATATTTGCATTAATGTCTTACATTCAGGGCTCGTTTAACTAGTATATTGATGCTAAGTCAGCAGGTTGACATGTAATTTGGCAGTCCTAAGCCTCTTCCCTTGTATGCCCTGCCATACCCACAACCCTAAACTGTTTCCCTCTCCTGCAAAAAGGAGAAAAGAAAGTTCATAATATATCTTGCAAATGAAAACAGAATTGAGCAATCTTGTTTGTGAGAGTTTCCCTATTGCAGGCAGATCCCATTTTTCCAACAAGAAAATCAGGCAAAGTGCTTCTAATCATGTACTATGTATGTTAAAATTGGAGCTACATGATAGGAAGAATCAATATCCTTAAAATGGCCATACTGCCCAAAACAATTTACAGATTCAATGCTGTTCCTATCAAACTACCTATGACATTCTTCATGGAACTAGAAAAAACTATTTTAAATTCATATGGAATCCCAAAATAGCCCAAATAGCCAAGGCAATCATAAGCAAAAAGAACAAAGCTGGAGGCAACTTCAAATTATACTACAGGATTATGGTAACCAAAACAGCATGGTACTGGTACAAAAAATAGACACAAAGACCAATGGAACAGAGTAGAGAGCCCAGAAATAAGGCTGAACACCTACAAGTATTTGATCTTTGACAAAGCTGACAATAAAAGCAATGGGGAAATGGTTCTCCATTTAATAAAGAATGCTGGGATAACTGACTAGCCATACGCAGAAGTTGAAACTGGACCCCTTCTCTACACCATATACAAAAATCAACTAAAGATTGATTAAAGACTTAAATGTAAAGCCCAAAACTATAGAAACCCAGAAGACAACCTAGGCATACCATTCTGGACATAGGAACTAGCAAAGATTTCATGACAAAGATGCCAAAAGCAATCGCAACAAAAGCAAAAATTGACAGATGGAACCTAATTAAGAGTTTCTGTACTGCAAAAAAAACTATCAACAGAGTAAACAGACAACCTACAGAACGGGAGAAAAGTTTTGCAAACTATGCATCTGACAAAGGTCTAATATCCAGCATCTGTAAGGAACTTAACAATTTACAAGAGAAAAACAACCCCATTAAAAAGTGACATGAACAGAGGCTTCTCAGTAGAAGACATACAAGCGGCCAATAAGCATATGAAAAAAAGCTCAATATCACTGACCATTAGAGAAATGCAAATCAAAACCACAATGAGATACCATCTCACACCAGTCGGAATGGCTATTATTAAAAACTAAAAAAATACACGCTGGTGAGGCTGAGGAGAAGAGGGAACACTTATACAATGTTGATGGGAGCATAGATTAGTTCAACCATTGTGGAAAGTAGTGTGGCGACTCCTCAAAGACCTAGAGACAGAATTACCACTCAACCCAGCAACCCCATTACTGTGTATATACCAGTAAAGGGGGAATAGAAATCATTCTGTATTATAAAGACACATGCATGTGTATGTTCACTGAAGCACTATTCACAATAGCAAAGACATGGAATCAACCTAAATGCCCATCAATGATAGACTGGGTAAAGGAAATGTGGTATATACACACCATGGAATACTATGCAACCACAAAAATAATGAGATCATCTCCTTTGCGGGTACGTGGATGGAGATGGAGGCCATTATCCTTAGCAAACTAACACAGAAATGGAAAACCGAACACTGCATGTTCTCACTTATAAGTGGGAGTTAAATGGTGAGAACACATGGACAGACAGAGGGAAACAACACACACTTGGACCTACCAGAGGGTGGACAGTGGAAGGAGGGAGAGGATCAGGAAAAATAACTAATGGGTACTAGGTTTAATACCTGGGAGAGAAAATAATCTGTACAACAAACTCTCATGACGCAAGTTTCCCTGTGTAACAAACCTGCACATGTATCCCTGAACTTAAAATAAAAGTTTGTAAACAGTGGAGCTAGTTAGCAGTTTGGCTATTAGACCCAACATTAATGAGCAGCCTGGTGAGTTGGACACCACCCTGGGCTCAGTCTATTGTATTCCTGACTCAGCAACTGATACACTGGGCTTCCAAGGCGGGTGAATGGCCTCTCCCTCTGTCCCCAAGTCATGTTACCTTGGTCCTTGGCTTCTGCATCTGTAGGTTGGGACAAAAGCTTGAATAATGAGCCTGTCCATATGAAGCTTCAAGCACCTTTAAAGAAAGGCCTTTAAAGCAAAGAGAAAGTGGACGCATGAATGGAAAACTAGGGCTTCTAATAATGTGTTCATTAAGTGCTTCCTGGTCCTCTTTAACTACAAATGTACAGATGTCCTAGGGACAGGGGGCTTCACAGTTTGTGAATGCCATTGTGCAGTGTCACAGGTTGTTGACACAGGAACGTATAGAATAGTGTAAATAAAGAAGGTTTCAAAGGTGCCCTCGGCTATATATGTGGCAGCCATTTTAGCGGAGAGATCAAGAGTGTAAGCTTCTGAATGATCCAGACTAGGTTTGACCCTCACATCAACCCATTTTTAGCTGTAATGGGGATGATAATGGTACCCAGCTCATGGAATTGTCAAAACAGTACATTGTAAAGGTTAGGGCATAACTAGCACTTGGTAAACAGTAGCATTACTGTTGTTACTGTTCTTGGCACTGAGCATCAACACTTCTCAGATTTTCAAGGATGGTCCCAATATAAGCCCTTTTGTTAGCTGATTACAACGATGGTAGACAGCATTTCTGCGATGTTTCCTATGAGCCAGACACTATGTGTAACGTCTTACAGCTCATCCCATGAGTGTGCACAATCATTCCATCAGTGCTCTCATATTTCTCATCTCACAGATGAAGGAACAGGTTTAGTCAGGTTGACTAACTTTCCCACGGTTACCTTGCTAGTTAAGTGGTGCAGCCAGAATTCCAACCCAGAGGAATTCCTTCCACCTCCTCAGCAGTGCTCACAACCTCTCTACTGCTGGGTCTCCTGAAAGACACTTCTGTCAGGCCACAAGTCCTCATTTTTAATTCAGAAATACAAAGACTTAGTTAAATGCATAGATTAAAAACTTTTTTTTCATGATTGTAACACAAGGTATACTTGGACAGAAGTTATTCCTGCTAACAAAGTAATTTGTTTAAGCCAAGAAAGAAATGAAAACAGAAACAAAAATCTCCTGCTCCACAATTTGCTTCCAACTAGAAATAAAAAGAGTAAAATAATAAAACACCTTTTCAAGCCAAATAAGACAGGATGTGTAGATATCAGTAAACCAGAATTCTGGCATAGGTATAGAAATGTTTGATTTCTATTCGTGTAGAACATTTTTAGTTGCTGCTTACATGACGGCAGCGTTCTATTGTTTTCTATTTATATATAAACATCTCCATATGTTTTCAATAAAGAACTAAGAAAACAAACCACCCACCATCCATGACACTGCTTTTTCTCTACATTTATGTAGTCATTATCTAATTGTTAGCACATGGTGAAGGAGTTGGGCAAATGTCTCTGCACAAAGAAACTGGAATGAATAGCTGTGTCACTGGGCTGTTAGAACTGCTGCTTCTCAGGAATATGTTGTCACAAACATCTTTCTTCCTTAGTGTGCTATGTGTGGGGACATACTCAATGTAGATTTGAAAAGCTGATTATAGCTAGTGACAGGGAGCACAGTAATGCTCATTTCACCCAACCCATTTTAGCACACGTAACAAGATATTCATCCTCTTGTTTATAGGGTGTAGGAAGAAACCAACTTCTAGAGGCTGAATGCTTTATTGCTGAGATAACCAGCACTGATTGAGACAAGCTGAGGCACATAGATGAGGAGGCTGAGCAGCTCAGTGATAAACTCAGATATTATCTGTAAACCCCCGACTTTGTTCTCTAAATAAAGAGAAGCAGCTCTTTATTAGGAGCCATGAAAACTGTCATTCATTACCATGTAATATACATAATGTAATGTAGAGGAATACTTCAAGGTAACCTCTTAAGGTCAGATCATAGGATTAGTTAATATCTGCTCAGGGTTGAGGATTCATAATTTTGTCCTGTGCTATAATCACATGCTATAATACTTCTGTTCCTTTTTTTAAGGGTCAGGCTACTCTGCCAAAGAACAATTTGGTAACCAGTAGCATTCTTTGGGTGCAACGCAAGATTCAAAACAAGAGAAGTGTTTAAAATATATATTGCATGTTTTAAAATACTTACTTCCTGATATAAACACAAGGATGATGTTTGTGTTTTTTGCTTTTATAAAATTCTAGGCTACTTTTCAGAAATATAGACCCAAGTCCAATAATATCTCCTCTTTCTCCAAATTTGGCTTCTTCTTTGTTTAAAAGTTTTTTATTTTCTCATAACCTAGAAAAAATAACCTATGAGACCACCATGAAAAAATAAAAAAAATAAACATATTTTCTCATGTTTCTCAACATGTCTTTGATTTTGACTTAAAGTGACATTGAAGTCTCAAGATCAAGTGAAAAGAAAAGAGACTCCTATTTGAATTAATCATGTAGCCTCCTCGATTTATTCTTCAAAGAAGTAAACTCCACACTGACACAGGGCAATTTTAGTACCTCTTTCTTGCCCTGTAAAAGTAAATATTTTATAGATAACGGTGGTGATGCGTTTGGTCAGGTGGTAGCTCAAAACAAGCTCTCAGAAGCAAATCATCTTACAATGTGTGTGCTGAGTTGCTGCAATCCTGTTTTGCAGTTCTGCCAGTGACCCTGAATTCCTAGTTTTGGTGGATGAAGGTGATTTCTTTACAGAGCTTCAGCTCAAACAATTAACATGATTGGATGATATGTAAAGAAGGTTCTCCTGCCGTGCAAAGTAAAAAGATAGCCTTAACTTTCTGGTCAGATCTACCTGAAGTTCAGACTTTTCCTTTTGACCGTTACTTTCAGTCTCCAGCACTCAGTTTTGAACAGCTTTGGGCACCCAAGGGAGAGCCAGGAAAGGGATGATAACATAAATTATTTTATTTGATGGCTCAACTGGCTGCAGCTTGGGGAAATGGGCAGTCTTGGCTAAGTTACATTAGTACCAAAATTGCAGACAGAGTGGGAAACCTAACAGGTGCAGGAGCCTCTGAGGATCTAACCATCTTCTCACTCCACTTGTATTGTGGTTTAGCCACCATCGTACCTGGAGACAGGAACAGAATGAGTAGCTACTGGAGATCCCTTTCCAGACCTATCATTCTGTGTGTATGCACAGAGGTATTCTGTTCTGAGACACACCTCTGTTTTCAGGCAGTCCAATGTTTACAATGTCATTTGAAGCACTCTAGATCTTAGTGAATTCACCTCTTGTGCTTGTTAAGGTCCGTGGATAACCCTTAAACTTACCAAAAACACACGATCCCTGCATAAATGACACTATGGTAATAACAGTGAGCCAGAAGGCTAAAAATGTGGCATAAACATTAGCTAAAAAGAGTAATTTTATTTGTATTATATAGCAAATCTGACTGCATTTGATGTATTTTTTTTAAAAAATGCAATATCCAGGATATTCGGTAGATAGACTTAAAAAAAGGCTTACATAGCAAATTAATATCTATCTCAGCTTCTAATTTTATTCTTTCATGTTGAAGCAATATAATAATAATAGAAGTAGTGGGACTCAAGAGCTCACAATTAAATTGCGATTCATTTAATGCTATATATTGGTCAAGTGTTTCATGCTACTGGTTTCATATTCATTTCAGTATGCTGTTGTAGAAGAGAAAGTGCCAACACAGCTGGTTTTGTAGGAGCAGACTTCCCTGCCTTTTTCATTCTCTATCCTTCTCAGTCCCCTCTTCTAACAGGTTATCTGTCAGTCTTTCCTGTTATACCCACCACACTACAATTCTTCTCCAGGTTCAAAAGGCAACAACTAAATTGCCTGCATGAAGAACCTTTCCTTCATTTGACCATTTTCCTTCAACACTGTGACATGCTAAATAAGCTCACACATAAAGATGTGTTTCTTGTTTTTGATGACATTGTTGTACCAGCCAAGATAGTGCTTTCTGGTTGACCTCTAATGCCCTTCTCTTGGCTGGGAAGACTACAGCAGCTTGTTCAAGTCCCTTTCTAAGGTTATAACTGACAGCTAAGTTCATCTATCTATAAGTAGACAGGTTCTTTTAAAAAATATAGTACTCATCATTTTCTTGTCCTGCAAAAATAGACTATACTATACTCTAGAAACCAAATATTTACTCAATCCTAGGGTGTATTAGGGTGTATCATATTAAAACCCAATTTGTGAGTTTTTCTTTCTCTATAGCCTACAGACAAGTACTTTCAGCATTTCTGGATTTTGACAATATCCCCTATGCCTTATTTGATCAAGTACTCTTTACCAATATTAGTAAAGATGATAAATACAGCTTTAGAAATAATTATGTTTTCTTAGGCGGGCCTTTCCTTCTTTTTCAAAAGAAAATTAGCAGGTTTGAAACCTTATGAAAAACAAAAGTACCAAAATAGGAACTTCAGGGCTCTTGGTCTGCTCAAATGACTTCATGCCCTACTTCTGCCCAAGCCTTCTGTGACTACCATCCATACCCCTCTCTAATTTGTTGGCCTATTGCACTTCATTCAATTTTTCTTAATATCTGCCTTGCTCCTACAAAAATGTAAGGCTTTCTACAAGAAAATATCCTAATACTGTACTAAAAGAGTAGGTAAATGCACTAGAACTAAGAAAATGCCATGAACACAGGAATCACATGTGTGTGGATCTCTGCCATCTCTCTAGATTAAATAACAGAACTAAGCACATAGTAGGTGCACAATAAATGTTTAAGGCAAAGGAAAAGTCAAAATTTGGAACATTTTGACACAGCGTCAATTGCAACTTGAGGATGTAATTTAGCTCTAGCTTGTGGCTGCCAATGTAAGAGGGTGATTGATGTATTACTGAGCTCTCATTATCTAGGAAGAGAAAGTGCACCACCAGCTCCTTGAAAAAAGCAATATTTTTTTCTAGCACTCAATTCTAAGAGTAATTACATGGTTCTTTATATGAGGAACACTGGACAAAATAATGGACACAGTCTCCAATAACAGTTTTACAAAAGATGCAGAAACACTTTTCCTAACACTATTTCCTACATATTGATCCTCGATTAAAGCCAAAAGCAAAATATTAAGTCACATTTCAGAAAATGTGTTTTTTCAGGAAGCAAAATGTATTTATTCAACAGTTATTTTGACATAAACTGAGTGATAGCGTGACTATACATTTTTGTTTGTCCTAGGAAGTCCCAGTTTACATCCCCTGTCTTGGTGTCAATTGAGCCTCCTTTCTCTTGCAAACATTTCCTGGTTTTAATAATAAATCATATTTCCAACCTACATATGAGGGTATCTGTATATGAAGATGACTAAGATAGGGTTGTTTTCCTAAAGGAGGGGAGGGTTTACTAGCAGAGGCAATAACTGGCTAATATATTAAATGTGATGAGTTCTATGAATATGTACAAAGAAGGAAAAACAACTACTGAAAAGTGTTGGCAAAAGCTTGGTAAAAGAGGTGATGTTTGGCCTCAGCAAGTACCCTAGATTGAAAGTTTTCCCATGAGAGCAGGGATCTTGTTAGTTCATCAGCATGTTCTCAGAACCTAGCTAACAGGCACTCGAAAATACTTGTCAAATGAACAAATGACTTTATTTTAAGCATCCAACTAATGTTGTCCAGAAGGTAGCTTTCCAAGAGAGGATCAGAGCTTAGGCAATCTCTAAAAGGATAAATATAAGCATGTTCTGTAGAGCATCTCACTCTCAAACATTAGTTGCCCCTCCTAGAATTTTTGTAGCATTAGTGAAAAATGTAAAGTGGAAACCATTAGTGAGCATCAAATTTCAAATCTGTGATGGAGCTGCACTTGACATTTGTTTACTCCTGGAAATGCTTTCTTCCCTTGGCTTCTGGAACCTCAGACTCTTGGCTCTTTTTATGCTTTACTGGATGATCCTTCCCATTTTTCTTGGAAAATGAATGGAAAATAATAGTTACCCTCTCACAACACCCCTGTCTCCTGTCCAGTGGAAGTTCAGCTTCTGTGTTTTCAATGCTGTGATCGTTGGTTTTGCTCTCCAGGGAATATAGTGCCTTAGAGGTCCTGTCTCTTCATCTTGAAGATCCCCTGGTCCTAGGGTCTGTATTATCCACAAGCCTCCTTTATCACATCGTCATGACCCTCACTGGAATCAGTCTCTCTGAACTGTTTTCTTCCTCCTCCCGATGTCTCAATCCCCTCTCTATATAATAGAATAATAAAAATAATAATAAGAAAATTATTATTTTCTTTCTCATTTTTCTCATCATTCTGACCAATAGACATTGGGGTGCTCAGAAACAGACTAAAGGCCTCTTCTTTTCTCTATCACACTTTCTCTGTTGGAACCCTTATTTAGGCTCATGGTTTTAAATAAATCTGTATGGTGATGAGTTCCAAATTCATATTTTCATGTATCTCCTGAATTCTAGACTCATGTCCAACAGCTACTCAGTATCTCTACTTAGATGTCTAATTGCGTATTAGTTTCCTATTGCTGCTGTCACAAATTACCACAAAGTCACGGACTTGTAACAACACAATTTGTGTGTGTGTATGTGTTTGTGTGTTTTGAGACAGGGTCTCACTCTGTCACCAAGCCTGGAGTGCACTGGCATGATCTTGGCTCCCTGCAGCTTTGACCTTCCAGGCTCCAGAAATCCTCCCCACCTCAGTCTCCTGAGTAGCTGTGACTACAGGTGCACCACCACGCCCAGCTAATTTTTTTGTGTTTTTGTAGAGACAAAGTCTCGCCATGTTGCCCAGGCTGCTCTCGAACTTTTGGGCTCAGGCGATCTGCCCACTTTAGCCTCCTAAAGTGCTAGGATTATAGGCATGAGCCACTGTGCCTGGCGTAAAAATTTATTCTCTAATAGTTCTGGAGGTTGTAAGTCCGAAATAAGCCTTGTAGGGCTAAAATCAAGGTGCTGGTAGAGCTGGTTCCTTCTGGAACTCCTCTCTTGCTTATACACCCAAAATACAATCTATCAACAAATCTTGTTGGCTCTGTTTTCAACATAGACCTACTCTCTGACAACTTCCCATCAGTTCCACTATTCTGACTCAGTCCAAGCGACCACCAGCTTTCACCTGGAGCACTGCAGTAGCATCCTGTCTCCCTATTTCAGCCCTTGCCATCCTTCAGCCTATTTAAAAAAATGGGAGAAATGATTTTGGTCAGGTAGAATCTGAGGGCAAGAGTTGAGTTATTATTTATTTGGCTTTATGACTAAAGAAGCCTCAAATTGTCTACAGAAAATGGAATTGAACCTCAAAAAGGCTGAACAAGTTAGCTACAAAACTGTCTCTATCCAATTACATCAGCTGACTTATTGAAGGAAAGGTGGTGCATTCAATGGCTTTAGGAACTGGTGGCAACAATAGCCCCGGAGAAAGGAGAGAGGGGATTGAGACATCGGGAGGAGGAAGAAAACAGTTCAGAGAGACTGATTCCAGTGAGGGTCATGACGATGTGATAAAGGAGGCTTATGGATAACACAGACCCTAGGACCAGGGGATCTTCAAGATGAAGAGACAGAGCCTCTATGGGCACTATATTCCCTGGAGAGCAAAACCAACAATCACAGCACTGAAAGCATAGAAGCTGAACTTCCACGGGACAGGAGACAGGGGTGTTGTGAGAGGGTAACTATTATTGTCCATTCAGATGGAGCATTTATATGAAGAAAACTCCATGCCTATGGCTGTCTGTAGACTTCTCCCCTGAACTCTACACTTAAAACATTTTGTTATTTCAATAAATTTAGGGGTACAGTGTTTTTTTTGGTTACATGGATGCATTGTATAGCAGTGAAGCCTAGGATTTTGGTGCACCAATAACCTGAGTAGTATACATTATACCCAATAGGTAGTTTTTCATCCTTCATTCACCTGCCACTCTCCCCCTTTCTAAGTCTCCAATATCCATTATACCACCCTGCATATCTTTGCATACCCATGACTTAGCTCCAACTTATAAGTGAGGACAGGTGGTATTTGGTTTTCCATTCCTGAATTACTTCACTTAGAATAATGGCATCCAGTTCCATCCAAGTTGCTGCAGAAGATATGATTTCACTCTTTTATGGCTGAGTAGTATTCCATGGTATATATGTACCACATTTTCTTTATCCACTCATCTATTGATAGACATTTAGGTTTATTCCATATCTTTGCAATTGTGAAACATGCTGTGATAAATGTACATGTGCAGGTGTCTTTTTGATATAATGACTTCTTTTCCTTTGGGCAGATACCTAGTAGTGGGATTGCTGGATAGAATGGTAGATATGCTTTTAGTTCTTGGAGAAATCTCCACACTGTTTTCCATAGAGGCTATACTAATTTACATTCCCACCAGCAGTGTATGAGTTCCCTTTTTACCACATCCATGACAACATCTATTGTTTTTTGATTTTTTAATAATGGCCATTCTCGCAGGGGTAAGGTGGTATTTCACTGTGGTTTTTATTTGCATTTCTCTGATGACTAGTGATGTTGGACATTTTTTCATATGTTTGTTGTTGGCCATTTGTATATCTTCTTTTGAGAAATGTCAATTCATTGAACTCTATACTTTTTGCCAAGCTGCCTACTAGACCTCGCCACATGAAAGTCTGATATCTTAAACTTAACATGTTCAAACCTGTACTCCTTACCTCCCCCTTTCCCCCCTGCCTAACTCCCCTCATTTCAGTTGTTTGGGCCCCAAACTGTCAGGTTACACTTGACTCCTCTATTTCTCTCATACTCCATATGCAATCCACCATCAGATCCCGTTGGCTCCTTCCTTAAAATATTATCTGCAGCCTGACAACGTGCTATGTCTTCCACAGCTATCATCTTGTTCCAAACTACCCTCTTGTCTTGCCTAGACTATTATTTTTCTTCCATTCTGGTTCCCCTTTAGTCTATTCTCAACGAAACAGCCAGAATGATTATTTTAGAAAGTTAATTCAGCTCATGTTTCTCCTATGCTCAAAAGCCTCCCATAGTTCCAATCTCACTCAGAGAAAATGGTCCACGGGGCTTGACTCTGCCTGGGCTTCTTTACATTGACTTCTTGTCCTACTGCTTTCCTTTCACTGCTCCATTTCAAGCACATTGGCTTCCTCCCTATCCCCTGAACGTCAAGCATGGTCTCCAGCAGCACCTTTGGAACAACTCTCCACCTTCCCTAGAATGCCCTCCTCCAGATATCCTCTCCTCTTCATCCTTTCTGGTCTTAACCAAATATTACCACCTCCATAAAGTCTGTCTCGTTCCTCTCTATCAAAAATTAAAACAGCCCCCTCCTCATGTACCCTGTCTCTGCTCTGTCTTATTTTTCTCCTTAGCAGTTATTTTCATCTAACATACAATTTTACTTATTTATCCAATTTATTATCAGTCTTGATTCACTAGAATGAAAGCAAGATGTGGGCAGACCTCAAAACACTGCCTGACACTTAGTAGGCTCTCAGTAAACATGTGCTGAGTGGATGAATAAATATATGCATGTATGTGTGTGTTTAAACACATATGTGTGTATATTTGTATATGTGAACCCATGCGAGCATGTAACTAGATGCCATTTTGGATGATGGTGGTGGTGGTGAAGATAATGATGATGTTGATGATGATGCTGCTCTTGTTGGTGATAAAATAACATCAGTTTTTCAGAATCTGTTTTCCTGTTTTGCTTTTTAAAAAAATTTTCTCAAGAAAACCTACCGTTCCACAATTAAAGTTATTAGCTGAATCTTTACTGTGTATGTTATGAAGCACTTAATAATATACAAAAGCTTACAACATCCATTATAAGTGCTAAAAACAAATACTTTCCAGAAGGATACATAGAGTGATAGTGATTTTTTTTTAAGTGGCCATAAATTATCAAAATACAAGTGAAACTTCAAAGGTCCCTTCAATAATGGAATAAGATGCTCTTATTTTGGAAGTGAGGTGGTAAAAGTCTGCTCCTTCTTAGGTGAAAACAGGGCTGAATATATTCATCATAATTTCGCTATCAAAGATGAGACTCTGCCATATGTCAGATTCACCAAAATAACATGGCCATCACTCAGGAGGAAAAGGGGATGAGCAACAGTAACTGAACTGACAACATAGAATTTTAAAAATATTAAATATATAATATTTAAAACTGTATCTTTGTTGTGCTAAAGTTAGCACATCATGAGGCTTACAATGCATGTGTAATCAGTAAGACTCAATTACAGTAACTAATAAATGTGTCCTGGGACTACTTAGACCTTTAACAATCGCTTCACATACTTTGTAAGTTTTAAAGTATTCAGGCAAGATGAGGAAAATAATAAACAGATGAGGCAATTTAGCCTTGAGAAGAGTTAACATAATTTAATGGGTATAGTTTAGATAAAAAGAGGCTAAGGAATTACAGCAATTACTGAAAAAATCCAAATAGGTACCTGTATTGAACTAAGGGAGGTGAAGAAAAACAATTTCCTTCATCTGAGAATAGTAATAAGTAGCAGCAATAATCACCCAAAGGTAGAAGAGGAAAATAGCTATGGTAGAAAATAGCATCAAATATGTCGGGAATAATGATCATTCTGGGGAGCCATGTAAGGACCACTGATGGGATACTGAACACTAGAAATCCTCAAGATGTGTTGAATAAAAAGCATTAATAAGGCACTCAGACCTCTCCTCCAGTTTCTCTTTGGATATCTGTGTTCTCCATCAAGGGCATTATTGGTGTTTAAAGGATGTGCAAATGACTAGGGTAACCATGCTGAAAAGGTCGCCAGTCTCAGAGCGGGGTGGACACTACGATCCCCACCTCTATCGTGATTGCCACTGGGGAGCAAAAGGAGGTGATGTACAAGTGCCAATGCCATTTGATGCACTTCTCAGCCATAAGGTAAATAATATTAGGCAAATTACTTAATTACTCTGAGCCTCAGTTTACTCATTTGTAAAATGGGAATAATAGTTGTTTTGCAGGTTTATTCTAAGGCAGGAAGTCCTACTCTGGGGTCCTCTGAGGGTTGATACACTTGGAGGAGTTCTGTAAATTTGAATGGGAAAAAATTACATCTTTATTTTTTACTAACCTCTAAGTAAAATTTAGAATTTCCTTTAATTATGAATGTAAGCGACAAACTTCAGTCGTATTAGCAGAACCTGTCGCTTTGTTGCCGGTAGAAATCATTGATCTTTTCATGTCACATTAGACTTGTGGCAGAAATCTCAAAGTATTCTTTATGTTCATCATTGTTTTGATATCATAGTCATAATTAAATAATCCTTCAAGATCTTGTTTAATTCATTTGGAAAACCACATATATAACTATATCATGAATTTAGCTTAAAATTTTTGCTAACTATATTTTAATAAAATTCATATCCTTGTAGTACTATGCATTTTATTTTATGCATTCAAAAATATTATTTGAAAAGAGGTCCATAGGTTTTACCAGATTGCCAAAATTGTCCGTGGCACAGCAATGGTCAAGAACCTCTGTTGGGCAAATGGTAGCTTTATTATTAAGGTAATAATGGTGATGATGATCATCATTCATAGTGTTATTATTGTTAAACTCAATGAAATTAATTTGCCCTGGACATGTGGGTTGGAGTACTGGTTCTGTCACATAATAGCTAAATGACCCTGGCAACCATTAATCTCACTGAGCTTCATATCCTCATCAAAAAGAAAGACCTATTTAATAGGGTTGTTCTGAGGATTATATAAATTTAATATATTTATTCAAAGGGCTATAATATACCAAGCTATTCTGTTCTCTTGAGACATTGTTATTACCAACAAAAGTGACTAATAAGTAGAGTAACCATTACTTAAGTTGCTATGTAGGCCAGGACACGTTTAAGAGTGAAAGGGGATTCTATTAATGATTATGTCAGGACAATGGGTAGAAGCTGGACTCTCAAGCAAATCAGGAAGAAAAGCCTACTTAAGCACAATTTTTCTGATGTTTTTGAAATGGGGCCTTGCTATGTTGCTCAGGCTGATCACAAATCCTGGGCTCATGCAATCCTTCTTCCTCAGCCTCCCAGGTAGCTGGGATTACAGGTGTGCGCCACCACGTCTGGCTTATTTTTCTGATTTTTTGCATCTCCTATTTCTGCCACTATAAAATTCAAAAGATAAACTACCATACTTCCCTAAATGTAAGAATCACAGTCTTCTCCTTTATTAACATTTTGGAAATTGGAATGTATCTTGTTATTGATGCATTCTATAAGAAACTTTCCAAATTCTAGGCAAAGAAACAAACATATTCATTGTATTGTATTCATATATTCATTGTCATTGTTTGTCCACATGCAAACTTCATCACATAGAAAGGGCCCTGGATAATGTATTTTATACTTCACTTATTTACACTGGTATCAACACAGATCATTAAATTTTAAATTACAGTACATAATTATTGATTAAAATTCTTCATTATATTTTGATGTACACAGAAGATTGATTTTCATGTGTGAGACAAAACAATGAAAAACAATAGAAATCGTCCAGTCTTCAGAACAGACTCTAGAGTGTTCAAGGTGAGCAAAGACTGGTGTAGCCAGCCATGAATCATGGAGACCTCCCACTCAGGTACTGAGCAATTTGCCAAAAGCTCCCTTAGAGTTTCAGGAGAAGCTATATGGCTTATAGAAATATTAAAATTAAAAATAAAGTGTAAAAAACTTAGCCAAATTGAAAGTACAGAGGACACATGTGTCCAATATGCCTTGTAATAGGCTGTCAACCACAAGGTACGGGTGACACAGAGTGGCCTGGCACCCTAATGCCAATGCTTCACTGCTAATGACCAAAGGGTTCAGAGACATCTGCAGACTCTGGATTGAAGGTATTTTAGACATAGATTGATTCTAAAAACAAAAGTGTTGGGCATTATATGATAATGTCAGTTTAAAAAATGCTGTGTATTTAATGTAGTTTTATTTTTCCCAAAAATTTGTTTTAGCTTTAATCGCACTGCTAACAATTGACGATCCTGAAATCGAAATGGAGAAATGAATACCTTCTAACACATCTCAATGTGTCACTATTGAGTTTCCACTCCCCTTCCTCAAGTTCTACTATTTTCTAGTTTAAATTTGAGAATACAATTATTTGACATTCGGTTGTCCTAACTGGGGAGCTGTCAATGGTGGTGGTATTTTAAAAACAAAAGTAAGTTTATTTCACTGTTATTCATACTCTGATTGCTTTGAACCACGTTTGAGAAGAGCAGTACAAGCCAGACTGTCGCAGCTGCTGGCAGCTCTGCCCTTTGACATCCTTTGAGTCTCCTTGTCAGTAATAATATACTCACATAAATATCGCTGTCCTATTTTAATGGTAAAATATCTGCTAAAAGAAGGAGGTGTATTATACACACAAATTTAAAAGGCATTTTTCACCTAATCAGAGTAGTCATAAGAAAAAAGCACTTCACTCCACTTGAAAATTTCAATATTAAAGTCCAGAATTGCTGGTTCTTATAAAGACGATGCTAATTTATGACTTCACACATGTCACTTCCATATAATGAAATAATTAGCTGGGAAATTATATTTGCATTCTCAACACTTTTGTACAATAGGAATGTCAGTATAATTAGGCATTAACTACAATTTCAGAGAACTGAAGGTAGCAGCTTTGTGTACAAGTGAATATCTTTTTCCTTTCATTTGCTCCATTCTTATCTTGGTGATTCAGAAAAAGATGTTTAAACAGAGCCTTTCAATGAAAGCCATCACAAAAGTGTGCCATATTAAGGTAATTGCCTACAAGATGAGAAGACAGACATCTTTCTGCCAAATTCTTTGGAAACCAATGGGCTTCATGCCTCAGGCACCAACAATTTGTTAAATTCTGAATATGCCCTTCATTCTAATTTTCCGTTCCACCTCTGCTGTATTAGGCTTTGGCGGCTTGAGCTCTCTAAGGGCAGCTCCTGATCACAGCCACCTTTCATTGAAGAAGAACAAACACCAATCCGTTCTGGCAGGTGCGGTTTTCCAATACACTCAGAAAACAGTTTGGGAAAGAAAGTATTAACAAACTGAGCTCTCAACTGTGAAGAAAAGAACATGCTAAAGGTTACAAATAATTTTATCTCCTGAATAAGGGAAGAATGAATTAGAGTCCACTTTTTTAGAAACTAAAACATAAAGCGTTAAATTATTTGTGCTTTGAGTTTAGTTTGCAAGTAATATTTAAATTTCTCTTTTGCAATTCAGAACTCTTCCCATCTCCCAATCATTTATCCTTCTTTAGTGCTTTATGCAAGAACTACTAAGGCAAGTGGGATTAAGGGACTTTAACGTTTGGAGACCTACAGCTACTTTCTTTTATAATTGCTCCCCCAATCTTCTAAATTGTATCCTTCAATGAAGAAATCACTAAGTGGACCCGGCCAGGGATATTCTCATTGTCTGATAGTGTTAAAAAATACTGACACACGTAAAATCTCTATCCTTGGAGATCTTTAAATATAGCACAGGTAGGGGTCCATTCTGCTGTATCCCTGTCCTTGGTTCGTTGGGAATGGGTATCCTGAAAGAAGAAAGCCAGACTTGATTTTTGGAGGGTCTTCACATACAGAGCGTCTAAGCTCTATACACATGGGAAAGATACATGAACAGACATATATACACATTATTTCCATCTCTCAAAGGTTACGGTTCTATTCTCACTTTTATTTGAAGATGAAGGCAGTGGGAAATGTCCTAGGGTGGTATCTTTGGGTGCCTCTGCTCTGAATGCAGTCTTTCAAATAGTGAAATGATTTTAACATTTATTATTATTAGAAAGAGGTTTTCGTATCATTAAAAGATCTCTTTGAACTTTTTAATTTTTCTGTATTGTTTTAGCTAAAACTTTACCTAGAAAATGCCCCAAACTAAAGGAAAATTACACGGATGACTGAAGTGTTGTTGGTTATTTTTTTAAAACTCATGGTAGCAGGATTTATAGTTAACTTCATGAACAAATACAAATATTTATTTTTATACCAAGAAAGTATGAATACAAACCATTGAGAATTACTAGTGACAACTGATGTCTGCATGGTTACACAATATCCTTTGGCCATTGTATAGAATTGATACCATGCTATATGTGTTTTAAACTAAGCACCTTGAAGCAACTTCTCCTTTCATCTATTTATATGTTACTGATTATCCAGTATTCCTAAATATACTGCTGTGTATGTCCTTCGGTTTATGACAAGTTAGTAGGTATCTACATTTACGAAGATGACAGAGAAGTACGTGGTTATAGAAGTCATGGCTGAAGTCCAAGTTCAGACTCTGTGCCTTATGGGCTGTGCTATGCAACCTTGGGTACATTCTTCACTTCTTTGAGCTTCTGTTTCTTCATGTGTGAAATAAGGAAAACAGTACATGGTCTGGCAACCACCAGGGTCATTACTGTCATCAATGACTTGATGTCCATGAAAGCGTAATTTATAAATGATCACATAGATGCAAGAGATTATAATGCCATCTTTTAAATGCTAAGAACTTGTTACATATTTATTTGGGAAATGGGACCTTTCAAAATTCTTGACGCTTTCTTTTCTCTCTGTAAATCTATCTAAAAAAGTCTCTAGTACTGAATTTTCAGATCTAATAAAAGGAACAAATTACTTTCCCTTACGTGAAAAAAATGGGCAATTTTCACAAAGCACTTTTCTGTCTGTCTACTATTATGTTCCTTTCCCTTTGACCTTTCCTAATTCAAATGACAAAACAGTTTGATTGCCTCTCATTTGGCTCTGTGAGGTATAATAAAGTATTTTCCAGAGCTTTGGAGGGGAAAAAACGTCCAGCTATGGCAGTGAGGGCGAACGGATGCCGTACATTCTTCCAGTCCTCAGTTACTACCTGGAGAGTTGCCTGAAACACATCTATAAATACGGCACTGCCTCTGATTTCATGGGGGAGGGAGTGCATCTGATTGGATGAGTTTTATTAAATGAAACTATAGGAATCTGTAAAAGCAAATTACACTCCCGTTTTAACTAGTAACAGAAATTCTGTTTAATCTTAAATAAATCATGTGATGAAACCACTTTAAACCTTTGTTGAAAGGCCTTGTTAAGCTCCCTAAATTTGAATTGTTGTTTATACATGTTTTGCTGTGTAGGGTATAAAACTCTTTAGAAATGGATTTTGAGAAACTCTCCTTTAAGACAACCCTGAAACCAAAACAGTTTAGACAAACTGCTGGTTGCTAGGGGCAACCTCAGCTTCTAGAATGAATAATTACAAATGTAGGACAAGCATTTGATGAGAGTACACAAGAGAGAGGTCTTCTGAAAAAAAAAAAAACAAGTTCTGATCTTCTGCTTAGGAAATAATAAAGTATATCTTTGTGTTTTTTACACACAAAAGTGAGTCAGCAGGAAATATGGATGTGACCCAATTGGATAAGTAAATCAGAAAGCTAGACCAAGACCAGCCTCTCAGGGCACACATGGTATCTTTCAGACACCACAGGATTTGGTTAAAACACTCAGGAATGATCAAGTAAGATAAGTAGCAGAAAGAAAGACAAAAGCACACAGTTTGCACTCACAACTATGTCTAACAATTCTGGGGCTCAGTTCCCTGCCTGATCTTCAGCCCTTAAAGTAACATAGTTTGGGTACCACCCACCCTGGCTTCTGGACACTGCTTCTCAAAGTACAAAGTGGATGCACCAGCCAGGAGCTGCTTTCCGGCATTGGCCTTGCAAACAGCCCTGCCAGTGTTTCTGCCCATGCACTCCTCAAGCTGTCTTAGAGAGACCATTCTTTGATGTTTACGTGTTATTGTCATGGAAGCACAGAAAACCACAGTAACCAGAAGTAGAAGATGAACTTTCAGAAGGACTACTGAATACTCAAAGACCTAATGATCTTTGGGTCACTTGGGAAGAGCCTCTCTCCCAGAAAATAATTCAGGTTTAAAAAAGAAATAACTGTAAGCAAACCAATGGACAAAACTAGGATGTGGTTAAACAGTGAAATTCCCAAAATGTATTGGAATGTTCATTTCTCTAAAAGACCCTTCTATATGTGTAAACATTTAAAATAGATACCCTTTAAAATATATTTTCCAGTACACATTTAGCTATCTTTATAAAGGGTTCTGTTCTTGCTTTTAGAAATACTGGGGAAGTATGTTAACCTCTTCCTCCAACAAGGCAATTATGCCTGTTGTGTGGCTGAGTGGGATATAACTAAGGCACCAGACTGATCTGGTGATGGTGTGTTCTGTTGGCCAAATACCTACAGGGAAACAACTGCAACCTCGTAAATGCTAAGCTTTCAAACAGTCCTATTATTAGCCTTCCAAGACACAATCTCTAAACATTAGAATTCCACTATGTGCTACAAATCTCTTTCACTAAAAGCTGCGATCATGATATAAGAAAAGGCTTCAGAAGAAAGTTTTCTAAACTTCTGCCTTGTAATAGTGTAGAACAGGTGTCAGTAAACTATCTGACCTGCCTTCATTTTTTTTTTTTTTTTTTTGGTAAATACGGCTTCGTTGGAACACAGCCATGCTCATTTGTCTAGTATTGCTCATGACTGCCTACAATGACAGAGTTGAGTAGAGAAACCATATGACCTGCAGTCCTAAAATCTTTACTATCCGGACCTTAAAAAGAAAAAGTTTGCCAACCCCTGATTTAGAAAACAAAAGGGCAGAAGACAACTTCCAGCAAATTAAAATAGTGCTGGTGATTGAAAAGTGGTCTGCTGACTCTGTAACTTAGTAAGGCTCCAGTACATGTAATGAGGTAATTTAGTCCCAAAGACTCTGACCCATGCAGTTCACTTGTGAGCCCAAGGCATGCAGCCTCAGTTCAGATTTGTGCGTCCTGGTGTGCCAAGTTGATTTCCTCAGGAAGTTCATGCACTAGATATGCTATGGGTCCTTCTGGGTCAGGTCATGACCTAGTTAGGAGTAGGGAGGCACTGAGGCAGAAACTATTTGTGCCAGAAGGCACTCTCCTGTAAGCTGGTAAAACAGAATGGACACAAGCTGAAGCCATTCTTCACGGTTTCAGGAGGGGAGAATAAATGCCGGCCAAATAATTGACAAGAAACCTTAGCGTTCTGGCACAACATTCTTAGGAGTAACTTTAAAAGGCAATTGTTTTACTTGAGTTACTAATGGGAGCAGAGAAGTTGGGATATTTTTTATTTCTTTAGAGGTACTGGGCTAAAACCAACACTCAAGTCAAACTTTACTATAATCTGAAACCGTAAGGCATTAAATTAAAAAAAATTATCTCAGAATGGTAGACAAGGTCTTGCTCTCCCAGAAACATGAAAAAATTCCATTCTAGTTGTCATAGTCTTTTTACTTTAAACTATTTTCTCTTATATAGAAAAATATAATAAAAGGCAGTTAAGAAGGACTCCTTCTAAACAGGGATAAAGGAGAGATGAGTTGAAACCTACTCATGTTTATTCTCAAGGTGGTATATGATTCTCCTAGTATCAAAGGGGATATTTTGATAGCTATGCCTAGACTGGCATACACTGATACATAATTACCATATGTATATAAGATTCAGAAGTCCCATAGTCATAATGGAATTCTACACAGGAGAAAGCAAACTCAAAAGACAATCCTTTCCTTTTTTTTCAAAAATAAAATCCACAAATTCTAATAAGACCCTTAAGAGCTCCCAGGTGTGCAGTATAGATTATGTGAATATAGGAATTATAAGGGCTCCAGACCAAGAATACACTGAGACAAATGAAATTTAAACCAATTTTTTGATGTGTTTGACAGACTAATGCAATATCTAGGCACTGAAAGAAAAACACAGAATGCATAAAGGCCCGCAGTAATGATTGAGACAATAACCTCTGATTAGTAGGTCTATACTGCACGGAATATTAAAGATATAAGAAAGGCTGTGCTGGAGACATAGTCCAGACACAATTATGCTGAATGAGTACATCAGCTCTATTATTTTTATAACCAGAGCTCAACATAAGTACAATACCCTTACTCTAGCAGTGGCACTCTATCTAAATTAGCATCATATAGAGGAAATAGAGTTGGTAAAATAAAAATGCCAAAGAAATGCATTTGCCCAGATAGCACGAAGAAGTCTCAAAAGCATTTCTAACATATTCTTTTATTTTAGAGTGAAACATGAAACCTAATGCAGGTTGGGAAGCTGGCAAGAACTTCACTGCTAAAAGAAGCTAACACTTTTGTATATTTCTATACATAAAGAGGAATTTTTGTTCCTCAGTATGACAAAACAGGAAATTCTGAGGAAGTATTCAATTTTGCTTTTTCTATTTTAGAGTTGGCTAGAGTTCAGATAAATTCATGTATTTAGAATGACCATATATCCCATCCCTCATTTAATAAAGCCTATTTAAAATATTGCCCTTATTAATGACTACCAGAACACAACAGTGTTCCTATCCCTGTAATTCAATTGCCAGAAGTTTGTGCAATAAATCAGGAAAAGGTTAAAATATTTTTCATGCCAGAATAAGACATATCAATCTATTTTATTTGATTACCTTGTGTAATGAGGCTTTCTCAAGGCCAGATTACCTTACTCATTATAATTATGCCAGATCATATTTTTGCTTAAAATGGAAAAGATTAAAAAATGCCAGAAATCCAGTTGAAGCTAGGTATGTTTTTTCTCTTTTGTCCATTTCAGGATATGAGAAATGACATCCTGTTCTCTTTCCAAGAGAAGAGAAGAGAAGAGAAAAGAGAAGAGGAGCAACATTACTCTCATGAAAAGCAGATTAGGCAAATGGTACCTGGACAACCCTCACTTTATTCACTGATTTGAAAATTCAGTAAAATCATCTATAATATTTTCAAATTTCAAAGTCAAATTCCACTCCCATAAAGAAACTCTTATTCACTAGAGTGCAATAATATGCTTCCCTATGTGGTAAAGTTTCCTTTTAAGGGAATACCAGCTGAATTTAACCAATAGAGTTCGTATTTTTTAAAAATATAATTTATCAATAAAGAATAACATAAAGGCATTTTCTGGACTTTTCCCCTCTCCCTAGAATAACCTCTTTTCTGGGCATAAAAGACAAATCTTCCTCCTCATGCGCTTTGAGGGAATTGTCCTCCCCTTTGGGCTCCAGTTGAGTTTCAACAGCCCCCATGTGTTCCCGGGAGTCGGCAGTGGTTACGAGCAGGACAGTATTTCTATGTCCTCCTCTTGCCAAGATGTTTCTCTAAATTGAAATAAGGTCCCTCCAACCATTAACAGCCCCACAAACCTCATGCGGGGTAAAAAGGCCTTTGGTCTCCCTTAAATCATAAAGCAGAACACCGGAAAGAAGATAATCTTAAGAGGCCACGCGGTGGCTCATGCCTGTAATCCCAGCACTTTGGGAGGCTGAGGCGGGCGGATAATGAGGTCGGGAGATCGAGACCATCCTAGCTAACACAGTGAAATCCCGTCTCTACTAAAAATACAAAAAATTAGCTGGGCGTGGTGGTGGGCGCCTGTAGTCCCAGCTACTCGGGAGGCTGAGTCAGGAGAATGGCGTGAACCCGGGAGGCGGAGCTTGCAGTGGGTGGCGATCCCGCCACTGTACTCCAGCCTGGGCGACAGAGCAAGAGTCCATCTCAAAAACAAAACAAATCAAATAAACAAACAAACAAAAGTCTTAAAGCAAGAAGAAGCAGGGAGGGCAAAAGAATAGTGGCCATGAGAAGTGGAGTCAGGACTTTTCTTGTAACTCTTCAGAACTGTACTTTGAAAAATATAAACACATGACACCTATAAGAATGGCTAAAAATATAAAGGCTAATGATACCACAAACTGGGAAAGATGGGGAGCAACTAGGACTCCCACATGTTGTTGGTGGAAATGAAAAATGGTACAACTTCCCACCTCTTCAGCAGTTTCTGGTAAAGTTAAACATCACCTATCATATGACCCAGCAATTATACTCCTAGAAAATAAAATAAATGCATAGGTCCACTGAGAGATTTGTACATAAATGTTCATGGTAACTTTATAATAGCTAAAACTGGAAACAACTCAAATGTCCATCAACAGAATATTCTTGCTTTATTCGTGCTGGATAATAAAGAGACTGTGGTATATTCACACAATAGAAAACTACTCAGTAATAGAAAGGGATGGCTGGGGGCGGTGGCTCACACCTGGAATCCCAGCACTTTGGGAGGCTGAGGCAGGTGAATCACGAGGTCAAGAGATCGAGACCATCTTGACCAACATGGTGAAACCTTGTCTCTACTAAAAATTAGCCGGGCATGGTGGCACATGCCTGTAGTCTCAGCTACTTGGGAGGCTGAAGCAGGAGAATTGCTTGAACCCGGGAAGTGGAGGTTGCAGTGAGCCGAGATCGTGCCACTGCACTACTCGAGCCTGGGGGACACAGCAAGACTCCATCTCAAAAAAAAAAAAAAAAAAAAAGGGACAAACTACTGTTAATGCAACAACATGGATAAACTGCAAAACCATACTGTTTAGTGAAAGATATCAGACTCAGGATTGCATACTGTGTGGTGTGGTTCCATTTATATGAAGTTTAAGAATAGACATAACCAATCTGGAGTTACAAAGGAGCATAGTAGTTGTCTTTGGTAGCGTCGGAGGTTGATTTGAAGGGGATATAAGGAAACTTACTAGGATAATAGCAGTGCTATGTACCTTGATCTGGGGGATGATTCCATAGGGGTATACATTTTCCAAATATATTTTGCTGTGTACTTAAGATATATGCATTTACCAAATGCTAATTAAACTTCAATAAAACAGCAAGAAAAATGAGTTACTTCTAAAAGAAGCTTCTAATAAAGCACAAACAATATACAGTCCATATAAGTAATTTTCAAGCTTATGTGCTAATATCAAGACAATCAAAGAGATGGTGAAAGGATTTTAAAACAAGGAGAGAAAATTTAACAACCTATTGAAACATGTGAACTTGCATTTTCTTAGGAAGAGAAATCTTTTATGGGACTTTCCGCTATGACTGTTAGAGGCATATGCTGAATGGATCTCAGGAATGATTTCTATTCTAGTGAATAGTACTATAGTGAAATATTCAATACTTCCTGTTTGAGTTATTTACTTAGTAACTGCTACTAAAATGCTTATAGACCATTTTTGAGCCAAAGTTTGTTTCCTTGAAGTGTTTTAGACATTATAATAAAGTTGTATATGAATTTCAAAATGTATACACAAGCTACAAATAGCCTCACATATTTTATAATTTAATAAATTGTTTAGTAAAATCTAGTGCTTATTATAATAATTGAGCTGATATGTCATAAGAAAGCATAATTATGAAGTAAAGGTAGCTATTAATTCAAATACAACTTTGAAAATTAGTTCTACAATAAATTTTACTACATAACTTAAAATAACTATTTTATATTTTCTGCATATATTAATTAAAGTACAGTGTAAACAAAGATATATTTACTAAGGAAAGGATAATGAATATTAATAATTCATTATTCCACAAACTGATTTATTATTAAAATAGCCTTTGTAGAACTTTCGCTGTTGAAAAGATTTTGTGAGAGGGAAGAAAGAATACATTCAGAAAAACAAAAAGAAGAAATAATAATCTACATATTGTTTTTCTCCATAGCTAGTGCCATGTAGGTTTAGCCAACTTTATTATTAAAGACTGCCAGATAAGAATGCCAAAAAAAAAAAAGATTGTGCACGCAAGCTTCTATCATTACAATAATATCTTTCTACAATATACTTACATTGGATAATATTAGGCTCCAAACAAAATTTACAGAATTATATTTTAGGTCATACAAACAATAAAGAGATTATTGCATACAAATAATGTGAAGATATTTTATGACTTTTGTTATTATAGACCAGAAGTAGGTAAACTTTTTCTGTAAAGACCCAGACAGTTAAGTTTTGTGGGCCACAATTTCTGTAGTATAATCAGCTAACCATATGAAAAAACTTCTTAGCTTGAAGTCTGTACATAAACAAGTGACAGGATGGATTTGGTCCATCAGTCATAATTTTCTGATTCCTGACATAGATCACTAATAACCATAATTGTATCATAAAAATGCTAGCAGAGTCATTTAAAAAGTTCACACCGTTTATTTCGACAATCACTAAAATAGATCTCCCCACCCCACCCCCCCAATAAAAGTTCCATTCCTATTTGGTATCACCCACACCAATGCCAAAGGCAGACCTCGAGACTCCATTATCATCCAACTGAAGGGGAGCAGCTGTCCCTTCTCTCCCTTCTTGATCACTGGCTGAAATCCACTTGCTCTGCAAGGATTAGGTGTTGCCTCCTTCCTCACAACTAACATGCCATAGTGATTTCTCCCTCTTCTAAATCCTTTCCATTTACTCTGTTCAGACTTTACACCATTTGGCACTTTGTCAATGATAGCATCCTCCATAAAAATAATATGCTTTTAGTACATTATTTAAAACTTCATTATATATGGTTTGTAATACTAACTTTCTTATGTGTGTGTTTAAAGTTATTTTTGAAGTAAAATGTAAGGTCCTTCTGGTCAAAGACTGTGACTCCTTTTCTTTTTGTGTGTTGCTAGACAAAGGCATCCTGGTAGTGGTGAAGATGAGTACTTTTAGGCAGCTCACAGAGCTGATCTCACTTTGAGCACCATGGGAGGTAAAGACCTCAGGGTAGCTGGCCTCTTGTGCAGCTAAAGTGTTTGGAAAGCCAGAACAAAGTGAAAGGAAGACCCTAGAGTGGGTCAGTTTTCTGCCAAAGATAGAGAACATAGCTATAGAATGCTCCCAGCCTACAGTGTAGAGCTGTTGTTGGGAAGTGGCTGCTCAGCCAGTGCCTGTATGCCCTAGTCTCTCATGCAGTTGGACTACATGACTAGTTCTTGCCAATGGAGTGTGAGTAGAAATGATGTCAGCCACTTCCATAACTATCCCATAAAAACTTCCTACTATCCCCCTGCCTGCCAGCTGGATGTCAATACTCGAAGGCATATTAAAAGCCATGTTGTTAAAGGGTGTGTCAGCTTGGATCCCTGAATACCTATATAAAGCAGAGCCCTACTATAGATTGGATATTAAGCGAGCAAGGAATATATTTCTGGGTTATGTTAGGTCATTGAAATTTAACCAATTATTTGTTTCACCAGTTAGCATAACCTTATTTGGAACAGATGACCTCTCTATTGTGACTGGAGTGAACTGGATATTATTGGACTGTTTGCTGGCATTCAGTAATGCCACAGAGAAAGAAGTCTAAGGACAATCTAATTTACCCCTGTGGTATGTGACTTGCTTATTATATTAACTTTTAAGTTAAACTCAGCCACCTTTGAAATGATGATAGTCTTGATAATGTCAATATCAATATGGTAATCATAAGAATCCAGAATAAGTCCTTTGAAATTGGCTGTATCATGTAAAGCATGCACAATGTCTTTTTAAAGGTGAGATAAAGAGTTACTGTAAAACAAAATGCCAGAATAGGAACAGCTCCGGCCTCCAGCTCCCAGCATGAGTGACACAGAAGACGGGCGATTTCTGCATTTTCAACTGAGGTACCAGGTTCATCTCACTGGGGTGTGTCAGACAGTTGGCGCTGGTCTGTGGGTGCAGCCCGATCAGCCAGAGCTGAAGCAGGGCGAGGCATCACCTCACCTAGGAAGCACAAGGGGGAAGGGAATTCCTTTTCCTAGCCAAAGGAAATTGAGACTCACAACACCTGGAAAATTCGGTAACTCCTACCCTAATACTTCGCTTTACCAAGGGTCTTAGCAAATGGCACACCAGGAGATTATATCCCACACCTGGCCCAGAGGGTCCCATGCCCATGGAGCCTCCCTCATTGGCAGCACAGCAGTCTGACATCTAACTATAAGGCGGCAGTGAGGCTGGGGGAGGGGCGCCTGCCATTGCTGAGGCTTAAGTAGGTAAACAAAGCCTCCATGAAGCTTGAATTGGGTGGAAACCACCACAGCTCAAGGAGGCTGGCCTGCCTCTGTAGACTCCTCCTCTGGGACAGGGCATAGCTAAACAAAAAGCAGCAGAAACCTTGGCAGAGGTAAATGCCCCTGTCTGACAGCTTTGAAGACAGCAGTGGATCTCCCAGCACAGAGGCTGAGATTTGAGAACGGACAGACTGCCTGCTCAAGTGGGTCCCTGACTCCTGAGTAGCCTAACTGGGAGACATCCCCCACTAGGTGCAGACTGACACTTCACACCTCACACAGCGGGGTACACTCCTGAGATGAAGCTTCCAGAGCAATAATCAGACAGCAACACTCGCTGTTCAGCAATATTCTATCTTCTGCAGCCTCCACTGCTGATACCCAGGCAAACAGGGTCTGGAGTGGACCTCAAGCAAACTCCAACAGACCTGCAGCTGAGGGTCCTGACTGTTAGAAGGAAAACTAACAAACAGAAAGGACATCCACACTAAAACCCCATCAGTAAGTCACCATCATCAAAGACCAAAGGCAGATAAAACCACAAAGATGGGGAAAAAGCAGTGCAGAAAAGCTGGAAATTCAAAAAATCAGAGTGCATCTCCCACTCCAAAGGAATGCAGCTCATCGCCAGCAACGGAACAAAGCTGGACGGAGAATGACTTTGATGAGTTGAGAGAAAAAGGCTTCAGTCAATCAAACTTATCAGAGCTAAAGGAGGAACTACGTAACCAGCGCAAAGAAACTAAAAACCTTAAAAAAAGAATGGATGAATGGATAACTAGAATAATCAATGAAGTGAAGACCTTAAAAGAACTGATAGAGATAAAAACCATAACATGAGAACTACATGACAAACGCACAAGCTTCAGTAACCGACTCAATCAACTGGAAGAAAGAGTATCAGCGATTGAAGATCAAATGAATGAAATGAAGCGAGAAGAGAAGTGTAGAGAAAAAAGAGTAAAAAGAAATGAACAAAGCCTCCAAGAAATATGGGATTATGTGAAAAGACCAAATCTATGTCTGATTGATGTGCCTGAAAGTGACGGGGAAAATGGAACCAAGTTAGAAAACACTCTGCAGGATATCATCCAGGAGAACTTCCCCAACCTAGTAAGGCAGGCCAACATTCAAATTCAGGAAATACAGAGAATGCCACAAAGATACTCCTTGAGAAGAGCAACTCCAAGACACATAATTGTCAGATTCACCAAAGTTGAAATGAAGGAAAAAATGTTAAAGGCAGCCAGAGAGAAAGGTCAGGTTACACACAAAGGGAAGCCCATCAGACTAACAGCAGATCTCTCAGCAGAAATTCTCCAAGCCAGAAGAGAGTGGGGGCCAATATTCAACATTCTTAAAGAAAAGAATTTTAAACCCAGAATTTCATATCCAGCCAAACTAAGTTTCATAAGTGAAGGAGAAATAAAATCCTTTACAGATAAGCAAATGCTTAGAGATTTTGTCACCACCAGGCCTGCCCTACAAGAGATCCTGAAGGAAGCACTAAACATGGAAAGGAACAACAGGTACTAGCCATTGCAAAAACATGTCAAAATGTAAAGTCTATCGATGCTAGGAAGAAACTGCATCAACTAGCGAGCAAAATAACCAGCTAAGATCATAATGACAGGATCAAGTTCACACATAACAATATTAACCTTAAATGTAAATGGACTAAAAGGTCCAATTAAAAGACACAGACTGGCAAATTGGATAAAGAGTCAAGACCCATCAGTTTGCTGTATTCAGGAAACCCATCTCACATGCAGAGACACATATACGCTCAAAATAAAGGGATGGAGGAAGATCTACCAAGCAAATGGAAAACAAAAAAAAGCAGAGGTTGCAATCCTAGTCTCTGATAAAACAGACTTTAAACCATCAAAGATCAAAAGAGACAAAGAAGGTCATTACATAATGGTAAAGGGATCAATTCATCAGGAAGAGCTAACTATCCTAAATACATATGCACCCAATACAGGAGCACCCAGATTCATAAAGCAAGTCCTTAGAGACTTACAAAGAGACTTAGATTCCCATACAATAATAATGGGAGACTTTAACACCCCACTGTCAACATTAGACAGATCAATGAGACAGAAAGTTAACAAGGATATCCAGGAATTGAACTCAACTCTGCACCAAGCGGACCTAATAGACGTCTACAGAACTCTCCACCCCAAATCAACAGAATATACATTCTTCTCAGCATCACATCACACTTATTCCAAAATTGACCACATAATTGGAAGTAATGCACTCCTCAGCAAATGTAAAAGAATAGAAATTACAACAAACTGTCTCTCAGACCACAGTGCAATCAAACCAGAGCTCAGGACTAAGAAACTCAATCAAACTGCTCAACTACATGGAAACTGAACAACCTGCTCCTGAATGACTACTGGATACATAACGAAATGAAGGCAGAAATAAAGATGTTCTTTGAAACCAATGAGAACAAAGATACAGCATACCAGAATCTCTGGGACACATTTAAAGCAGGGTGTTGAGGGAAATTTATAGCACTAAATGCCCACAAGAGAAAGCAGGAAAGATCTAAAATTGACACCCTAACATCAAAATTAAAAGAACTAGAGAAGCAAGAGCAAACACATTGAAAAGCTAGTAGAAGGCAAGAAATAACTAAGATCAGAGCAGAACTGAAGGAGATAGAGACACAAAAAACCCTCCAAAAAATCAGTGAATCCTGGAGCTGGTTTTTTGAAAAGATCAACAAAATTGATAGACTGCTAGCAAGACTAATAAAGAAGAAAAGAGAGAAGAATCAAATAGATGCAATAAAAAATGATAAAGGGGATATCATCACTGACCCTACAGCAATACAAACTACCATCAGAGAATACTATAAACATCTCTATGCAAATAAACTAGAAAACCTAGAAGAAATGGATAATTTCCTGGACACTTACACTTTCCCAAGACTAAACCAGGAAGAAGTTGAATCCCTGAATAGACCAATAGCAGGCTCTGAAATTGAGGCAATAATTAACAGCCTACCAACCAAAAAAAGTCCAGGACCAGACGGATTCACAGTCGAATTCTACCAGAGGTACAAGGAGGAGTTTATACCATTCCTTCTGAAACTATTCCAATCAATAGAAAAAGAGGGAATCCTCCCTAACTTGTTTTATGAGGCCAACATCATCCTGATACCAAAGCCTGACAGAGATACAACAAAAAAAGAGAATTTTAGACCAACATCCCTGATGAACATCAATGCAAAAGTCCTCAATAAAATACTGGCAAACCAAATCCAGTAGCACATCAAAAAACTTATCCACCATGATCAAGTGGGCTTCATCCATGGGATGCAAGGCTGGTTCAACACACGCAAATCAATAAATGTAATCCAGCATATAAACAGAACCAAAGACAAAAACCACATGATTATCTCAATAGATGCAGAAAAGGCCTTTGACAAAATTCAACAGCCCTTCATGCTAAAAACTCTCAATAAATTTGGTATTGATGGAACGTATCTCAAAATAATAAGAGCTATTTATGACAAACCCACAGCCAATATCATACTGAATGGGCAAAAACTGGAAGCATTCTCTTTGAAAACTGGCACAAGACAGAGATGCCCTCTCTCACCACTCCTATTCAACATAGTGTTGGAAGTTCTGGCTAGGGCAATCAGGCAAGAGAAAGAAATAAAGGGTATTCAGTTAGGAAAAGAAGTCAAATTGTCCCTGTTTGCAGATGACATGATTGTGTATTTAGAAAACCCCACTGACTCAGCCAAAAATCTCCTTAAGCTGATAAGCAACTTCAGCAAAATCTCAGGATACAAAATCAATGTGCAAAAATCACAAGCATTCTTATACACCAGTAACAGACAAACAGAGAGCCAAATCATGAATGAACTCCCATTCACAATAGCTTCAAAGAGAATAAAATATCTAGGAATCCAACTTACAAGGGATTTAAAGGACCTCTTCAAGGAGAACTACAAACCACTGCTCAGTGAAATAAAAGAGGACACAAACAAATGGAAGAACATACCATGCTCATGGATAGGAAGAATCAATATCGTGAAAATGGCCATACTGCCCAAGGTAATTTATAGATTCAATGCCATCTCCATCAAGCTACCAATGACTTTCTTCATAGAAGTGGAAAAAACTTCTTTAAAGTTCAAATGGAACCAAAAAAGACCCCGCATCGCCAAGACAATCCTAAGTCAAAAGAACAAAGCTGGAGGCATCATGCTACCTGACTTCAAACTATACTACAAGGCTACAGTAACCAAAACAGCATCGTACCGGTACCAAAACAGAGATATAGACCAATGGAACAGAACAGAGTCCTCAGAAATAATACCACACATCTACAGCCATCTGATCTTTGACAAACCTGAGAGAAGCAAGAAATGGGGAAAGGATTCCCTATTTAATAAATGGTGCTGGGAAAATTGGCTAGCCATAAGTAGAAAGCTGAAACTGGATCCTTTCCTTACTCCTTGTACGAAAATTAATTCAAGATGGATTAGAGACTTAAATGTTAGACCTAATACCATAAAAATCCTAGAGGAAAACCTAGGTAATACCATTCAGGACATAGGCATGGGCAAGGACTTCATGTCTAAAACACCAAAGTGGGAGCTAAGCTATGAGGATGCAAAGGCATAAGAATGATACATTGAACTTTGGGGACTTAGGAGAAAGGATGGGAGGTTAGTGAGCAATAAAAGATTACTCACTGGGTACAGTGTATACTGCTCAGGTGATGGGTGCACCAAAATCTCACAAATCACCACTAAAGAACTTACTCATGTAACAAAATGCCACCTCTGCCCTAAAAACCTACGAAAATAAAATAAAATAATATCACTATCAGAAAAAAAAAAAAAAGCCAATGTTTTCCCTTTCTGGAATTTCTTCTTTTTATTTCTGAAAATGCAATGCAGACTAGCCACCAACATGAAGCTACATTTGTATGGAGGCAGCCTGGATGCTGTCAAGATAAACTAGTTCTGTTTATATGATTGCATGTCCTTTGAGTGTGTGTATTTCTGCCAACCTCAGAATTTTAGGTATTTCTAATTTCATCCATGTGCTTTAACAGGCTACAGTGAAACTCACATTATAGAGAAATAAACCGTCTTTTTTCACATTCTAGGAATTTCAGTGATGATAAAAATTTTTAGCCAGATCAACTGCAATTTAAATCCAATTTTTTTCTTGGAGTAGAGTGTATTATAGAGAATAAAAGAGGGCGTGGTGGCTCACACCTGTAATCCCAGCACTTTGGGAGGCTGAGGCGGGCAGATCACAAAGTCAGGAGATCGAGACCGTCTTGGCTAACACGGTGAAACCCCAACTCCACTAAAAATACAAAAAATTAGCCAGGTGTGGTGGCACATGCCTGTAGTCCCAGCTACTTTGGAGGATAAGGCAGGAGAATTGCTTGAACCCGGAGGCAGAAGTTGCAGTGAGCCAAGATCGTGCCACTGCACTCCAGCCTGGGCAACAGAGTGAGACTCCGTTTCAAAAAAAAAGAAAAGTTCTTTTAACTATTCTGCTTTTTTTTTTTTTAAATAAAGTCCAATATGTATAGAATTTTAAATCTCCTTCTTAAAAATAAGTTACTCTCTTGCCTTGAGGATGAAGTCTGCACTTCTAAACATGATTCATATGTTCTTCTTGTCCAGGCTCTTGTTTTTACCTCAGTGTTCCACCCTCCTACCACTGTGCATCTTGCATTCTGTGCAGCAGCCACTCTGAATTCCTTTCCATTTCTCCGGTGTGCTTTGCTTTGTCTCATCTCCTGCCTTTGCACACACAGGTCCCTCTGCCAAGGTGCAGTACCCACCTCCTCCCTACCTCTCCATTCTCCTTAGCTTACTTCCACTCAGTCTTCAGGTCCCAGCTTAGATGTAATTTCTTTCCCAGAAAGAAATTATAAGGTGTTAAGTCTTGAAAGACTTAAGTTAATGATCAGTTATTAAGTTAATGATTAAGTTAATGATCAATTTAAGTTAATGATCAGTGTCCTTTAGAATGTAGGCTTTGTAAGGTCATGGTAGATCTTTTTGATGCTAACATTAATGCATATCATAGTGTACAGAACATAGTACATGCTCAGAAAATATTAATTGAATGTTGCTGAATCTAGAACAATCCTCATATGATGTTGTGGTCTACAACATCACATAGAAAATGATGTTACTGACCTACTAACTAAAGGACACTTGTCTTGAATTATGTTATCCCCAGGATCACCTGAGGCCAAAAGAACTAAAGTATTGAAAGCGTAGGGCATAGGACATAAGTTGTCCTTTGTATAGTAAATAATTGTATTCAGTGACCAAATTCATGACTTTAAACTCATTATACACTAACTGACTGAAATAGGGCAATGCAGACTGACTTTGAAAAAAAAAAAAGGTCAAAAATAACATACACACAATTTACAAAAGAAACCCTTCTCTGATTTGGATAATTTAAGCTTGCAAGATTTGCTTCTTCTAGTCTAGACGTTCAGGGGAAACCATCCGGCAGCAGCAGACCAGATGCTCCTCTCTGGGCAACCATCACTGCTTGCCAGCATATGCTCATTGATTTTGGAGTTCTTCTTTGAACTAACATTTGACTTGATCTAGAGTACTTCTGAGCTTGTATATTTTGCTGTCTCAAAATTTGCTCTTGATATTAATCTCTCCATCCTCCCTCTTCCATGTGGCCTTGTATTTCTAATCACAACCATCCACAACAATCTTCCTGCTTCAAGCTTCACACTTGTATAATGACAGCTGGTGTCAAACCAAGCTGTCCTCCACATTCCCGGGACAGAGGCCTGTGGCTGCTGCCATTTCCACCACCATCATGGCAATGCTCTTGGCAGACTCAAGGCCTCGGAACCTGGCACTCAAATGCCAAGGCTTCTGGGAGTATGGCAGGCATTGAGGTATGGGGATAGGCCCGGTGGGGAGAGGGAATGTTTGCCTATAACTATTTCTCTGACATACATAAATACAGCAGAGCTAGGGAGACTTTAAAAAAATGGCAGCATGGCAATCAGAATTTTTCTTTGGCCACAGACTGTGATGTAGAAGAAGAAAAGCTCTCAGCTCTACACCACAGCATCATCGGTTTACCAGTGCATTCTCATTCACAGGGCTGGAGGGAGAAGGCTCATACAAGGGTGTTTTCTAGGGCCAGTTGACCAGAAAGTATTATTGAAAGTCTTAAATGGATAATGAGAGATATTTTTGTATATTACATGTACAAATGCTTAGCAATCCATGGCTGGGTTTTTACCTTGTGTAACTGATAATACTGGAAGGCACCAACTCCACCTTGTTCTTCTGCAGTCCAGAGCACCAGCCGCAGAGTCCTCTTTGGACGCAGCCCTGGGAAAATAATAAAATTAAAAAAGCGATACTTTAGTTGATTTTGAATTTTATAAAAAAATGGCAGGGTCCCTCATCTGCCACGTGGAGACAGGAGGAAATCAGAGGCACTCATCTCTCACTGGTGTGGTTACCTCCTTCAGGGTATGGCTGGCACAACAAAAGAGCAACTTCAGGGCTGATCTCCAGCCCAGGTTAATGGAGAAAGGGGTTGCGACAAATGTAGTTTGCAGGCCAGAAAGTGAGAGCCTCTCATCACATCCTTAACTGGATATCCTGCCCAGAAGAACCCAATGGATGGCCAAGATCAGTGAGATATTAGATCATATCTGGAAGATGCAGTTAGGACGACCCCAAGCTGATTGTGGGGTCTTTCAATGATCTTAATTGAAATTAAATCGTTTGGGTCTACTTAAGGATAAGCCGTATAGGGCATGACTTTTTAGTCTAAACATACAAGCATAGCTAGATGCCCATGCTATCTTCAGTAATGTAATAACTGAAAAGCAGATTCAATAGTTATGCTTCCCCATGGCCAATTTCTTCTCCTACTTGGAAATAGAAGGTCATTCCCTTAAGGTCAATGAAAATTAATTGAATGAAGATGATATTTATTGACCTTATTACTGCACAAACAGCTTGGTGGCAATTTTATTGACTTGTGATACACAAATTTGTATCCTGGACTTGTTAAAGTTTATGGCAGATGTGGTGGATCCAGAACTATTTTTGGCTGACAATGTCTGCTCAGTGAAAGTTACCTACAAGGAATCTGTTTCTGAAGTTTAAAAAAACGGCAAAAGAGTGTGCTAAAAGTGCTACTTTGTGACCAAGAATTAACACCTGTTCTGATTCAGACTGATAATGGCATTTCTGAGAAATAACAAAGGCAGAAAAATGTGAAGCTGTGCTTAAATCTTATTAAGAGCATTTTCCCACCTCCTCATGGGGAACCATAGGAAGGGTTAAAATGGACTTTGAGTGGCTCTGAGATGGACACACCACATATCTCAAGTATAACCACATATGTGCTGCCACCCAGGTACATGGCCCTTGAAGGAGCCAGCTGGCTAGCTGCAGCCTGGATGACAAATGCTCCTGGGACACAGAGCTCTCTCCTGTCTCTTACAGGCTTCAAAAGGCATTCTCCTTCCCTAAGCCTAGTGCTAAGGAGCTGAAAAGGAGGAGCTACACTTTTTTATGAAATTGAATCTAGTTGTGAAATCACTTTATACTTCAGCATGTTAACATAATTTAAAAAGCATAGGTTTAGGATGCAGGTTGACCATAGTTGCAGTTAAAACATGGACAAGCAATTTCTACATTCAGTTCCTCAGCAATCCTATTGGTGTTTCCGTCGAAGTCCATATAGAATCCAACTTCTCATCTTGGCCACTACTGTGGTCTAAACCCCCACCCTCTGTTGTCTGGATTGCTGCAGTGGCCTCCTAACTGGGCTTGTTGCTGAAGCCCTCACCTCTCTTCAGGTGATGCTCCACACTGTAACCAGGAGAGTGTTGGCAAAACCTAAGCCAGATAATGTCATTTCTTGGCTCGAAACCTCCAATAACCAGAAGTAAGCTTCTGGAAGACAGGGATCTATGCTTTTTATTCATTGTAATGTCGCCAATTCCTAGATTGTTTGACACACATTAGGTGCCCAATAAATGGTACTGAAGGAACAAATAAATGCAAACCTTAGTGTCTTGATTAGAATGAAATTTGAAGCCACTTATCCAGTCTCATCTTCTAAAAGTCTTCTGCTAGCTCATTCCCAGGCAAGGTGTTATATTTGAAAAAGGCAGACAGATCTGGTGAATCTTGCTATCATTCGGCACTAGCTGTGTAACTACTGGGAAATTTATCTACCTGAAATTATGCCTCTTTATCTGAAAGATGAAGATAACATTATGTGCCTATGCCATAACCCCTTTTCAAATTGAATGAGATGTGATAACACATTAAGACAAACCTGGGGCTGGCATGTAATTGGCATTCAATAAGTGAACAATAAAACCACATAACACACTTTCACCTCACAGAGTAGAAGGAATATCTAAATGCCCAGAGAGGAAATTCTTCCAAAGGACTTTGAATACTTGGAGAACAAGAATTCTAGAGTGCCCACTGTTTGCTCTACCGAGTCAAACCACCTACCCACATTCCTAGCATAAACTTATTAAACTGTTGTCTGAGGAAGAAATCTAATCAGGATTGCTAAAAATAACAATCTATGGTTTCTTTCAAAGGAATGTGCTTAAAGTCAATTTAAATGAAATAACTTGCTTGTAACAGGTAAAAATAAGAAAGGATAAAGTACTATTATTGTTTATATGCTGCAAATAAAAATTCTAAACATTTTTTAAATCCACAAGAAAAGGAAAAAATACACTTTCTTTTTACATATCTGTGCACCTACCAGTAAAATACTACCAAATTATTAAAATGACAAAATTCTCTAAATAAGAATAAACAGGCAGCACAGGCTGTAGAATATTCATTTTTAAAAAGCAAACGCTCTGAATATCCCCATAGATTTTGTGTGCCACATGAAAGTTATTATCCTATAGGGTTAGTCTCCTTTACATTCCAAATCAGTCACATGGCCAGTGATGTATTAAGGTAATAAAGAGGTAATTGATTTGAAGTGAGGAATGCTAAGGCCTCAGCACAACAACAGCATAGTTGGTGCATAGCTCGCCCTGAAAAGACTAACAAGCCTGCTCAAGCCCTTGAGAAGTTTAGCATCCATTAGCAGGGAACCCTAGCACCTACTTGACAGCGTGAAGGCCTTAGGAAGAAGTTAGGAAGCCAGTAGATTAGCAAATATTGAGTCCAAAGTCTCTTTCTACTCTGACAGTCTGATTGTCCCTGAACCTGAGAGAAATGCGTGAGGCTTCATTCAAGAACTAGACCTTAAACCTAGTGGGGGAGTTCAGGTCCCCTGTCTACCCAAATCCATGATGGACAGTGTGGGGTACAGAAAGGCATTGGCTGTGGAGTCTGAATGAGCCGTGTTTCACTCCTGGCTCTGCTGCTTCTGGCTCTGTGAGATTAGATTAATTATAATACCTAATCTCTTCATCTATATAATAAGGAAAATGGTAATTGCCTGATGGGATTGTTATGAAAGTTAAATGAAACAAGGCAAATGTATATCAAGCATAGTCCCTTGCACATAGTAGGTTTTCAAGAATTGTTTATTAGCTTTTCTCTCCATCACTCTAGACCTTTCTGGTCAGTGCCAACAGTCACCAGGGAGAGCGTGTGGTAGAACTAGGTGAGATGCATGGTCCTCAGGCCGCTTCTTTAGGAGCCCCAGAACACTTTTGTTTATACAGAATGCATAAGCCCAGTCAAGGGAAAAAACAGATTTCATCTAACCTGTAGGAAAACACATAACTTCTTTCAGTACAGAAAGCTCCCTCATCCCAATATAGAGCATATCCAAATCTAAATAAATAGAAACAAGTTCTTCCCTTTTAAAATGAGGGCCAATCAGAATGTTTAGTTTTTGGATAAAGTCAAAAGGCTAAATATATCTGAAATCTGAAGACAACTGATATAAGGACATCTATATTTATCATTTTCAAATGATAGAATTTATTGTGTATCTTAAATCCAAACTAGTTTGAAAAACCATAAGTCTTAAATATATACAAGAAAGCAACAACAACAACAATAATAAAGCAATAACAATGGTAGCAACAAAACAAGTGATATGAGGTCAAATGTATGGAATTAATTCTGTGGCAGATTTGGGGTAAGTGGAAGCTCTGTTGTAAGCCTGGCCCCTATTCTGTCATGGCTTGGTAGCATGCAGCTCCATTTCCAAGGCAAGCACGTGAGAGTGAGAGAAAGTCCTAGAATTAGAAGAGGCAGGGAGGACCCTGCTGAGTCTTAGCTGGTTAGGAGTCAGGTCTCATTGAGGTTTTGTTAGGGGAGAGGCAATCAGTTCTCCTATAAATGTATAGAAGGTACCAGAGATGCCTTGACCTCCTGGAATCTACAGTACGACTTCCAGATAATACAACAGTTTATAGCCATCATGGTTTTCCTTTAAAACAACATCAACTACCAATAATGTGTCAGAACTTGGTTTTGGTTTATGAAATAGGATATACATGCATTTCATTTTCATTTCATTGAGGAGAATACTAATACTAGGGGAATAAGAAATTATGAAAAAAATTTCTTTGGACTTTTTTTTTTCATTATTCTTAAATTTAAAGAATTCTGAGAGAAAAATTATGATTAAGCTGATAATTTGAAAGGTCAGTTGACTGTCTTACACTTGCACAAAGAGAGGGGCAGAGCAAAGTAAACTTGACTCTCAGCAGGAAAAGATTAATCCAGCCTTGTAGACAACTTTCCTAAATCATGAAATCTACAGAACACTGTTAACAATATGTGTTGACCCCAACACTAATTTACTATTCGGTTTCAACCCTCCAGAACTATAGATAAGTATTGTTCTCCCTTCTGTGATCTAACTTTGCAGAGAAAACACAACTTCCTTCTGCAGTAAATATACTCATTTTCTACTAGTTCACAAATACAACTGTTGTCCCACTCTGTTTCAGCAACAGCTCAGAAGAGAGTGCCTACACTTATATTCCTGCAATAAACTTAACTAATAAGAGTACAGTATCTGAGACACAAAAGTAAATAATGACATGGTAGCATGTGAATTGAATGACAAGAGGTAGTAAAGCAGAGTGGTTAAATGCATGGGTTTGGGGGTTGAGACCTCTTTCTGCTTTGGGCAAATTACATAATCTGTCATATAATTTATGAGCACATTATCACTGATAAAATAGGGGCATGGTTAGACAAAGATAAATTATTTTAGTGAAGTAAACTGCAACTACTTCTCTTTAAAGGCAGGAACAGAAGATCACCTTGAAGATCTTTGTTCTTGGAAGAATCCCTTGGTGTCTCTCTTAGTTATGTAAATATAAAGCAATTAGGCACTTTGGGGAAGCATTAGGGCAGGGCAAAAAAATGTTTTTTAAACTCCATCTTGCAAACTGCTACCTTTTCAGCCACCCCAAGAAACAATCTGCACACTTGTCAGGAGGAGAATCAGTGTAGGAAAAGGAGCCCAGGGCCTTCTGGGGGGAAGCCCTAGTGTCCTTATCCCGTTTCTGTGACTGGAGGCCAGGAATGAGAGACCTATTGGCTCAGGGTGACACTGACTAAGGTCCCAGAGCAGGGAAGTTCCTGGAAGCCATGGAAATAAAGTGATCCTAATGAAAGGAGGAATCTGGGCTGTTGATCTGGGCTCAACAAAATGGCCTCAGGTTCTAGGGGAAGGACTAATTTCAGACTAGCATGAGGCCAACTCCAGAAGCGCCTCCAGACCAGCCAGCCTGGCACAGTGGTTACAATTTAGGGAACAATGGCTGAGGATGGAAATGCAAACAAAGGGAGTTGTAACCCTGTCACCCAAAATGGTTACCCTGTGACATGGATGTGCAAATGGTGCCATATAGCAGACACCAGGGACGGCAGAAGCCACAGACAGACACAGCTACGGGCTTCTGCAGGAGGACTGACCCATTTGGCCCGAGTAAAGTCAGGATTCATGGACAATTCGGGGGCAGTGGGAGGGATCTCAAGAGGAGATAATAGACTTCCTGCTAATAAGCCCTGTGGAGACTTGGGTGATTAACTGTAAAGAAGATTAAAGAGATGTGATAATATTTATAACCTGTGTTTGTGGAACAGATCTTAACAGCTATAATTTCCATGATTCAAAGGCAACAGTCCTACCTCATTATAATGATTAAGATTCTATTAGCCAGGAAAATCACTATTAATCACTGGTGAAGCAGAAACATTATGACTCCAAGTGCATAAAGGCCATTTCTGGCCTAGCCCAGTTTTCTACTCTCATCCTCTGCTTCTGCTTATTTTTTAAAAATTATTTTTATTTCCACAGGTTATTGGGGAACAGGTGGTCTTTGGTTACATGAGTAAGTTCTTTAGTGATGATTTGTGAGATTTTGGTGCACCCATCACCTGAGCAGTATACACTGCACTCAATTTGTGGTCTTTTATCCCTCAACCCCTTCCTACCTTTCCCCGAGTCCCCAAAGTCCATTGTGTCTTTCTTATGCCTTTGCATCATCATGGCTTGGCTCCCACATATAAGCGAGAACATACAATGTTTGTTTTTCCATTCCTGAATTACTTCACTTAGAATAATAGTCTCTAATCTCATCCAGGTCACTGCGAATGCCATTAATTAATTCCTTTATATGGTTGAGTAGTATATATACACACACACTACAGTTTCTATATATATAGTAGTATATATATGTGTGTATATATGTGTGTGTGTATATATATGTGTGTATACATATATACATAGATATACATAGTGGTTGGTTCCACGCTTTTGGAATTGCAAATTGTGCTGCTATAAACATGTGTGTGCAAGTATCTTCTTCATTTAATGACTTCTTTTCCTCTGGGTAGATATACCCAGTAGTGGGATTGCTGGATCAAATGGTAGTTCTACTTTTAGTTCTTTAAGGAATCTCCCCCACTGTTTTCCATAGTGGTTGTACTAGTTTATATTCCCACCAGCAGTGTAGAAGTGTTCCCTATTCACTGCATCGAAGCCAACATCAATTATTTTTTGATTTTTTGATTATGGCCATTCTTGCAGGAATAAGGTAGTATCGCATTGTGGTTTTGATCTGCATTTCCCTAATCATTAGCGATGTTGAACATTTTTTCCCATGTTTGTTGGCCATTTGTATATCTTCTTTTGAGAATTGTCTATTTGTGTCCTTAGCCCACTTTTTGATGGGATTGTTATTTTCTTGCTGATTTGTTTGAGTTCACTGTAGATTCTGGATATTAGTCCTTTGTCAGATGTATAGATGGTGAAGATTTTCTCCCACTCTGGGTTGCCTGTTAACTCTGCTGACTGTTCCTTTTGCCATGCAAAAGCTCTTAAGTTTAATTAGATCCCAGCATTTATCTTTGTTTTTATTGCATTTGCTTTTGGGTTGTTGATCATGAAATCTTTGCCTAAGCCAATGTCTAGAAGAGTTTTTCCAATGTTATCTCCTGGAATTTTTATAGTTTCAGGTCTTAGATTTAAATCCTTGATCCATCTTGAGTTGATTTTTGTATAAGGTGAGAGATGAGGATCCAGTTTCATTCTCCTACGTGTGGCTTGCCAATTATCCCAGCACCATTTGTTGAATAGGGTGTCCTTTCCCAACTTTATGTTTTTGTTTGCTTTGTCAAAGATCGAATGGCTGTAAGTATTTGGGTTTATTTCTGGGTTCTCTATTCTGTTCCATTGGTCTATGTGCCTATTTTTATGCCAGTACCATGCTGTTTTGGTGACTATGGCCTTATAGTATGGTTTGAAATCAGGTAATGTGACACTTTCAGATTTGTTCTTCTTGCTTAGTCTCACTTTAGCTATGTGGGCTTTTTTTTGATTCTGTATGAATTTTAGGACTTTTTTTTTTTTTAAATTCTGTGAAGAATGATGGTGGTATTTTGATAGGAATTGCACTGAATTTTTAGATTGCTTTTGGCAGTATGGTCATTTTCACAATATTGATTCTACCTATCCATGAGCATGGGATGTGTTTCCATTTGTTTGTGTTGTCTATGATTTCTTTCAGCAGTGTTTTGTATCCTTGTAGAGGTCTTTGACATCCTTAGTTAGGTATAATCCTAAGTATTTTATTATTATTATTATTATTTGCAGCTATTTTAAAAGGGATTGAGTTCTTGATTTTATTCTCAGCTTGGTTGCTGTTGGTGTATAGAAGATCTACTGATTTCTATGTATTAATTTTGTATCCAGAAACTTTTCTGAATTTTTTTTTATCAGTCTAGGAGCTTTCTGGAGGAGTCTTTAGGGTTTTCTAGGTAAACAATCATATCATAAGGAGACAGTGACAGTTTGACTTTCTCTTTACCAATTTGGATGCCCTTTATTTCTTTCTCTTGTCTGACTGGTCTGGCTAGGACTTCCAGTTCTGTGTTGAAGAGGAGTGGTGAGAGTGGGCATCCTTGCCTTGTCTCAGTTCTTGGAGGGAATGCTTTCAACTTTTCTCCATTCAGTATTATGTTGGCTGTGGGTTTGTCATAGATGGCTTTTATTACATTGAGGTATGCCCCACATATGCCGATTTTGCTGAGAGTTTTAATCATAAAGGGAAGCTGGATTTTGTCAAATGCTTTTTCTGCATCGATTGAGATGATTATCTAATTTTTGTTTTTGATTCTGCTTATGTGGTGTATCACACTTATTGACTTGTGTATGTTAAACCATTCCTGCATCCCTGGTATGAAACCCACTTGATCATGGTGGATTATCTTCTTGATACGTTGTTGGATTTGTTTACCTAGTATTTTATTAAGGATTTTAGCATCTATGTTCACCAGGGATATTGGTCTGTAGTTTTCTTTTTTAGCTATGTCCTTTCCTGGTTTTGGTATTAGGGTGATATTGCATTCATAGAATGATTTAGGGACTGTTCCCTCTTTCTCTATCTTGTGGAATAGTGTCAATAGAATTGGTACCAATTCTTCTTTGAATGTCTGGTAGAATTCTGGGTGAATCCATCTGGTCCTGGGCTTTTATTGTTGGTAATTTTTTAAATTATCATTTCAATCTTGCTGCTTGTTACTGGTCTGTTCAGAGTATCTAATTCTTTCTGATCTAAGCTAGGAAGGTTGTATGTTTTCTTGAATTTATCTATCTCCTCTAGGTTTTCTAGTTTATGCACATAAAGGTGTTCATAGTACCCTTGAATGACTTTTTGTATTTCTGTGGTGTCACTTGTAGTATCTCCCCTTTCATTTCTAATTGAGCTTATGTCGATTTTCTCTCTTCTTTCCTTGTTTAAACTTGCTAATAGTCTATCAATTTTATTTATCTTTCCAAAAAACCAGCTTTTTGTTTCATTTATCTTTTGTATTTTGTTTCAATTTCACTTAATTCTGCTCTGATTTTAGTTATTTCCTTTCTTCTTCTGGGTTTGGGTTTGGTTTGTTTTTGTTTCTCTAGTTCCTTGAGATGTGACCTTAGAATGTCAATTTGTGCTCTTTCAGACTTTTTGATGTAGGCATTTAATGCTATGAACTTTCTTCTTAGCACCGCCTTTGTTGTATACCAGAGGTTTTGATAGGTTATGTTACTATTGTTATTCAGTTCAAATAATTTTTTAATTTTCATCTTGATTTCAGTTTTGACCCAATGATCATTCAGGAACAGTTTATTTAATTTCCATGTATTTGCCTCGTTTTGAAGGCTCTTTTTGGAGTTGATTTCCAGTTTTATTCCACTGTGGTCTGAGAGAGTACTTAATATAATTTCAATTTTCTTGAATTTATCAAGACTTGTTTTGTGGCCTATCATATGGTCTATCTTGGAGAAAGTTCCATGTGCTGTTGAATAGAATGCCTATTCTATGGTTGTTGGGTAGAATGTTCTGTAAATATCTGTTAAGTCCATTTGTTCCAGGGTATAGTTTAAATCTATTGTTTCTTTGTTGACTTTCTGTCTTGATGAACTGTCTAGTGCTGTCAGTAGAGTACTGAAGTCCCCCACTATTATTGTGGTGTTGTCTATCTTACTTCTCAGGTCGATTACTAATTGTTTTATAAATTTGGGAGCTCCAGTGTTAGGTGCATATATATTTAGAATTGTGATATTTTCCTGTTGGACAAGGCCTTTTATCATTATATAATGATCCTCTGTCTTTTTTAACTGCTATGGCTTTAAAGTTTGTTTTGTCTGACATAGGAATAGCTACTCCTGCTCACTTTGGTATCTATTTGCATGGAATCTCCTTTTCTATCCCTTTGCCTTAAGTTTATGTGAGCCCTTGTGTGTTAGGTGTGTCTCTGAAGGCAGCAGATAGTTGGTTGGTGAATTCTTATCCATTTTGCAATTCTGTATCTTTTAAGTGGAGCATTTAAGCCATTTACATTGAACATTAGTATTGAGGTGTGAGGTACCATCCCATTCATCATGCTATTTGTTGCCTGTATACCTTGGTTTTTTGTTTTTTGTTTTTAAATTGTATTTTTGTTTCATAGGTCCTGTGTGATTTATGCTTTAAAGAGGTTCTGTTTTGATGTGTTTCCAGAATTAGTTTCAAGATTTAGAGCTCCTTTTAGTGGTTCTTGTAGTGGTGGCTTGGTAGTGGCAAATTCTCTCAGCATTTGTTTGTCTGAAAAAGGCTGTGTCTTTCCTTCATTTATGAAGCTTAATTTCTCTAGGTACAAAATTCTTGGCTGATAATTGTTTTGAGGAGGCTGAAGATAGGTCCCCAATCCCTTCTAGCTTATAGGGTTTCTGCTCAGAAATCTGCTGTTAATCTGATAGGTTTTCCTTTATAATTTACCTGGTGATTTGCCTCACAGCTGTTAAGATTCTTTCCTTCATCTTAACTTTAGATAACCTGAGGACAACGTGCCTAGGTGGTGATCTTTTTGTGATGAATTTCCCAGGTGTTCTTTGAGTTTCTTGTATTTGGATGACTAGTTCTCTACCAAGGCTGGGGAAGTTTTCCTCGATTATTCCTCTAAATATATTTTCCAAACTTTTAGATTTCTCTTCTTCCTCAGCAATGCCAATTATTCTTAGGTTTTGTAGTTTAACATAATCCCAGACTTCTTGGAGGTTTTGTTTATATTTTCTTATTCTTTTTCTTTGTCTTTGATTAATTGGAAAACTTTGTCTTCAAGCTCTGAAGTTCTTTCTTCCGCTTGTTCAATTCTATTGCTGGGACTTTCCAGAGCATTTGCATTTCTCTAAGTGTGTCCATTGTTTCCTGAAGTTTTGATTGTTTTTTATTTATGCTATCTGTTTCATTGAATATTTCTCCCTTCACTTCTTGTATCTTTTTTTTTTTTTTTTTAATTTCCTTACATTGGGCTTTGTTTCTCTCTGGTGCCTCCCTGATTAGCTTAATAACTAACCTTCTGAATTCTTTCTCAGGTAGATTAGGGATTTCCTCTTGGTTTGGATCCATTGTTGGTGAACTAGTGTGATTTTGCGGGGGGCTGTTAAAGAACCCTGTTTTGTCATATTACCAGAGTTGGTTTTCTGGTTCCTTCTCATTTGGGTCAGCTCTGTCAGAGGGAAGGTCTAAGGCTCAAGGCTGGTGTTCAGTTTCTTTTGTCCCATGGGGTGTTTCCTTGGTGTAGTACTCTCCCCCTTTTCCTAGGGATGTCGCTTCCTAAGAACTGAGCTGTAGTGATTGTTATCTCTCTTCTGGATCTAGCCTCCCAGCGAAGTCTACCAGGCTCTGGGCTGCTACTGGGATCGTCTGCAAAGAGTCCTGTGATGAACTGTCTGTGGGTCTCTCAGTCACGGATATCAGCTCCTGCTCCGGTGGAGGCGGCAAGTAGGTGAAATGGACTCTGTGAGGATTCCTTAGCTTTGATTGATTAGTGCACTATTTTTGTGCTGGTTATCCTCCTGCTGGGAGGTGGCACATTCAAGAGAGCATCATCTGTGGTAATATGGGGAGGAACAGGTGGTGGGTGGGGCCCTAGAACTGCCAAGAGTGTATGCCCTTTGTCTTCGGCCACCAGGATATGTAGGGAAGGACCATCAGGTGGGGGCAGGGCTAGGCATATCAGACTCTTCTTGGGCAGGTCTTGCTGTGGCTGCTGTGGAGGATGGGGTTGAAGTTTCTAGGTCAATGGAGTTATATTCCTAGGAGGATTATGGCTCCCTCTGCTGTGTTAATGCAGGTTGTCAAGGAAGTAGGGGAAAGCCAGCAGTGACAAGCCTCATCCAGGTCCCAGGCAACCCAAAGGGCTGATCTCACTCCCACCGTGCCCCTCCCAACAGCACCAACTCTGTTTCCATGCAGTGGGTAAGCAGGGCTGAGAACTTGCCCTAGGCTACTCGCCTCCCAGCTGCGAAAGTAAGTAGCGCTTTCCTTCTTCCCCTGCCTGTGGAGTCAGCACACAGGATTCATGCCCTCCCCCCAGTTCTGGCCAGGAGACTTTTTGATCAGCTGAAATTGTTACGAAGTTCAGCTGGAGGTTTCCTTATCCCTGTGGCCTTTTCCCAGTGCCTCTGGCAGTCCTCCTCAAGGACCCCTGTGAGGCAAGGCAGAAATGGCTTGTTACGGGAGCCAGCGAGCCCACAGGAATTTTCCTGCTGCTTCCTCTAACCCCATATTTCGCTTGGTCCTCTACATTGACTCAGCTGCGTGTAAGGTCAGAATCTTCTCCTGTACTCTAGAACTTCAGGTTCCCTCTCCAGTGGGGATATGTGTTCAGGGGCAGAGGATCTCCCTTTCCCACTTCTACAGTTTGGGTACTCACAGTATTTGGGGTGTCTCCCGGGTCCTGCAGGAGTAATCTGCTTCCTTCAGAGGATCTATGGGTTCTCTTGACGTTCCTAATGTATTCCTGCAGTCATTCTTGAGTAAAAGTTCACAATGCAAGTCTCCACACACTGTTCTGTCTGTCTGAGTGGGAGCTGCAATCTAGTCTTGCTTCCTGTCTGCCATCATGATCTGCTTCTGCTTCTCATCCTAAGCTCTAGTTATACCATATTTCCTACCGGTTCCTGAACAGGCTACGTTTTCTTAGAGTTTTGGCATTTTGTATATGCTCTTCTTCCTATCTAGAATACCTGTTCACCTTTTCCATCTAGGAAACTCCTATTCATTGAACAAGCCTATCTCTATAATACCTTCTCTGGGAAGGCGCCCCTAACTCAAAGGCAGAGTTGGTTGCCCCTTTCGCGATGTTCCTCTAGAACTTCATACATAACTCTATTTTCATTTTCAACCACCCTTAAATGTTGATCTTCCCATTAGACCATTAATTTTCTGATACTCATTTCCCTTTTTCATAATCTGGCCCAGTACCTGACATTTAACAATTGCTGAATAAATGTTTGTTTTATTGACTGAATGAATATGTTTGTATAAATGTAAATAAAAGGGACCACCCCTTCATTTAATCTAAAGCATGCATTCCCTACTCAGGTCAGAAAGTTGGTAAAAGATGCTATTTTTGTGAGATCAAAGCACAAGTAACACAAGTTAAAACACCCCAGTAGCCAAGATAATTAAATGTGCTTCAGCTTTGACATTTGCTTTAGTTGCCATTACATTACCTACTTTTGTAGCACAGCTGGGTCTAGTCAAAATTTAATACATCAACAGCTCTTGTTGATCAAGTCATTAAATAAATATCTAATGGTCACCAAAATTTTCCATCAGCTAACTGAATTAAATGATAGGTATTTACATTTTAAACTCTGGGAGCTCTCTTTAATTATTTTTAAAATTATTTTGATAATTTTTCTGAATATAAACACAATATATAGCAACATATCTTTTTTAAAATTTAAAATTGAGAGAAACAAAAATTAGAAACCAAAATAACTTGTAAGAATATTGTTATACTTCTTTACAATTGTTTGTAAACAAATGTATGTATACAAATATGTATGTATAAAAATTATAAATGTATGTAAACAATAGTAGTTTTCTACTGCCCTTTCCACTTAAAATCATGCCACATATGGTCCTTATTATAATCAATAATCTTCAAAAAATGGTTCTTCACTTGTTTTAGCTACTCCCTTATTATTGGGCATTTAAGGATTTTATTCTTGGGACAAGTTCTTAAAAATAGAAATACAGAACTGAGTCTAAACAGTATAAACATTCTTACGGCTCTTGACACGTGCCACCAATGCCCTAAAGAAAGGTTACCAATTTATATTCCTACCAGCAATGCCTGAGAATATTTACTTTTGCTTGATGTAGAACTTTTAAATCTTATCTTTTTAAGTGTCATGTTATATCTATTTTTCTATACTATATTCTGTTTATTTTCACACACATGCACAATCTATAGTCTATTTTACCTTGATTGAGATAAATGTTAAGTTTACATCCGATGCCTGACAAGAGTTAAAATATATGAATTTGTTTTTTTTCAATTAAATTGCCTGATAGTAGGGCTCTTTTATCAATATATTTCTAAGACAATGCTAGTATCATGTAGGAATCACAAGCCTGATCTAGTTGGCATTTTAACACATGCTATTTCTTTTTCTCTATGATTATTTATAGTGTTTTTATGTGCAATGAGAAATTGTGAAGCCTGGATAATAATAGATTTGAACTCTGAATCACACTTTTGTTAAGAGTTCTACCTTACAAAAACATCAACTGGTGAGAAGTTAAACAACAGTACAATTTTAAAGAAAATGATGGTAAATCAAGTACAAGTACCATAACCTCCTTTTACAAATTTATATTTACAAAAATGGTTTTTCAAATTTTATTTTTTTGTGAAGATCAAACTGTGTGAGGAAAAACAACTGTTTGTACTTGAATCATGTATTATAAAAAAGTAATGCATCTCCAACAAGCAACTGAGATGAGAAAATTTCTGAGATCCCTTTTCAATACCAAACAGCAAATATGAAGCATAAGTTTTTCTTTTTTTAATATAATGCAGGAACCATCATTAAGCTACTTCTGTTAACCCTTTTAAATGCTCCTTTTATGATTATGGTGGAGAAGATGTTATTTACATTTTCAAAGATTTTCCTTTTGTATAAAATTAGTTATGAAGTTATCTGTACTCAATTAAAGGATTAATCCTTTATTGTTTTTGACCAGTAATTAATGTAATTTTTAATTCTTGGTCCCATTTAAGTTTAGGTTTTCAGACCATAGTACATTTGGGGTAGTATTAATCCTTTTTTTTTTTTTTGAGATGGAGTCTCCCTCTGCCACCCAGGTTGGAGTACAGTGGTGCAATCTCAGCTCACTGCAACCTCCGACTCCTGGGTTCAAGTGATTTTCATGCCTCTGCTTCCAGAGATTACAGGCATTTGTCACCATGCCCAGCTAGTTTTCCATTTTTAGTAGAGATGGGGTTTTGCCATGTTGGGCAGGCTGGTCTTGAACTCTTGACCTCAAGTGATCTGCCTGCCTCAGCCTCCCAAAGTGCTGGGATTACAGGTGTGAGCCACCGCACCTGGCCACTAATCCATTTTTGAAATCAATCTTGAACAAAAACTCAACCTTCTTGAACACTGCTGTATTCTCAGCCCCTAAAGTGACTGCTGAATACTCTTGCTAAAGGAAAATCTCACCATGCAAATATTAAGATCATCTGAACGTCCCTGGAACTCTCCCCGTCCTTTACATTCTTACTGTGGCTATCATAATTTAATCCCTTTGAATTGTTGCAATCGCCAACTAACTGCTTCCACCAATCCTCTCTGTATAACTCTGCCAGATTCATCTTCTTATAATACTGCTTTGAACATGTCACTGGCTGCATGAAAATCTTTAATCATCCTTTATCATCTGTAGCAGTCATCTGCCTCCAACCTCTTTTGAACATGTATCTCTATCAATAAAACAATTTTGAGTGTGGATCACCACATATGCATATTTACATATAAATGACACATATACAACATTGTCAATACAAGAAATTATTAGTAAAATTTATTTCTTTTTCTATATAAAGAATACATCTTTTTCTGTATACAAACGTATTTTCCTACACACTCCCTAACTTTGGAGGCCACTGGTTTATGGGATAGACCATCCTCTTTAGTATAGCGTTCAAGGCTCTATATAGATAGATAGATTCTGATCTGCCTCCCAGATTTACTCCAACTACTCCTTTTCCAAAAGCCTCATTTCCATGTAAATTGGCCTCCTCACTTTCTTTCCATTTCTGTGCTTTTCCTCACACCATTTATGCCGTCTGGTTTGTCCTTTCTTTTTCTCTCAACTTATGCATATCTCAACTATCTTACAAGATCCAGCTCCAGTTCCTCCTGCTCCACTCTCTCCTTCCTCTAGACTTCAAAGCTGTTATTTTCTATTCTAACCATTTGGCAGTTAATTATGATTAATGTAGTTTTTACATACAGCCCCTGGTAAATCAAAGCACCCTATACATATTTGTTAATGTATGTATTACCACATGCAATAGAATTTTAAGCTGCAACAATAATGATATGGATCAGATTTATAAAAAGAACTTTTGGACATAGGATATTTTTGAACATTAAATCATTATAATAATAATAATTATTATTATTATTGAGACAGAGTCTTGCTCTGTTGCCCAGCCTGGAGTGCTGTGGCACAGTCTCAGCTCGCTGCAACCTCTGCCCCACCCCGGGTTCAAGTGATTCTCCTGCCTCAGCCTCCTGAGTAGCTGGGGTTACAGGTGACTGCCACCACATTTGCCTAAGGGAGAGTACAGCCTGGAAATAAAGTCTTGGGCAGGTGGGCTAGGTGGAAATAGGCTGTAATTCTTGAGTTCCTATTAGATCTGGGCTATTATAATTGGCGACTCAACAAATACTGAACCCTACCCACAGGGACATACATAGGACTGGCATTTCTTCAAGGAAAGTATTTGGCCTCTCAGGGGAAGGGCTATTTATCTCAAACATTTTCATTCTTCATTTATGGGAAGCATGAGACACATTTGCATCCTTGAGATAAAAGAACATTTAGAGCAAACTGCGAGGTGTTTACATAAAATTCCAATGCTTCACATTTTATGCACCTTACATTGCTAAGGTAATGGATTAGCTGACCTTATGGAGCTTTTGCTTTTTGGGGTCATTTTGATGTATCTTCTAAGTAAAAACTGTTAAGGTAAGGGAGAAATTTTATATAGACTCTTAAAAGTATTTCTAGGAGCTTGTAAAAATTTACTTAAAACCTCAGGGGAATATCGTCTCAAAAAGACTCCCCAAGTTTATCTGCTGCCCTCCTAGGGTCAAGTGTACAGAGGTGTATTCAGGCTGTGAACACTCCACTTTTGAAATGAAACCAAATCCATGCAGAGTTATGTGCTGAGTGTGGGAAGGAATGCTATGCCTCCATTCTCAGCACTTTCCCAGGACCCCCGTCCTCAAACCTTAAAACCAATCTATTAGATTGTTTTCCCCTGTGTAGACACCATTTCAAGAACATGCCCCAACACTTAAATTTCAACATTTAACACATTGAAACACATCATCACTGTCCCTCTTGGATGCACAAGCACGCATTTAAGAATTCTATTTCATAAAAGAAGAAACTAAAATTTTGCAATAGAAGTAGTAAATACACAAATCAATAAATACTCATTTGGACTAACTGTGCAGAAATAAAAAAGATTAAATGTCACAATCATTGCGACTCCAAATATCAGACTCATCCATTCACCAACTATTCCTGGTCCAGGAACCAAGGAATTTGGTGCTGAAGAAATCATTATCTTTGAACTCATGAAACTTAAAATCCAGAGGACAAAAAGGGTAAGAAGTTCCCACATTGTTCTTATCATCATCACCATCACCAGCATCATTGTAGTAGATGTTTTGCATTCATGTGAAGAATGATTTTTTAAAAATTAAGTTATTGTTCTGGACAGAGAGTAAGGTTATGCCAGAGAGAGAGAGAGAGAGAGAGAGAGAGAGAGAGAGAGAGAGAGCAAGAGAGCAAGTCGAGCACACTGGGTTCAAAAGAAGAAGTGAGGGCTAGGGAAGAAAGTTAATAAAGGAAAGGATGGAAGGAGAGTAATGGCATAGTGGGGAAAACATCTGCAGCAAGGGTGGCCAACATTCAGGGCAAGATTGGGGAGAAGGGACCAAGATTGGGTACTCTATACTGTGCCAGTCACTGTGCTAAGATGTTTTTAGACAATAGCTCATATAATTTTCAAAAGATTACCTCATTTAATTCTGCAAAGCAAGTAATATTGTCTTCCTATTTCACAAATAACAAAACTGAGAGGTAGAGAAATTAAGTCACTTGCCCAGTATTATACAGCTAACAAGTGTCAGAGCTAGGATTCAAACCTAGGACTACCTAATGCCCAATTAATGCTCTTAACTGCTTTATACTGTTGCCCTTCCATATGATAAACTACATGGAAAGATCTGACCAGTACTGTGCAACCTCTATCTTCTGTCTTTTTTCAGGTGAAAATCTCAACTTAGAGAATGTAATCTAACAATGCTACTGTATCTATCCCTGTTACCCAGTGGTCCATGTTAGCACCTGCAAATTCCACCTAAAACTATCCAACTTTAAAGAGATAAAGTGGCAAGAATGTGACCTATAGACATTAGATTGCACATATGTGTTTGGTCGGTGTAGGTGAGAGATGGGACCAATGCAAAGGGCATTTTCTTGACTGATAGAGATAAGCAATCAGTCCCTAAGACAGTCAGAAGTTGAACAACATTGGAATGTCCAGATTTATATCAACAGGAATGTCAAAATCTTAAACTGCTGGATCTAAAAGTTATCACTAACTTTGAACAGTAGGAGACAGGAAAGAAGAATAATTTATCTTCTGGATGAGCTGCTCAAGACTCATTTGCATTTTAGGGGACTGAGCTCCAGAAAAATAAAAAATCAACCTAAAACATTAGAAGCCTAGCAGCCACTTAGACAAATTAACAAAATGCATTCTCTGCACAGAAAAATCGTGGGGTTTTTCAAATATCAGAAAAATATTACTGTCAAGATGATTGTAAAAGATAAGCTCCAAATATTAAATATAAATATATTAATTTTGTTGTCGAAAATAAACCCTGCTGGAAGACAAACACTCAAAATAATGTTTTAGGGCCTTTAAGTTCTAAGAAGAAATGATTTTTTTAAACATTAAGGTCTTATTGTTCTCTGCAGAGAGAGGGAGACTATACCAGAGGGAGACTCAAAATTGAGTTTAGGAACAGATCTGGAGGGAGGGCAGAAAGGTAATCGAAGAGTGAATTGGTGGAGAGCCATTACATAACTGTGAAAGTATTTACAGCTCCACTGATGCTGTGTTTACAGACAGCTGGCCAGCTGGTGAGGCAGTGAGGCTGGGGGAGAGAAAGAATCAGGATTTACTGGGTACTTAACACTATGCCAGACGCTGTGCTAAGTTCTTTCCAGACATTATCTCATTTAATTTTCACAATAATTCTATAATACCTGACAGTATTATTATATCTGGATCCCCAAGTTACAGATAAGGAAACAAAAGTTAAAAGAATGGAAGCGATTTGCACAATGTCACAGAACTAGTCAGTGCTAGAGGCTGGATATGAATCCAGATTTTTTATTTTTTTACTGCAATGCCCATGCCTTTTCAACTAGATCACCCTGACTTAGACTTTCTTACATTGAGACTATTCTCTGACATATGAAAGCAAAAATAACCTAGGACAAATACTAATGGCATAGGTAGACCACAGAGGCTGGACTTCAGTAACAATCTGGAAGTAACTGAATTGCTTTCTAATATAAGTTTCACTAAATCCTCCATGTAAGGTCATCAGTGTTAAGTGACAAGGCATCACCACAGCAGGGGACAGGGTCTGTTCTGAATTCTTCCCACTGGTATCTGCTAGGGCCCCACCTTCTAACCCCTCTTCTAGTTTTCCGGTGCGATCTTCTCAAGGAAAACAGGGAATGAGATAAAGGCAGCGTGGGAGGGAAAAAACGAGACAGTACAAAGGTAGATACAAACCACAACACAGCAAATCCAACACTGTCAGCCTGTCACTTGTACAAATCCCAGAAAATGTACAAATCACACTGTGAGCTGAGGCCATGAGGCATCACCGTCTCCATTCTTCCGCTGTACCCTATGCACAGACCTCGGATACAATTGTCACCTTCTAATTTACCACTCCTTATTCCCTCACTAGACTGTCTGACTGAATACAAATTACTTGAGAATTAAGAAAATCCACTGAGCAAAGTGACTCAAGATGTGGATGATATAGCTATACTATATGTATAAGTATATAGTATAGCTTAAGACCCATTTCCAGAGGGCAACCTGCATGTCTTTTTAAAGGATATAGAGAATACAAAACATATTTTTTTTGCATAAATGGATAATTCCTCAAATAAAAACTGGTGACCATAAAGAGCACTGTCGCAAACTCAAGAAAAGATGTAGAAATCTTATTCTATCAGTTCCTGCACCTCCTGCCAATGCTGCCCCATTTGGGGCAGCTGACAGCAAACCACACTCTTTAGGCCTCGCACCCACCTTCTACAATAAGGACAAATCAGATGTGACATGCAGGAGATGAGGGGGAAAGTGTCTGGGACCAAGAAGAAAGAATGCCGAAACTGGTCAAGCATAGAATTAAAGAATACAGAGAGGAAAATGTCAGTCTGGCCTGGCTCTCTGAGGCATCAGCAGGTGCACTATATTTGCTAGAGGCCAGCACAGAGCTAGTTCAGATGGAGAACAAGTGCTCAGTGCCTGACAGGCTGAAGACCAAGCAGCTGGCTGTGGAGATGCTGCTGTGCAGAGTGTCTGGCCGGATTCTGACATGCACGTAAAGAAGCGGCTTTGCCCCTGACATTGTGGTTAGGACAATGGGATCCAAAGCCAGGGGGCACAGACAGGGTGGCGCATGGCCAAAACCTCAGCCAACCAGGTCAGCAAGTGAAGCAACAGTTATGTGAGCAGCAGACACAAATACAAGCTAGACAGACTTCCATGGTGTCATGCTGACCTTGACATGGACAGGAGAACATTAACTAAAGGGCAAAGACGTTTTTCTTCGTATAAAGAAAGCTGGCATTTATGGAGTCCCTATCCTGTGCCAGGCAGTATGCTAAATACTTCATATGCATTAGTTCCTTTACTTTTCCTCAACTGAACCTCACAGTAACACAGGATGCAGGTACTAGTACTTTTCCTATTTAATGGATCAGGAAGCTGAGGCTTAGAGAGGTTAAGCAACTCACTTATGGTCACATATATAATAACTGGCAGAAACAGGACTTGAAGCCAGGTTCTCCTGATAGCAAAGCTCATGGCTTAAGCCTCCATTGTACATGTGAGCCCCTTCAGTGTGCCCAGTAGACTGGGGATGACTTCCTTGGGGATTAGTCCTATGAGAACCTGGCACGGATGAAGGTGAGAACAATTTATTGCATGTACACAAGGCTCCAATAAGGAAAATACATCCTAGGCCAGTCACAAAACTGAAAAAATGAGAAACCCAGTCTGAGAGAAGAGCTATTATTTTGGCACTGGGTTCACCCTGGCTACAAGTCAAAGGTACATTTGTTCACATTTGTATAAATAGACATCCTAAAATGTCCAGGCATAAATTGACACATTATTACAGAGAATACTGAGCTGTCGATTCCGGCTTCCCAGCTCTCCTTGGCTTGACTCACCACCATGTTGCTTAAATCTATTTCTGTGTACTGGGGGATTAATAGCACAAAGCATCAAATTGTTCCGAGCAAATAATTCTGTCTTTAAGTTCTTCAAGTGATAACTGATATTAAAGAGATTTTTTTTTAAAATAAAGAGGTCAGGTCAAGTCCTCAATCCTTGACTTCACAAGAGACCCAAACAGGAGAGGATGGTTCAGTAAACCACCATCCCAGCACACATATGTTCAAGGGCTCTGAACAGTAACAATGTTGATTTATTCATTTTTGAGCCTTGAACCTGGAGTACTTTGAGTCAACTACTTAATCTAATCTTAGCAGATGATTTTCTGTCCAGTATTAAATAATTGTACCAGAGTGAGTTTGTTTGTTTCCTAATAGACCATGGCATTAAATGCTAAATAAATAAGATTTATCCCAGTGTTCCACAGTCTGCTTCCTTACTTCATCCCCCTGAAGTTCCCAAATAAGAAAAACATTTCGTCCTTTATTATGAGCAATAACAACAGTTTCTCCTCTCATCTAGATATGCATGCTATAGACCAGAATAAAGTTTTATTTCAAGAATTAGATCACCATATACACTAAAGCATAACTGTGTTCTGGCTGCCTGTGTTTTTTTGGGTGAAATCACAATCCACTTTGAAAATTTACACACATTTGTCATTTTAGAAATAGTTCTTTGCTTTGGCTTTTGAGTAAGTAAGGAATTTTTCTAAGGACAGTGTCAAATAGCCCTGTGATTACTCTCATTTTGGTGTGCTAATCATTATCTTCCATTACCAGCCTACAGACACTGTCAGTTTTGAAAACAGACACTTCATAGAAACTAAAATATGAGTCAGGAGGCAAGCACGTTCTCAGTGGCATTTGCAGGTTATTTTATTCTAGGCATTTCTGCAGGGTGGGCCTGCTTTGATAGCTCCTAGGGGCATCGTGGGAGGACGCTAGAACTCAAAGATAAAGATCTAACTGAAAAGCGCAGCTTCTGTTAAAACAGTTTGATGCCAAAAATTAAGCCACACAGAAAACTGTTGTGTAAAATTCCACATGAAATAGAGGAGTATGTCTCTCTTAATAGATGCTCCTCTCATTCCAGAATGCTGTTAAAGACGTTGGTGTATTTGAGACCTGTTTAGACTTCTGTAGAAGAAACTTCAAACAAACAAACTTTTGAAGAAGGCAAGACTGGGAACAGTAGTACGCTTTTTAATAACTGAGGCTGAATATGCTTTCCTCTGATTTTCTTTTATGTTTCTTCATAAAGCATTTTTCATGCTTTCCTGCTATTTTGCAGTGCCCATTTTTTCCTAATATACTTGGGTTGCCAAACTAAAAAAGAATCTCTGCCCTCATGTACTCCATTTAGTTGAAAGACAAGTTTCAACTCTTCCATGTAGGAGAATGAGCCAGCAACCTGCCACAGAAGTCAAGTAACAAAAGGCCCCCTTCAGAGGCTGTCAGTTTCCAGCCCCCGATATTCTGTGACCAGATAAGTCGGTTCCCGGTGCACCTGGGTCCTCCTGGGTTGCCAGCAAGGGTTGTCAGCATAACGCCTCAGGGAACCAGCCACTGCTTTTACATTTTAATAAGTATTTTGTTTTCCTTACTTTTTCTTGTTTGTTCCCAGGGGTTCTAAGAAAGGAAAAGACAGTAATAACCAACTCATATAGGATAGAATCAGCTACGTTTGGCTGATTTGCAATTTGGACTAAGAAATCAAAGCTGGAATTTTTCATATAGGTCAAATATTTAGAAGGCTACAAATGTGATTTGCATAGCTTTTATTTTCTTTGCACTTCTTTGTATACTGAGTAATTCCCCGTGTCCTGTCTACTGACTATAAAAGGTGGAGTGGTGTAACAGACCTGTATGACAGTGCCTGCTGGATTCAAGCCCCTGACACCCTTTTTTGGGTCGAGTTTGTATACATCTAAGAAATGGCAGGACATAGACATGGGAAGAGACTCTTAAAAAAAGCAACTCAACTTTCAGATTCTTTCGCCACATCGCAATCACACTTCTATTCCTCTTAGGCAGTGTTAACAGTCTTCTCAGTTTCAAAACTGTTTTCACTCTTGTATTGAAATTCTGAGAACCTTCTACAAGAGCAAATAAGCCCTCAAAAAAACCACAGGTCCAAGGACTTCAGTTCAGTCAGCAGACTCGCTGGCTGAAACTGTATGGTCTCTGTTAGCAGCACTGTCCAGCTTGCTTAAATTGCTTCCCTCATCAGACATTTTTGGGGAAAATATTCAGGATTCTAAACTGCAGAGGATACCTGGGATGTTGGTGGTTAATGTCAGTGAATTTTATGGAGTATATAAAATAGGCAATGATCTTTTTTATTTTAGGTTCCCATTATTCAGTGCAGCAATGTATGCATATATGAGAAAAAAATTCCTCTGGAGTGGGAAGATTAGCCCTGAATGACCACAAACTGATATTATCACAACTATATATACTCACACTCACATAGTCAGATTTCACTGCATTAAACTGATAACGTTTTCAGTGAATAAATGAGGTTTATTTGTAATTAGTGTTACGTATATGCTGTTAACATGTTAGAACCCATCAAAAACCTACGTAGCACAGTTTAGGATCTAAGCTATGATAGAACTTTTCTTGCCACCTTTCACACTCTTAAATGTTACTGTAGAAGAAGCTGTTTTTGCTGGCTATTCAAAACAGATTTTATTTTATTTTTTACAGAAACAGAATTTCCCTATGTTGTCCTAGGTGGTCTTGAACTCCTGGGTTCAAGCAATTATCTCACCTCAGTCTCCCAAAGTGCTGGGATTACAGGCATGAGCCACTGCACCTGGCTTCAAAACAGATTTTAAATCAGTCCATATAAAATGATCGTAGGCCAGGAGCAGTGGCTCACGCCTGTAATCCCAACATTTTGGGAGGCCGAGGTGGGTGGATCACGAAGTCAGGAGATTGAGACCATCCTGGCCAATATGGCGAAACCCTGTCTCTACTAAAAGTACAAAAATTAGCCATGTGTGGTGGCGCACACCTGTAGTCCCAGCTACTTGGGAGGCTGAAGCAGAAGAACCACTTGAACCCGGGAGGCAGAGGTTGCAGTGAGCCGAGATCACACCACTGCACTCCAGCCTAGACAATAGGGTGAGACTCCATCTCAAAAAAAAAAAAAAATCATAAATATTCAATTGCTACAGAAAAAATTCACAAGCTTCCCAATCAAGTCACATTTATAGAGGCCCTTTCTTCAGTCCCATAAAAATTTATTTTAATTCATTTTTTCTTTATAATAAAACAAATGTTCTTTCCCTCTTAAAACAGAATAAATCACATTCATCATTAAAAATTTGGAAAACACAGAAAAGAAATAGTCAAAACCCAATTAACAAGAGATAGTCTTTGTTAATATTTTGGTATTTTTGTTTAATCTTTATTTTTTCATCATATTTTTAAGTTTCTTATCATTGATCCATTTCACATGTATATTTTTCATCTCACATTAAAGCTTAGACATTTATCTGTGCTATTTAACAGTCTCTCTAAATTTCTATTTGTATTCTCTGTGAAATATTCCATTTAAGGATGAAGTGAACTTCAACTGCTTTTCAACTGTTGTACTTTTCATTTATTTCTGATATTTAACATTACAAATAACTTTGTAATGATTAGCTTTGAACTAAAGCTTTTTCAGATATTTGAATTTTTTCAGGATAATTTATGAGAAGTAAAATAAGTCAAAGGGTAATTTTGTAGCTCTTCATGTATATACAGTATTGCCAAATTGCTTTTTAAATAGTTGGTACCAAATTATTTTCCCACAGTGTATGAAAATGCATTTTTTGTTGCTCTCATACCAATATTCTGTTTTTTGTTTTGTTTTGTTCTTTTTAAATCACTAATTTAAAAGACTACAAGTGTCATTTCAGTGTTTTGAACTGAATTATATGTATTTGATTGCTACTGGGATTTAACATTTTAAACTTTTTTTTTTTTTTTTTTTTTTTTTTTACAAATTATGTATTTTGGACCTTTACTTATTTATTTATTGCAGTCATGGGGATTCTTTATTATTGATTAGTATGAATATTTTATGTATTATGGATATTATTGGTTATAATTTCATTGGAATTCTTTCATGTCCTTTAAGTTAAATTCTGTGAATTTTCTATCTAAGCTTTTCAATCCTCAGTCTTCCCACTAACATTTCAAAGGATGGCCTTGGATTTCAACATAATGGAAATCAATTAGGAGAGTTAAAGAAAAAGATGTCAGGATAGTTAAATCCAAAATGTAATTCCATCTCTAAGGTTATATGTTTAATATTACTGTTTCTCAACACATACCAAAATGTCTGACTGGTTAGTAAAGACAGATGATATATCCTAGATGTCAGTGATAATGATAGTCAACAAGATAACTAATAATAGTACTTAGCAGAATTATGAGGTTCAAAGTAGATGCTGTAACCATCCTGCCTCACCTATCACAAGCAATGACAATTATCCCCGCTTCCTTGGTGTAGCATAGTGAGGAATGGTGTCATTTTAAAGGCCCCTTCCAAGCAGAGGATACCAATATGCACCTATGCTTATCTTAGACCCTTATGGTACTCTTCAGTCATCAAATTCACTTGGCAAAGCATGCATATTACTCCAGATTGAGTCAGATAGCACCAGGCCACTGGAGAAATGTAGCATAGGTAACCTCACAGTGCAAACCTAGTGGTGGGTCCCCAAAGTACATCACAGCTGATTACAGCTGAAGAATAAGTCAAGACTTTCAGGCTTCAAGAGAAATATAGCATGTGGGGTCCTAGGAAATAAAGTTTTTGTTTTTTCCACTAAAAAAAATATAGAATAGTCATTAGGAATTTGGGTTTACAAAACCAAAAACTACAAAAACTACAAAGTTTACAAAACTACAAAAACACACTGATGTACACAGCAGTGACACTATAAAGCAACCACATAAACAAGTCTGCAAAATAATCAGCTAACATGATGACAGGATCAAATCCACAGATATCAATACTAAGCTTAAATGTAAATGGGTTAAATGCCCCAAATAGAAGACACAGAGTGACAAGCTGGATAAAGAACCAAGACCCATTGTTATGCTGTCTTTAAGAGACCAATGTCACATGCAATGACACGCATAGGCTCAAAATAAAGGGATGGAGGAAAATCTACCAAATGGAAACAGAGAAAAGCAGAGGTTGCAATTCTAGCTTCTGACAAAAGAGACTTTAAACCAACAAAGATTAAAAAAAAAAAAAAAAAAGACACAGAAGGCCATTATATAATAGTACAGGGTTCAGTACAACAAGAAAATATATCCTAAATATACATGCACCCAACACAGGAGTACCCAGATTCATAAGGCAAGTTCCTAGAGAACTTCAAGGACATTTAGCCCCACAATAATAGCTGGAGACTTTAACACCCCACTGACAATATTAGACAGATCACTAAGACACAAAATTAACAAAGATATTCAGGATCTGAACTCAGCCCTGGATCAAATGGACCTGGATCAAATAGATATCTACAGAACTCTCCAACCAAAAATAACAGAATATATATTTCTTTTCATCTCCATATGGCACTTTCTTTAAAATAAATCACATAAAGTAAAACACTCCTCAGCAAATGTAAAAGAGCGGAAATAATAACAAACAGTCTCTTGGACCACAACACAATCAAAATTGAAATAAAGACTATGAAATTCACTCAAAACCATACAATTACATGGAAATTGAATAACCTTCTCCTGAATGACCTTTGGGTAACAATGAAATTAAGGCAGAAATCAAGCGTTCTTTGAAACTAATATGAACAAAGATGCAATGTACCAGAATCTCTGGCACACAGATAAGGCAGTGTTAAGAGGGAAATCTATCGCACTAAATGCCCACATCCAAAAGATAGAAAGATCTCAAGTTAACAACCTAACATCACCACTAAAAGAACTAGGGAACCAAGAGCAAGCAAATCCCAAACGTAGCAGAAGACAAGAAATAACCAAAAGCTGAGCTGAATTGAAGGAGATAGAGACACAAAAAGCCATTAAAAAAGATCAACAAGTGCAAGAGTTGATGCTTTGAAGAAATTAATAAAATAGATCATTAGCTAGACTAACAAAGGAGAAAAGAGAGAAGATTCAAATAAACATAATCAAAAATGATAAGGGGGATATTACCCTGACTCCACAGAAATATAAACCACCATCAGAGAATATTATGAACACTTCTATGCACATAAACTAAAAAATCTAGAAGAAATGGATAAATTCCTGGATACATACACCCTCCCAAGACTGAACCAGGAAGAAACTGGATCCGTGAATAGACCAATAATGAGTTCTGAAATTGAGGTAGTAATAAATAGCCTACCAACCAAAAAAAGCTCAAGGCCAGATGGATTCACAGCTGAATTCTACCAGATTTACAAAGAGCTGGTACCATTCTTACTGAAGCTATTCCAAAAAACTGAAGAGGGACCGCTCCCTAACTCATTCTATAGGCCAGCATTATCCGGATACCATAGCCTGGCAGAAATATAAAAAAGAAAAAAGAAAACTTCAGGCCAATATCCTTGATAAACATTAATGCAAAAATATCAGCAAAAGACTATCAAACTGAATCCACTAGCACATCAAAAAGTTTATCCACCACAATCAAGTAGGCTTCAACTCCAAGATGCAAGTTTGGTTCAGCATATGCAAATCAAGAAATGTGATTCATCACATAAACAGAACTAATGTCAAAAACCACATGATAATCTCAACAGATGCAGAAAGGGCTTTCAATAAAATTCAACAACCATTCATGTTAAAAACTCTCAATAAACTAGATATTGAAGGAACATACCTCAAAATAATAAGAGCCATATATGACAAACCCACAGCCAACATCATACTGAATAAGCAAAAGCTGGAAGCCTTCCCCTTGAAAATCATCACTGGACAAGGATTCCCTCTCTCACCACTTCTATTCAACATAATATTGGAAGTTCAGGCCAGGGCAATCAGGCAATAGAAAGAAATAAAGTGTATACAGTAGAAAGAGAGGAAGACAAATTATCTTTGTTTGCAGATAACATGATCCTACGTCTAGAAAACCCCATTGTCTCAGCCCAAAATCTTCTTAAGCTGATAAGCAACTTCAGCAAAGTCTCAGGATACAAAATCAATGTGTAAAAATCACTAACCTTCCTATACACCACCAACAAGCAAGCAGAGAACCAAATCATAAATAAACTTCCATTCACAATTGCCACAAAAAGAATAAAATACCTAGGAATACAGCTAGCTAGGGAAGTGAAATATCTCTACAAGGAGAACTACAAACCACTGCTCAAAGAGATCAGAGATGATACAAACAAATGGAAAAACATTCCATGCTCATGGATAGAAATAATTAATATCTTTAAAATGGCCATACTGCCCAAAGTAATTTTTAGATTCAATACTATGCCTATTAAACTACCATTGACATTCTTCACAGAACTAAAACAATTTATTTTAAAATTCACATGGAACCAAAAAAGAGCCCAAATAGCCAAGGCAATCCTAAGTGAAAAGAACAAAGCTGGAGGCATCGTGCTACCTGACTTCAAGCTACACTACAGGCTACAGTAACCAAAATAGCATGGTACTGGTACAAAAACAGACACATAGACCAATGGAACAGAATAGAGAGTCCAGAAATAAGGCCATGCACCTACAATTATCTGATCTTCAACAAAGCTGACAAAAACAAGCAATGGGGAAAGGTTTCCCTATTTAATAATTGGTGCTGGAATAACTGGCTAGCCATATGCAGAAGACTGAAACTGGACCCCTTCCTTATACCATATATGAAAATTAACTCAAGATGGATAAAACTTCAATGTAAAACCCAAAACTATAAAAACCTTGGAAGACAACCTGGGCAATACCAGGTTGTAGTAGGGCAATAGGCATGGGCAAAGATTTCATGATGAAGATTCATGAAAAGCAACTGCCACAGAAGCAAAATTTGACAAATGGGATCTAATCAAGCTTAAGAGCTTCTGCACAGCCAAAGAAACTATCAACAGAGTAAACAGATAACCTGCAGAATGGGAGAAAGCTTTTGCAAACTTGGATCTGACAAAGGTCTAATATCCAGCATCTATAAGGAACTTAAATTTACCAGAAAGAAAACAAAAAAACCCTATTAAAAAGTGGGCAAAGGACATGAACAGATACTTCTTAAAAGAAGACATACATGAGACGAACAATCAAACCTCAGCAGCACTGATCATTAGAGAAATGCAAATCAAAACCACAATGAGATACCATCTCACACCAGTCAGAATAGCTATCATTAAAAAGTCAAAAAATAACAGATGCTTGTTGGGTTGTGGAGAAATAGGAACACTTATACACCGTTGGTGGGCGTGTAAATTAGTTCAGCCATTGTGGAAGACAGCATGGCAATTCCTCAAAGACCTAAAGACAAAAATACCATTCAACCAAGCAATGTCATTACTCGGTATACAGCCAAAAGGATATAAATCATTCTATTATAAAGACACATACACACATATGTTCACTGCAGCACTATTCACAATAGCAAAGACATGGAATCAACTTAAATGCCCATCAGTGATAGGCTCAATAAAGAAAATGTGGTACATATCCACCATGGAATACTATGCAGCCATAAAAAAGAACGAGATCATGTTCTTTGCAGGGACATGGATGGAGCTGAAGGCCATTATCCTTAGCAAATTAGCACAGGAACAGAAAAACAAATACCACATCTTTTCACTTATAAGTGGGAGCTAAATGATGATAACACATGAACACATAGAGGGGAACAAAATGCACTAGGGATTTTCGGAGGATGAGGGTTGGGAAGAGGAAAAATAACTAATGGGTTCTAGGCTTAATAGCTGTGTGATGAAATAATCTGTACAACAAACCCCATGACAGAGGTTTACCTATGTAACAAACCTGCACTTGTACCACTGACCTTAAAATAAAAGTTAAAAAAAACAAAAAGGTAAGAAAAAGGAGTATTTAAAAATTTTGGGCTTAGAATTTGACTTTGTTAAAATCTAGGAGGCACCACTTAACAAACTTGCTAAAGCCACATGATCTTGGGCAACTGAATCAGTTTCTCTAACTAAGCCTCAGGTTCCTCATCTGTAAAATGGGGCTAATAGAGAAATACCAGCCTCATGGGGACATCGTGGGGGTTAAGTGAGAAAATCTTGTAAAAATGTCTAGTAGATAGTAAACACCTGATAAATGTTGGCTTTTGCTACGCTAGTATCATGTACCTTCTTTAAAGCCAATTCTTTGTTTAATAAGCTATTCTTGTTTATTATGAGTCTTTTAACAAAGGCAGTTTTTTGGTTTGTCCAGAAAATAGCACAGAACGGCAGTAAACAAAAGTGAGCTGGAGGCCAGTACATTGACTGCATGAGAAGTTACAGCAGGCAACTAACTAAATCAACACAGAAGAAAATGTTATCACAACAGAATGCAGGAATAAACCTCTAGTAATCAAGGAAAGCTTCAATGATATCTCATATCTCCCCACTCAAAAAGGCAAACATTTTGCCCTTGATATTCTTTAGCTTCATTATAATGTAAATATAGAAAGAGGTTTTAAAAATTTCATCTTGCTTGGCATGATTTGTCCTTTTTGGAATATGAATACTCACATCTTGCCTTAATTCTAGAAACTGTTCAGCAATTTTCTCTGTTTTCTCCCACTGGAACTATTTACTGATATAGAATAGAACATCTTACATTACAAAATCTTTTAAATTTTCAGTTCTCTTTTCTCTGTTCTTTTTTTTCTCTTTTCTTTTCTCTGTTTTGCACAGTTTGGTAATGTCTAATTTCCGTGATCCAATTTATAAAGTCTCCCTTTGATAGCATTCTCTTTATTTATTCCTTCTATTTAGATTTTTTCTAGAAAATCTAAATGACTACACATTTTTATTTCTAATCATTAAAATCAGTTGTCTTTTGCATCTGCATGTTCTAATTTGATTACCACTTAGTTGTTATTTCATAAATTCCTGTTTTTATTTTTTAATGGATGCTATTCACTTTTTATTTTCTGAAGATTTTAAGCATACTTATCTTCAAGTCTTTTCTGTCGAAATCATGCCACCATATGATGATGAGAGTAGCATGGCATGGTATGACAGCTATAAACTCAGGTTGCTGTACAGTGTAGAGAAATGTGAGACTGAGGAGACAGGATAAGCAGAAGAATAAAGGTGATTAAAATTATCTTAATTATTAAAAGTTGAAAAAGCCACCGGGTGATTTTAATTTTTCTCAAGTTAGATTTCAAACTATTTAGAGAAAAATGCTGAATCTTTTAAAAGGTTAAGACATACAACAAATGGCTCATTTTACAAATTCAGATGCTAACTATCACCAGGTAGTCTTCATTGTCCGTTGCTTAGCAAAAGAGCTTAAGACTTAACATTGTTCTCAATAACTATGAGCTGAGTGGATAAATAAAGATTAGATGGATGCATATGAAGTAATGATGAATTCCACACATGGGAAGCCTCAAGTCAAGTGAAATGATCATTAATGCCATATCTTTTCAATTCCAAAAGTATGCTTTTTCACATTTAATGTTTCTAGAATTAGAATGGTCTTATGATCAATGTATACACACTCATTGACAAACTTTTACAAGAAATTTTTCTCTTGAAAATTTTTTTTATGTCAAAGGTGCATCTCTCAACTAATGTTATTTGGAATTTAAAAACAGAATATTTAAATATCATAATTATAAAAGGCTTTAAATACATATATGAAAACACATAAAATGATAGCAATAATTTGTTAATTTCTAATTAAATGGAAACAAAAGAGAACAATTTATAGCTGAAATGAATAGGCTATGTTACACAGTAAAGTCAGCAAAAATCTGAACTTGGCCAAAATCAGATGAAAATTAAATAATAGGACTTGAATTCTTTGGAGAAAAATAAGCTTTTCCTAGCTCTCTAGGGTCTGTCTATATCAAAACTTTGACTCTTCTAGCTAAAGTGAGTTTTCTAATAAACCAGTGGAACCAATTTTATGAGCTTTAATCTACCAAGCTAAGAGGACTTTAATTGGTAGAAAAAAAACTAAAAGTGGACTTGTGAATGCTTTTGATCAAAATTGAGGTATCTCTGGGAGAAATTTTTCCCTTGAGGCTAAGAAAACATTTGAAGAGACTTTCCAAACAGAAGATCCCAGATGAAAGGCCGTAGTACAGAATTATGATGCAGTTATAAATTCTAATTCTTTCATGCCCTAGCAAGACTGGAGGGAGTGATGGGAGACCTGGGACTTTTCAAAAACAAGGCCACTGGCTCCTCCTGGTAGAACATTTCCAGATGCTTTGCCTACCTTATTCCACTAATAGCAAACTAACTGCTTTGCTCTAGTCGGTTAACCAACCAAGGCTCTAGGGGGAAATGGTAAAGTCTTTGAAAAGAATGATCATTCAGTAAACCTCCCCCAATGTTAGGACCTAATGATAATTCTTTGAGAGAGGCTGAAAACAGATATGAAAAAAAATACACAAATTGCATATATAAGCACAAGCAACTGGTTGAAAAGAGGAACCAATTATAAAATAATTTGTAAAGGTACTGAATTAAAAATTAAGAACACTATTCATAGATATACTATGTACAGATTCACATTTTGACCCCTAAAATATATTTCCCTAAAGACTTGTAAGATCAAACTAAATTCTAACTTAAATTTGTTATGATAAAACAGATTTTGTACCCTCTTTACAGGTAACAACCTGTGAAAATAGAAGCTGAACCTTGGTACATATTAAGTAGAGAATCATGAAATAATAAACACTTTGAAATGGGAAAGACTTTGACGGTCAGGTAACCCAAACCTTTCCTGGTCTGCAAATCCTTTGTGCAACTCTAGGACCAAAGGATCTTGTAGGCTCTGCTTTTAAAAAGTCTCTAGCCACTAGCTGACCCTTTCCTTTCCTTCACAGCCAAGCACCCTGAACATTAATAGTTCATGATCTATATGTCCTCTCTTCTCATTTTCACCTCTACCCTTGGTGATCTGAGACTTCCATCTTCCCTACTCCACTGAATCTATTCTTACTAAAACCACAAAAAGCCCCCAGTTGCTGAATCTGTGGAAATAATTTCTGTTCTCATCTTCTTGATTTGTGCTTGGCACTTCACACCATTGTCCACCCTGTTCTTTCTGGCTTTCTCTCCTTCCTCGCCTTCCTTCACATCACTTGCCTGCTTCTCTTCTATTTTTCCAGCAATTCCTTCTTATCTTTCTCATGTGCTTCTTTTCCTCTGCCCTTTAAATTCTGGTCTACTCTGAATACCTTCTCTGATTAATCTCCCAAATTTCCTTGGCTTCAACTACCATCTAGAAAATCACAAATCTTTTGACTTTTTAGTAATGGCCATTCTGACTGGTGTGAGATGGTGGAAAGAGGGAGAGGATCCGGAAATATAACTAATGGGTACTAGGCTTAATATCTGGGTGATGAAATAATCTGTTTAATAAACCTCCATGACATAAGTTTACCTATGTAACAAACCTGTACTTGTACCCCTAAACTTAAAATAGAAGTTTTTTTTTTAAAAAAAGCCTCACAAGTCTAAATTGCAGCTCAGATCTTTATTTGAGCCCCAAATCTAACTATTCAGCTGCTATCAGACATTGCCATTTGGATTTCTCACCAGTCCCTCAAATTCAGCATAATCAAACCAAATGCATTATTTCCCCCACTTAAATTAGAATGCCAATTCCTCTGTTTACTCTTCTAGCAATCCATTCAAAGTATATGCATGATTTTGCCCCACATAAATCAGCTTCTTCTGCATTTGTTATTTTATGTAACCATCCATCAAGATATTCAAGTCAGAAACCTAGGATTTTCTTAACAGTTCTCTCATATTCAGCCATTATAAAACATTATAAAACTTCATTTTAATGATAAATATTTGTTGAGCATTTACTATATTTTAGGCCCTCTTATAAACTTTATAAATTTTATCTCATTTAATTTTCACAACAATCTTATAAGTATTATTATAATTCCCATTTAACAGAGTCATAAGTTGAGGCAGATATTAGTTGGTAAATTCCCAAGTTAAAATACCCAACAAGTGGTGGAGCTGGCGTTCAAACCTAGATAGTCTGACTTAAGAGCCTACGGGTCTTAACCAGTATGCTAGTTATCAAGACCCATATGATTTAATTCTTCAACCTCTTTCAAGTATGCCCCCTCTGCTCCATCCTCATAGCTATTGCCTTGTTTAGGTTCCCATCGTTCACTAGATTCAACTCAAAGTTTCATGAATGCCAAGATCACAAGTGCCTTTGTTGACCAATGTCCCACACAATGATTAGCACTTAGCATATCCTGAATAAGTGTTTTTTGATGAAATAAAGTATTTTTATCATGTTAATAATAGGTCGACGGACATATAATGTAGTGTCCAAGCAGGGAACATGTTGAGATTGAAACGGGGTACTATAAAAAATTACTCTAGGTCAACAGGAATAAATTGGGACTGTCCCAGACAAACTGGGACATGTCATCACCTTAATAATTGGGCTACTTTCATATGCCAGGTTCTTTTTTTGGCAATTTGATACCATTTTCTCCTTCTATGCTCTCTCTAGTATTATAGGGATTGGAAGCATGAGAACTACATTTCTTAGAATCTCTGCCAGCAGGGTTATGGTTTAAATTAAGACAATTAGACTCATTCATGTAAAGTTTCAAAGACAAAAGATAAATAGAACTATTATTACTCTTTTGAGACGGGCAGTCACATGGACTTGAGTAGACCCCAGATGTGAGCTTTTGCTAACAGCTTCCAAGTATCTTCCTATTAACCACTCACTTTGGTGCTGTAGACAGCTGAGATCATTGGTGACAGTTTCCTGTAGTTCCTATGCTTCATGATTTTCTGCATACTAGTAGTTGCAACCTGATCTTCCCTCTCTGAAGCCTTCCAACATTTTTCCAGGCCCTGGTATTTTTACAGTAATTAACCCTAGCTGTCTGAATAGACAAAATGCTGAAATCTCTGTGGCTTATCCCAGTAAAAGGCGACTTTTTGCTCATGCAAAATCCAATGCAGATTGGCAAGAGATCTCCTCGATCTGGTGACTCAGATGACCAGGATTCATCCATATTTTTATTTTCTATTTCAACATATAGCTCCAAGGTTTCTTCCAGGGAAAGTGAGAATTGAAAGAGGCACACAAGCTCTTAACCAGTTAAGCCCTGGAATATTAAAACTTCCCTCCCCTTCACAGTCCTTCGGCCAAGACTATCACAGGGTCCCAACTAACAGCAAGGGAGAATGGGAGAACAATAGTGTTTGGTAAACATTAATTCTTTCTGTTACAGAATCTATTTCCTAAATTAAATTACTTCCTGCTTGAAATAACTAGTTTCTCTTTTCCTTGTTGATACACTATGAAATAATACATAATTATAAAACCTGAATATATTAACTTGATGAAGAAGCACTAATCATTTTTATACACCAATATATTGTTTCTACACCAATGTATTGTAAATATTGGTTTTGCTATGTATGCATCTAAGCATAATATTGTGTATAAAATTTGACATACAGGCTTAGTGTTTAGCTCATCTACCTATTGATAGATATTATTTGAATTAGCAGATTCAATAGTAAAGACATTAGGATTCATATTCTTAACAAAGAAAATAAAACAAAACTTTCTGATATGAAGCCTATTCATACATATATCTAATCACTTTAAAATGATCCATATTTTAGTGAGTAATAATGCTTTTAAAATTTACAGAAATATGGAACTACCACCCATTAGACTTATAAAGACCAGGATACATATTATTTTTGTATACAACATGCCTGATGATGCATAAGCTTGTACTAAAAGTGAGCAAGAGTGAACGTGAAACAGGACATTGACTCTTGAATTTGGTAATCATTATATTTTATATAAAGCTATTAGCTTCTGTTCAGCTCTTATTCAAGAAGCAAATAATGCATACACAAACCCATTCATGTAACACAATAACTTAAAAACAGTTTCCAAGTGGCAGAGTTAGACTAATGCAAATTAAACATGATTATAGATATTAATGCACCATATATACTGTGCTAGACCTTCATCCTTTCTGTTTGAAGGTGTTTTCAACGAACAAGCACTTCTTTCCATTTCAATGGCTATGGTGAAGATGGGTTAATTTCCAGGGATGATGTATTGTCAGTGCAGGTGGCAAAGCCAGCCTACCCCACAGGCAACATTCAATTCCTGTCTGAATTGAGACATTCATCATCGCGTTCTGCCCATTTGTGTCTCTGTCAACAAATGAAAATAATGATACTCCCTCCAATTTGTGTTAACAGAAAATATGGGTACAACCAGCAACCTGAAAGATGGATATGAATTGAGAGGAAGCATTTCAGGTGCACCATTACAGGACTGAAGCCTAATTCTCCCACTTTTATCTCTGGTTAATTTATGGAAAAGAGAGTGAAAGGAAAGAAAGTGGGTGGAGACTCTCCTTTATTGAATATTTATTAATAGTATTACTACTAATTAATACTATGGCCAGACTCTTTGCTCATTAACTTCACATACATTTTCTTACTGATTCATCACAACATCCCTTGAAGATGGCTTTATTATTGTCCCTATTATACAATAAGGAGAGACACCTCCACTGTGTCACTGTCTCAAAAACTTGGAGCAAAGCTTCTTGCTTCTCTCAGATTTGGTTTTTCTCATGTTAAATGAGAATAATAATATCTTCCCTACATCTAGGCATTCTTCACACATATAATTATTTCTTTAACATTTCATTCCCTGTAGCTATATTGTCCCACGTAGCTAGATTATCAACTACATGGGTTTCCAAAAGTAGACCTGTCTGATGCCAAAGACCCTGCTTTTTCCTAATTCCTTCAGAGCCAACGTGTAAGAGGGGTTTTAAAATAAAAGCTGCCTTGGACAGTCTAGATCCTCCTCAGACACAAGTGCATCCTCAGGCAGAAGCCACATTTAGTACAGTATCGTTGGAAGCTTATCTTTGTCACTAAAAATACTCATACATCAAAAACCAAAGAGGAACATTATAAAAGAAAAGGGGCCAGTCTTGATAAGCAGAGAAGGTCATCTTGCTGTTGATGATTGCTGCCACACACCCATCAAGGGATATAGAATCGATCTGTGTAAGATCAAAGCCATCCACTTTGTTTGCCAAGTACCGAGACTAGGGAAGAATCTACAGAGAGATACCATGAACTCTGAAATTACTTATGATCATGGTGAGTGGTTGGTCTCTGCTGATCCACTACGGGTCTTTTGATTCAGTTCCTTCTCCATGATGGAGAGTGGAAAATGGAAATCCAAACCAGAACACAGCAAACTCTAGGGAGCCATAACAGCAACATCAAACATAATAAGGACCATAATAATAGCTTGCACTTGCTCTAAACTTCTCCCTATTGCTCAGTCAACCAACCAGTTAATACAGCACATGTCCTTCTAGGGTTCTGGAAATACAGTGGTAAACAAGATACACCTAGACCCTGCCCTTATGAAGCTGACAATGTAGCAGGGAAGGAAATGTTAAAGAAATGATTATAGCTAGATGTAAGGAAAGCATCATCATTATTATTATTATTATTATGAGACAGAAACTTGTTCTGTTGCCCAGGGTGTAGTGCAGTGGTGCATTCTCGGCTTACTGCAAGCTCTGCCTCCCAGATTCAGGTAACTCTTGTGCCTCTGCCTCCCGAGTAGCCAGGACTACAGGCACCTGCCACCACGCCCAGCTAATTTGTGTATGTTTAGTAGGATGGGGTTTCGCCATGTTGGCCACGCTAGTCTTGAACTCTTGGCCTCAAGTGATTGGCCCATCTCAGTCTCCTAAAGTAGGGGGGATTAGGGGCGTGAGCCACAGTGACCGGCAGGGAAGGCATTATTATTATTCGCATTTAACAAAGGAGTAGACTGAAGCTAGAATTGGTAAGAGACTTTATATTATTGCAGTTTTTGAGACAGCAGGTGGCAGAGTCAGGCCTCAAACCTGGGTCTTTACGCTTCTAGTCTAGTGCTCTTTCTACATTGCTACATTGCCTGGTTGCCTGTCTCTAAGAACCACTTTCTACCAGGGCACTCTGCCTCAAGTCAGCTGAGGGTTGAATATGGTGAATACAAACTAGGATGGGAAAAGACTGAATGCATTCTAACTGATTCCAGAGGTGACCTTGAGTCCTTTCCTTTCTTGGCTGTTGTTTCAGGAAGGGTTTAAAAAAGGAGCTAACAAGCATATCTATGGATTGCACTATGACTCACAGAAGCTCCTTTGCTTAGAATAACTGGCCCTTATTAGGACCTTATAGGATATGTGAGGCTTTCCTAGGGGCCACCTGCCACCCAGTCCATAGATATCTATGTTGAGCATTTACCAGAATGCCCATCCTGTGGTTTCTGTCCCTCCTAAAGGGCAAGTTTCAGAGGAAACTGTGAACCTCAAAACTATAATATTGGTAAGGGCTTTGAGAGACTTCTGTCCCAACAATGATAGGAATTATCTCTTGTTTGTACTGTCTCCAGGGAGAAGGGATAAATGGAAATGGCTGCTGGTGCAGGTGCTAAAAACATTTGACCAGTGGAGGCTAATTTAGAAGAAGACCCAAATAGCTGCATTTGAGTTCTGTGTGCCTAGGCATCCCTCTCCCTTCTTTTCCCTGCCCAAAAGCTCAAAATTCCAGAATATAAGACTATTCAACATGACCATCAACAAGCTGGGGGTCCACTAGGCTTAGATTTAGAGCAGGTATTATTATTCACATTTAACAGATGAGAAGACTGAAATGGAGAAAAACACTCGATCTGGCAGTAGGTGCTGGAAGGACTGCTGTGAAGAAGACAAAAACACAGGCTTGGGAGAGTATCATTTGGTTGAGAAGTTAAAATCAAACATGAAACAGGGAACGAAAAAGGACCTGAAGGGGTCTAGGGAGAGGAGACATCAATTTGGGCTGGAAGAGTAGCAGAGCCTTAACTCTGGAAATGAGATCGGGCTGAGCATTAGGGGATGTGATGTGCTGAGCAGAGGAGCTGGAGGAGAAGGGCACTCTGTGCAGGGCATGAACATCAGCAAAGGTTCAGAGGTGGAAGTGAGGGTGGTTTGAGGAGGACACAGCAAGGAGGCCCATTTGGTGCAAGAGAAGATGTGCCTGGAGAGAAACAGGATTTTGCTGGCCTGGAATACTACAGAGAGCCCTGGGCCACAAGTCAGAAAACCTGGATTCTGACAGTCTATGGGCCAGGTCCTTGCATAGACCACATTCTCTCTGGGTTTCAGTTTATTCACATGAACAATCAAATTGTTCCACTAGGCAATCTTTGAGATTCCCCTTCCAGCTCTGGCAACTAAGTTTCTTTGATCCTCAAAGCTACTGAAGAAGAAAGAGTGCATCTCTATTTCTGGCTAAACGTTCAGTGGGAGACAGAGAACCAATAACACAAAGAACAAATAGGAATATGTCCTTTTAATTTTATCACAGCTGAGAGCCTTTGGAATTTCTTAAACCAGAAGGAAGTCTGGGTGTTTGATGTTAGATGCTGAGGCTTTCCATTATTTTGATCCCAGGACTCACTGTCCAGGTTGTTGGGGTTTGAAGAAATCCAGCTCACATGCCCCTTTCTCTCCTCTCCTCTCCTTTCTGCTCCCCTCCTCTCCCCTTCCCTCCTGTCCCCTCTCCTTCCTTTCATTCTTTCTTCCATTATTCAGAACTGACCTGAAACATGCCCATTTCTTTTCCCTTTTCTGTACAAGCCTTTGATGGAAAGGCAAGCTCCACCAGTCTTATGACATCACATCCTGTAGAACTGGTCACGCATATTTCTGTCTGTAGAATAATTTCCTCTTAAAGATGCTTCCTCACAATTAAGGAACTTAATGTTCACTGTGGCGGCCTTCATTTAGTTCCTCAGTTCTAGAGACTGCAGAAGGCCTGCCTTCTATAGGAAGCTCTCAGAATGATAGGAATCACCTCTGCCTCCTGGCAGATGAGTGGAATCAATGTGCAGAAGGCATGGTGAGAGGCCACTCTTGCAGACATCACTCACTCCGCAGACAATCTTGTCAGAGTCTCAACATAGCCACAGCAAATATGACATTTTAAGCTGGCTTTAATATACAACAAGTATTTGGCAAAAAATATTTTGGTCAATATGTATTTCCTTCGAAGAGAATAAATACATAAGAAAAGTCATCTTTGAAGACTAAATAAAAATAAGCACATATACACACTAAACAAGGGAAAGCTTCTAAGAGTCTGATTTTATTACTACTATGCAGCATGCTCACTTAACTAAAGGAGGAGGCATTTCTGTTTGAACTTCTTTATCTCCTTCCCCCTTAGCAAGTGTCTGCTTTTTAAATTGCCAGCTGTTCTTAACAAGAAGCAGAATGACCAAAGTTTCCTTTTCCTGATCGTGTCTTAGAAAATTTTAACTGCTAATATTATTACTTCCACCATTGAATCACAGGAGATAAATCTTTCTAAGTTTGTGAGGTCAACAAGCAATGTTTTGTCAGAGCTGGAAAACAGCATCTGCACTTGGATGTTTCTCATGGTTTCCAAGCAATAAATCAAAGGGAGAGAGAAATAAAAAGACATTTATTGAAATTAAATCATCTGCTTGCAAATAGTACATTTTTTCCCAGTCTGGAATATACGAAAAGAAAACAAAATAAAAACCCTGAATATGTATGTAGTAGAAAGGGGAAGATGTTGATCAGTCTTAAGTCATATATATTACATTTTTTAGAAATAAGGTTTCTGTAAATTAGTAGGCATATGATTTATTAAAAAATTAGATGCAAGGAAGTTAATATAACTGAGGAAAGATAAAAGGTTATTTTTCTTCTATAACCCTCCTTCATTAAGTTAAGGGAAAGAAAAAAGAGCATGTAAAAACTCCCTCTGAATATAAAATTTCAGGACAGATAAACATAAGAAAACTACCCCACAACTGAACTAGAGAACAGTGACCAGATCCAAAAACAACAAAAAGTGTCTGAATTCCTTGGATATAGATCAACTAATCTCACACATTTTTGAATCTAAAACAAACCCCACATAGTTGCTGACAGACAGTGTGGAAAGATATATCACTTCAAAGATGTTCACAGCAATTCACAGTGACAGGATGACTCTCATCATGGGAATTCACTTTATGCCATCAAGTTACTTTTTATAGTGCTTGGAGAACTATGAAAAATTTTCTACTGTGACCACAACTAATCTCTTGAAAAAATTATTAAATAAAATCTATCTTCCATAAGAGGAAATAACTGTCACTTTAAATACGGGTATATCAAAAGGAACTGAAAGGAGCTCACATGAAGATTGCCTAGGTTAAAAGTTCTCTGAGTTATCAGTAATGTGATGTGTAAGATGGAGTCAAGGAAGGACAAAAGAAAAATGATTCCATATTTAAACTAAGACTGTATGATTAACAAAGGTTGAAACTCAGAGACAGTATAATTATGGTGACCAGACAAAACAGACAAATGTGGACTTTCCATCTGATTTTCTGATGTGCACCCCAATGGCCCTCCTTAAACCCATCTATGCTTTTCTGAGCAGCCTCTGCTTCTACTTGGCTGTTTCTTAACTTTCTCTCTCTCTTCTTTCCTTTCTCTCTAGTCACAGTTATACTTCCTTATCATTTCTGTGTTCCTGTGGGAGACCAAGGGCCTCTGTAGATTGGTTCTTTTACTCCCAAAGCGAAGCTTCCCTCTGGCCCTCTCACTTTCCTGTCCTAAAGTACTTGACTGTGGTGAGTTCTAAATCTGAAAGACACTATTGGTTTCACCTTGCACTGGGTGTGGGCATGCACAGATTAAAAATCATGCTTCAAGAGCTTAAATCTGACAATAGAAGTATACATAACATATGGACATATGTTGAATGAGGAGAGGTGAAAGTATAGCATATTTAGGCATCTTCAAGTAGATGCAACATAAAATGCCTTTTAATACAAGCAGTAGGCAGCAGCCCCATGGAGGGATTTGAAGGATGCACATGTGCCAGTTTCCCATATGATTCCTACCTATGCCCATTCAGGAACCTACTCCCTGCTCCACTAACCAATAATGATCAACATCACTCCCCATTTTGGTCTCTGTATCCATATTCCCCAGATTTCAATGTAGTAACTCTAAGTATATTCATTAATATACTTATCCCTTACTTAATGCCCTTTTTTCCTTATGGAAAAAGAAGAGTACATAGGGGTATATCAGATAAGTTAAAGAGCTAGATGTGTGATTCAAAAGTCCAAATAATAGAACTGTATTGTTTATCCTCCTAGCAAAGTCCATTCTAAAAATATGCTCTCTCGCTAACTACATAAAGCAGCAAGAGGGCTGCATCTCCTGATGCCTTCCTGATTCACCCTCCCACTGTCTCCCCAGGACCTCCAGTGACTAGTGTTCTGCCCACTGTCCTTCAATGGCAGTCCAATTTCAGAGTAAGCCCAGCCGGGTGTGTCATGAGTGGCTTAGATTTAGAAATAGAGATTTGTTTCTTCTTCATGCTGAGCATTGGGGTTTGAGAGAGTGGGAATAGGGGAGAATGCTTAATAATTGCCAAAAAGAAAAATCCATAAAAAATTTTCTAAGGCACTATTCTACAAGAATAAATAAAAACTCATAGTGAAAATCTTTGAGAGCTAATTATATAAATTGCATTTACCAAACCTGGGAAGAATCACTAATAAACCATAAAAGAACACATCTGCTTTGATGGTCCAATTGAATTTTCTAATCTGATATGAAAATTAGGGTCATTTGTCAAGGGTGGCAACAAGAGTTTTGTATGATACTCCTTGTGCTAGTCCAAGCAACATCCTCTAAAAGCTAATCAACACTCACTCCTGGACCACTTACGAACTGCATCTCCATCTTCTGTAGATGCTGCAACTTGCATCAGGAAGGGAATGAACAGTGGCTGTAGATGCAATTCTGGATCAGCCAGCAGTAGCTAAATGCTGAATAAAAGGTGGTAGGAAGGAATGACTTCCCGCTTTCTAGAGCTTCAATCAGTAATATTATGCCAGTGTTTACAAACAAACCTATGATCATGAAAGGGACTCTATGAACCCGTTTCAAGTATTCTAAAAAACATAGAAAAATTATATCTTTATGGGTGAGATGGTACCCCAAGTAAACTAAATGGGCAAATTTAATTTCTTTTCTCTTAGTTGAAAGAATACCAATTTGATACAGTAACACTGGTCATTTAAATTAAAGTATGGTTGTTATAAATTTTTGTGATAAGCAAAATCTGGAGATATATCATTATTATTTAACAAATTTATATGTTGTTTTGTTTTTTACAACACCTTTGAAAACACACACAAAAGGTTAAAATACAAAGAAAACTTGATGGTAAACTGATTGAGGATCACTGAACATGTCATTCATGCTTTTCATAGTTCTCCTCACCCCCTTCCTCATTATTTCATGCCAATAGGTGCCACAGTCAGGTCACTGTCCTGATTTTCCAATTCTTGTCTTCTCCAGATGTCAAGCACCAGGCTAAAAAAAACTAAATTGAAAGATTAAATAGAATTAAAAACACAACTGAAGAGAAATAAACTGAAAGGATGAATCCTGAGAAAATCACCCAGAAAGTTGTTAAGCAAGTTGAAGAGATGGAAAACCTGAGAGTGAGATTGAGAGATGTGAGAGAAAAAATAATAGATTTATCCTGCACGGATTACAGAAAGACAGAATAGAATGCAGGAAGGCAATATTTGAGGCAATAATAGCTTATGACATTACTGAATTAAAAAAACCAAAAACATAAGAGCTCCCAGTTCTCAGATTGAAGAAGAAAAAAAAGTAAGAGCAAAGAAATATATATATTTTTTAAGTGTCCCCAAACAAATCGTGGTGAAAATGCAGATCATCACTGATACAATTAGATGCCTCAAGAACAACTATAGGAGCCAGAAAAAAATAAAATAATATCTTTCAAATTCTAGGAAAAAAATAACTGCTATCTACAATTTCACATTCAACTAACATCATTTAAAGATGGAACAAAGTAAAGGTGTTTTCAAATAAAACTGAGGGTTTATTACTCAGAACTCTATTAAAGGAACTACTATGAGTCCTACTTCAGGAAGAAGGTAATTGAACCAGGAGAAAGAAATAATAGTTCATAAACATATCAGTGAACATGTTGACAATCTAATAAGTACTAACTAAATCATAACAGCTAAAATTCACTGAGCAGTTATGTGCCAGGAACTGATGTAGCTCATCTAATTATCACAATAAACCTATAATTAGATGCTATTATGATCCTCAGTATATACATGAGGAAACTAGGCATCACACATCTAAAAAACTCACAAGGTAATACAGCTAGTAAGTGGCAAAACCAAACAAAAAATGTCTTAGTCCATTTTGTGTTACCATAACATAATTCCTGAGACTGGGTAATTTATAAAGAATAGGAGTTTATTTTCTCACAGTTCTGAAGGCTGACACGTTCAAGATCAAGGCACTGTAAGTTAAGGACCAGTCTCTGCTTCCAAAATGGCACATTGAACAATTCATCTTCCAGACGGGAGAAACTGTCCTCACATGGCAGAAGGCAGAAGGGAAAAATGGGGTGAACTCCCTCCTTCCAGCCCTTTTATAATGGCATCAATCCATTCATGTGGGCAGATCCATCATGACCTAAACAGCTCCCAGAAGCTTCACCTCCCCACACTGTTACATTGAGGATTACATTTCCAACATAGAAACTTGGGGGACACATTCACACCACAGCAGATAATAATGACCATGTTATAACAAATCTGGGGACAGTTTATAAACGAGGCATAACTAAAACACTAATCAACAATAGTATATATCATGGAAGAGGATATATTGAAGCAATCTATGGTTACTATATTATTCAATTAAGACAAATATTCATGTGATATTTAATAGTAACCACTAAAAAAAAGAAAGGGAATGTATAAGTTTCTAAATAGTGGAGAGAAAATGAGGAGAGAGGGTAAGAAAAACCACTGAATCCAATAGAAACCAAACAAGGAGAAAAAAAAGGAACAAAATAGCAACTTTAATAGAAAATGTTAGAAAATCACAAACTGTAAGTAATCACAATGAAGATAAACATGACAAACTTCCCTGTTAACTGCTATTGCCAGATTGGATATTTAAACTTATACCAGAATCAACTAAAACACAACAACCGTGGTAAGTCAGAAAAGGAATAGTAAAAAAAAAAAAAAAAAAAAAAGTAACCAAAAAAGAATTGGTTCTATGATATTAATATTTGATAAAATAGACTTGCAGAGAAAATTCATTATTAAGGATAAAGAAGGTCTTTTGGCTAAACTGTATAAAGCAATAAAACCCCAAACTACATAGAGCTAAGCTGATAGAAATTCAAGGAGAAATTTATAAAATCACAATCCTAGTGGGGCCTTTTAACAGACTTCTTTCAAAAACTGACAGATGAAGCAGATTAAAATGCTGGTAATCACACAGTACTTTTGAATAGTTAATGAGTTTGCTCTAATGAACTATGTAGAACTCTGTTCCCAGCAAAGGGAGGCTATATCTTCTTTTCAAGTCAACATGATCATTTAAAAAATATTGACCAGGTAATGAGCCAAAGTTAACTCTCAATAAATAACAAAAAGTTGATATTCTATGGACCGCACTACAATTCATATGCAACAAAACTGGAGCTCAGTAACTCAATAATAACTCTCTATTTTGGAAACTTGAAGGCACTATTTCAAACTTGCAAAATGCGGCTAAAGTAGTACTTAGAGGGTGACGCATGGCCTTAAGTGTAGACATTAGAAAATAAGAAAGACTGAGAATAGACTAAACATTTACCTCAAAAAGATAGAAGAAATGAACAAAAGGATAAACTTGAATATGGAAGAAAATAATACCACTTATGTAAATTCAAAATCAAAAATGATATGATACCATTTTTTATATACATACTCTAGAGTAAGTTTAAAACAATCTCAAAACACTGGTTACATCTGCAGAGGGAGAAGGAAATGGATTGTGGAGCGGTAGAAAACAGGTTTCAACTGTATTGGTCACTTTTAATTTCTTTTAAACTAAGGATCTGAAACAAATATCCAAATTCGTTAACATTTATGAAATCTAGGTGGAGGATATTCTATGTTATTTTTCAATATTTGAAATATTTCTCAGTTTAAAAAAAAAGGCAAAGAAAAAATAAACAACCTTATGACAATTATAAGATTTTCTAGTTTTGCAAGTTGTGAGTGCATCAATCTTAGTCCCTTCATCTGTCAAAGGAGTAATAGTGGTTCCTACCTCCTGGACTCAATGAGAATTACATATCCAGCATTTAGCTCAGAACTAGGTACAGCCTGTTCAAGCATGCTAACTGCTATTATTAGTTCATCCTAAAATTGGAAACAATCTACTCCCATCTTCACATCAATTTAAGAAGACTGGGATGAGGCCAGGTACAGTAGCTCACACCTGTAATCCCAGCACTTTGGGAGGTCAAGGCAGGAGGGTTGCTTGAGTCCAGGAGTTTGAGGCCAGCCTGGGCAATACAGTGAGACCCTGTCTCTATAAAAAAGAATTTAAAAAATTAGCCAGGTATGGTGCTGCGTGCCTGTAGTAGTACCAGCTACTCAGGAGGCTGAAGTGGGAGGATCACCTGAGCCAAGGAATTTGAGGCAGCAGTGAGCTGACTGTGCCCTTGCACTATAGCTTGGGAGACAAGACTGTATATCAAATAAAAACATAAAAGACGTGGATGAGAAATCTTATTTGACTCTACTTCATTTAAGTCCTAAAGCAAGAGTATTCACTGCCAATTCTTTTATTTAAAAAAATCAGGAAATGTTATATATTTATGATTAGTAAAATGATGCTTCTGTTATAAAATGCTGTAGGACATTATTGAAGTTCTTCCTTATTACAACCACTATGAACGTTGCTTTGTCACTCTATATCCCACATCACTGCTCCACGAAAGTGCTCTGTTTCAATTCATGCCATGAGATGATCACCATTAGTAGCAGCACTGCCACTACAGTTTTCTTTAACATTATATGCCATGTATTTTCCATCTCTGCAACTCTAATAGGGATGTGTTTTGCCTAGATTATGTTTGATCTATATAACAGTCCTGCAAGCATGTTACCATCTAGTTTACTGATAAGAAACTGAGTCCCAGATAGGTCCAATGACCTGCCAGTGGTAATAATACATGCCTTACAGGGTGGCTTTGAGGATTTAAAAAGATCATAGTAAGTAACTGTCACATAGGAGATAAACATTGGTTCTCTCCTCCATTCTCCCAGGTGTTCAATTAATGTTTATAGATCATAAAAATGAAAATACAGGACATGGGGCTTTCTTAGGTAGATGTTTTGCATCTTCACCAAAAATCTCTGCTTTATAAGTTTAACCATTGTTTTTTGCAACAACATATTGTAAGGTTTCAGAAAGGTAATTAGTTCAAAGATTCCTCTACCAAACTCTTCATTTATGACCAAAAATGACATTGAAATGACTCACATAAAATTATTTTACTATAAAAGACAAATTTAAACTTCCCTCTTTCAGAAAAGGAGTAATTCTAGTATGAAGCACTTCATAAAATATTTCTTTATTCTAACATACTGCCTAAGACAAGTGAATATGGGATGGCTAAATGGATCTAGGGTCTATGGTGATTGCTGATGAGAACAGAAATATAGCCTTTGAAAACTCCCTGACTTATATTTTCCCACATACATCAATCAGAGCAACAACTCAATAATTTCAATGATATTTTAAATATATTCCTTTTATTTTATTTATTTATTTATTTTTATGAATGAGACCCATTCCCACCCACCAAGGGCTCATCTGCTTGGTGAGAAGAGGCAAGAACTTGTAGGCATTTTGTTGCTGTAGCCCACATGACAGTAGCAAAAAGGATTGGTTATGCCTGGGATTGTCCCTGTTTGCAGATGACATGATTGTATATTTAGAAAACCCCATCATCTCAGCCCAAAATCTCCTTAAGCTGATAAGCAACTTCAGCAAAGTCTCAGTATATAAAATTAATGTGCAAAAATCACAAGCATTCTTATACACCAGTAACAGACAAACAGAGAGCCAAATCATGAATGAACTTCCATTCACAATTGCTTCAAAGAGAATAAAATACCTAGGAATCCAACTTAGAAGGGATGTAAAGGACCTCTTCAAGGAGAACTACAAACCATTGCTCAGTGAAATAAAAGAGGACACAAACAAATGGAAGAACATACCATGCTCATGGATAGGAAGAATCAATATCGTGAAAACGGCCATACTGCCCAAGGTAATTTATAGATTCAATGCCATCCCCATCAAGCTACCAATGAGTTTCTTCACAGAATTGGAATATATTCCTTTTAAAAGATGCAATTATTTCAGAGAAAAGACAATAATACAAGCATCAGTGGTCACCATTCTTGGTTTTTTATGCATGAGGATCTTCTGAAAATGCTTGAAAATTGTGGGGTTTTGAATATATTAAAAAACAGAAAGATTTCTTGAGAATTCAGGCACCAGGGTAAATTGTAATAGCAAGCACTAGATTTGATTCTGTGTTTTCTCTGCCTTGATTTTTTTCTGTATCTCCGGCAACTTATTTTGTAGTTATATTGACCTTAACAGTTATTTACTGTTTCTACTATTCTTCTCCTCAGGAATATTATAAATTTTTCTCTATACACTGTTACTTAGGTTAAGGACATCACACAGAGAGCAAAAGGGATGGGAAAAATGATCTGTGCATCCCCACGTCCTCAGAGTGTTAAGTCTGCATAATATTTATGACACATCTATTAAGTGCTCTTCACTACAACAGTGAGGAGAGAATCAGCCTTATACACTAGCCTCATGTATACTCATGGATGGTGGCTACACTGGTGTGAAGGTTTGTGAGTTTAGCTTACCCAGGCCAAACTCACATTTGGGCTTTATTATGAGGGCCTCCTCACTGTGGGGATTCGCCTGACCAAGCTGAACTTTGCAATGGGATACAGACATGAAGACTCGAGAGCTGAGAGTTGATACTGGGATTATAACCTCTCCTGGAACATCCAACCTGCTGTTTTGGCAATTAGAATCTGATAATAATGGTTACTATTATTGATGGCTTAGCAGGGACCAGCTACTATCTATATTATTTCAAATTATCCTATCAAGCACTCAGGGTAAATTGTTCCCATTGTAAAGAAGAGAAAACTGAGATTTAAAATGTTAAATAATTCAGGTTGGGCACAGTGGCTCATGCTTGTAATCCCAGCACTTTGGGAGGCCGAGGTGGGCAGATCACTTGAGACCAGGAGTTTGAGACCAGCCCGGCCAACATGGTGAAACCTCGTCTCTACCAAAAATACAAAAATTAGTTGGGCATGGTGGTGTGTGCCTGAAATCCCAGCTATTCCGGAGGCTGAGGTACAAGAATCACTTGAGCCCAGGAGGCAGAGGTGGCAATGAGCCAAGATTGTGCCACTGCACTCCAGCCTGAGCAACAGAGCAAGACTCTGTTTCAAAATACATATATAAAATAATGATAAAATGTTAAATAATTTGTCCAGGAAAATACAACTACTAGATAGCATAGAAGGATTGGAATCCAAGATGTTCTAACATACAGCATATACTTATTCTACTATTCACGCTGCCTCTCACTTACCTAGAGATTTTGAATTATTTAAGGATTAAGAAACGAGGACTTAAAGGTTGAAAAATCAGTGAGATCTGGGTCACATGTACTCTGAAAATGCTAGTGTCATGCAAGAACATGAGCCAAGCATCAGCTCATCAATAATGATTATCTAATATGAGGAGGGCACTGGCAGGATTACAAATAAGTACTCTTACAATAATCAACTTCCTTCAATACTTTCTTTATCCTGTCACATACCCAGTAGAAACATTCTTTTCCTAGTGCTTATTTTTGAGAATGTTTGCAGGAGTTGAGGAGCCTAAGAATAGACTGAACTAAACCCTTATGTTCCATGGCAATTAAAAAAAACCCAGTTAACCATAAAGGTCTGATCAGATGTTCATAGCATATTTTCTCATTTTTTGCAGACTTCTGTTTTTAGGCAAGTTTACTGGAACAAAATTCATTCAGAGCTGGGTAAACCACAGCTTTTACAAAATGCAGCATTAGCATGATGCAGAGAAGTGTGTAGGCAAAGAACACAGCATCCCTGGAAACCCCATCACTTCCTCTTTGGTATATTTAACATAGAGAGGTAGAAGCTGGCTCATCCACCACAGCAAATAAGATTTGCTAAGCAACTCCAAAGCTGTAGTTCTCCAGGCTCATTATAATTGGGATCTCCCTACTCTGTTTTTCTATATCTCTATTCTATTTATCACAGTACTTTAGCAATTAAAATAGTCAACACGATATCTCTATTTTAGAAAGAAGTCCTATCACGCTTAAAATCATCAACGGTGCCTGCTGCCTACAGCACCAACTCCAATCTTTAGCTTTGCATCCAGTTCCCTTCACAAACTCTTGCCCTTCACTTGACTCATTTCCCACCCCTCCTCACTCACCCATTGCTCTAGATTTATGAAGACATCTTCTACTCCTCAAACTATGTACTTTCATGAATTCTAATTTGTTCTTTCTTTTCCCAATTCCTAGCTTTTCAAGGCCTAGTTTAAATGCCTCTATCCATGTGAAGCCATTGTCACCTGACTATGAGCTCCTTGATGCAAGGAACTGTGTCCTGTCCACATTATTTGCTTGACATGAAGTGGGCAGTCAAAGCTTCTTACTGAAATAAGACATCTCCTTGTAAGCCAAGTGTGTGTAACAGCAATGATGCCATTGCAATAAGGTAGCTGAGGTTTTCCAGACAGCCCTACCATGGACTTGTATGTATTCCATTCTTGGGTGGGAGGAAATCCACTGGGGCACTAAGGATACTATTAGTAAGATTTTCCATGGCCCTTATCCTCCAGGATAAATGATACCAATTTCTTAAGCTTCCGTTTCCTTTACAACCACATGTCTTCACTTTCTAAGGCCAAATCAAAGCATATGTCGGGGAGGAAGCTGAGTATGCTGTAGAAAAGGGGGCCCTCTCATAGCATTCATCTGCCACCCCTCTAGACTCTCTATCAGACAGAAAAGAACTGGTCATCATGTTGTATACCCTGGGTGGTATCTACTTTTGCACAGAAATTATATATTCTAACTAAATGATATAATAACAACAGCAATATTCATGCAGGCTAAGGCTCTACAATGACTATGGAACCTCTCATACCAAATCCAGACTAAAAGGTAGACCACATTCTAAGTGACTCATTGTAAACAAATCTTTATCTCACAGATGTATTTTGCAAATCAATTTACACACAATTTGTCTTTTTACACATGCTAGTAGAAATGTCTGTGTAAGCTGAATGAGACATAAGGTTGTTGAGTGTGTTAGTGAAGCTTGTAAATGTGTTCAAACCTCAGGAAAAGCTCTCAGCAATTCCCAGCAGAAAAAAAAATATGTATCTGCCATGGGTCTTACGAAAAAGCCAGACACTAACATAAGTTGCCTCTAGAGGAAATAACATATCTGAATAAAAAATGAGAAGATCATCCTCTAAAGAAAATGAGGAGGAGTCACAGATGCCCCATGGCCATAAACCTAGTTTTACACATAATTAAAAAAAGGAAAGGAACAAATTGTTAAAAAAATTTTTTTTTATTTCAATAGGTTTTTGGGGAACAGTTCGTGTTTGGTTACATGAATAAGTTCTTTAGTGGTGATTTCTGAGATTCTGGTGCACCCATCAACCGAGAAATATATACACTGTATCCAATGTGCAGTCTTTTATTCTTTGCCACCCCCCATCCTTTCCCTTGAGTCCCCAAAGTCCAATGTATCACTTTTATGCATTTGCGTCCTCATAGCTTAGCTCCCACATGTGGATGAGAACATACGATGTTTGGTTTTCCATTCCTGAGTTAATTCATTTAGAATGATGGTCTGCAATTACATCCAGGTTGCTTTGAATGCCATTATTTGTTCCTTTTTGTGGCTAAGTAATATTCCATTTTATATATATATATATATATATAAAAAAATATATATGTAAATCACACTTTCTTTATCCATCATTGATTGACAGGCATTTGGACTGGTTCCACAGTTTTGCAATTGCAAATCATGCTGCTATAAACATGAGTGTGCAAGTATCTTTTTCATATAATGACTTCTTTTCCTCTGGGTAGATACCTAGTAGTGAGATTGCTGGATTAAATGGTAGATCTGCTTTTAGTTCTTTAAAGATTCTCCACACTGTTTTCTGCAGTGCTTGTATTAGTTTACATTCCCACCAACAGTGTAAAAGTGTTCCCTTTTACTGCATCCCTGCCAACATTTTTTTTTTTTTTTTTGAGTATAGCCATTCTTGCAGGCATGAGGTGGTACCACATTGTGCTTTTTATTTGCATTTCCCTCGTTATTAGTGATGTTGAGCATTTTTCCATACGCTTGTTGGCCATCTGTATATCTTCTTTTGAAAATTGTCTATTCATTTCCTTAGCCCCCTTTTTGATGGGACTGTTTGTAATTTTCTTGCTGATTTATTTGAGTTCTTAGAGTCTGGATATTAGTCCTTTGTCAGATGTATAGATTGTAAAGATTTTCTCCCACTCTGTGGGTTGTCTGTTAACTCTGCTGATGATTTCTTTTGTTGTGCAGAAGCTTTTTAGTTTAATTAAGTCCCATCTGTTTATCTTTGTTTTTGTTGCATTTGCTTTTGGGTTCTTGGTCATGAAGTCTTTGCCTAAGCCAATGTCTAGAAGACTTTTTCCAATTTTATCTTCTAGAATCTGTGTGGTTTCAGCTCTTAAAGTTTTTGTTCCATCTTGAGTTAATTTTTATGTAAGGTAAGAGATGAGGATCCAGTTTCATTCTATATGTGACTTGCCAATTATCCCAGCACCATTTATTGAAATTACCACTTATTGAATGGGCGTCTTTTCTCCACTTTATGTTTTTGTTTGCTTTGTCAAAGATCAGTTTGTAAGTATTTGGGTTTATTTCTGGGTTATCTCTTCTGTTCCGTTGGTCTATATGCCTATTTTTATACCAGTACCATGCTGTTTTGGTGTCTAAGGCCTTATAGTGTAGTTTGAAGCATCACTTATGTGATGCTTCCAGATTTGTTCTTTTTGCTTGGTCTTGCTTTGGCTATGTGGGCTCTTTTTTAGTTTGATATGAATTTTAGGATTTTTTTTTCTACTTCTGTGAAGAATGATGGTGATATTTTGATAGGAATTGCAATGAATTTATAGATTGTTTTTGGCAGTATGGTCATTTTCACAATATTGATGCTACCTATCCATGAGCATGGGATGTATCTCCATTTGCTGGTGTCGTCTATGATTTCTTTCAGCCGTGCTTTTTAGTTTTACTTGTAGAGGTCTTTTACATCCTTGGTTAGGTATAATCCTAAGTTTTTTTCTTTTCCTTTTTTTTTTTTTTTTTTTGGCAGCTATTGTGAAAGGGGTTGAGTTCTTAATTTGATTCTCAGCTTGGTTGCTGTTGGTATATAGAAGATCTACTGATTTGTGTACATTAATTTCGTATCCTGAACCTTTGCTGAATTCATTTAACAGTTCTAGAAGCTTTTTGGATGAGTCTTTAGGATTTTCTATGTATAAAATCATATCATCAGCAAACAGTGACAACAGTGACAGTTTAATTTCCTCTTTACTGATTGGGATGCCCTTGATATCTTTTTCTTGTCTGATGACTCTGGCTAGGACTTCCAATTCTATGTTGAATAGAAGTGGTGAAAATGGGAATCCTTGTCTTGTTCCAGTTCTCAGGGGGAATGCTTTCAACTTTCCCTATTCAGTATAATGTTGGCTATTGGTTTGTTGTAGATGGCTATTATTACCTTAAGGTAGGTCCCTTCTATGCCAATTTTGCTGAGGGTTTTAATCAAAGATGCTGGATTTTGTCAAATGCTTCTTCTGCATCTATTGAGATGATCATGTGATTTTTGTTTTTAATTCTGTTTATGTGATGTATCATATTTATTGACTTACATCTCTTAAATCATCCCTTCATCCATAGTATGAAACCCACCTGATCATGGTGAAGTATCTTTTTGATATGCTGTTGGATTCAGTTTGCCAGTATTTTGTTGAGGATTTTAGCATCTATATTCATCAGGGATATTGGTCTGTAGTTTTCTCTCTCTCTCTCTCTCTTTTTTTGTTATGTCCTCCCTCGGTTTTGGTATGAGGGTGATACTGGCTTCATAGAATGATTTAGGGATGATTCTCTATTTCTTTATCCTTTGGTAGTAGAATTGGTACCAATTCTTTTTTGAATGTCTGATAGAATTCAGCCATGAATCTGTCTGGTCTTGGACTTTTTTTTGTTTGGAATTTTTTTTTATTACCATTTCAATCTCACTGCCTGTTACTGGTCTGTTCAGAGATTCTATATCTTCTTGGTTTAATCTAGGAGGGTTGTATACTTCCATCTATATATTATCCATCTCCTCTAGGTTTTCTAGTTTATGTATGTAAAGGTGTTCACAGTATCCTTGAATAATCTTTTGTATTTCTGTGGTACCAGTTGTAATATCTCCCATTTCATTTCTAATTGAGCTTATTTGGATCTTCTCTTTTCTTTTCTTGGTTAATCTCATTAATGGTCTATCTGTTTTATTTATCTTTTCAAAGAACCAGCTTTTGTTTCATTTATTTTTTTCTTTTTTAATTTCATTTAATTCTGCTCTGATCTTCGTCATTTCTTTTCTTCTGCTGCGTTTAGGTTTCGATTGTTCTTGTTTCTCCAGTTCCATGAGGCATGACCTTAGGTTGTCTATTGGTTCTCTTTCAGATTTTTGGTTTAGGCATTTAATGCTATGACCTTTCCTCTTAGCACCCCTTTTGCTGTATCCCAGAGGTTTTGATAGGCTGTGTCACTATTATTATTCAGTTCAAAAAATTTTTAAATTTCCATCTTGATTTCATTGTTGACCCAATGATCATTCAAGAACAGGTTAATTAATTTCCATGTATTTGCATGGGTTTAAGGGTTCCTGTTGGAGTTGATTATCAATTTTATTCCACTGTGGTCTGAGAGAATACTTGATATAATTTTGATTTTCTTAAATTTACTGAGACTTGTTTTGTGGCCTATCATATGGTCTATCTCGGAGAATGTTCCATGTGCTGATGAATAGAATGTATATTCTGCAGTTGTTGGGTAGAATGTCATGTAAATATCTGTTAAGTTCACTTGTAGGGTATCATTTAGGTCCAGTTTTATTTTGTTGACTTTCTATCTTGATGATCTGTTTAGTGCTATCGGTGGTGTATTAAAGTCCCCCATATCATTGTGTTGCTGTCTATCTCACTATTTAGGTCTAATAGTAATTGTTTTATAAATTTGGGATCTCCAGTGTTAGGTGCATATATATTTAGAATTGTGATATTTTCCTGTTGGACTAGTCCTTTTATTATTATATAATGTCCCTCTTCATCTTTTAAAACTGCTATTGCTTTAAAGTTTGTTTTTTCTGATATAAGAATAGCTATGCCTGCTCACTTTTGGTATCCATTTGTATGGAGTATCTTTTTCTACTCCTTTGTCTTAAGTTTATGTGAGTCCTTATGTGTGAGGGTAGTCTCCTGAAGACATCAGAAACTTGGTTGCATTCTTATCCATTCTGTCATTCTGTATCTTTAAGTGGAGCATTTAAGCCATTTACAATCAATGTTAGTATTGACATGTGAGGTACTATTTTATTCATCATGCTATTTGTTGCCTGATTACCTTTTTTAAAATTGTGTTATTGTTATGTGGGTTCTGTGAGATTTATGCTTTAAGGATATTCTATTTTGGTATAGTTCAAGGATTTTTTCCAAGACTTAGAGCTCCTTTTAGCAGTTTTTGTAGTACTGGCTCAGTAGTGGTGAATTCTCTCAGCATTTGTTTGTCTGGAAAAGACTGTATCTTTCCTTCATTTATGAAGCTTAATTTTGCTGGATACAAAATTCTTGGCTGATAATTGTTTTATTTAAAGAGGCTAAAAATAGGATTCCAATCCCATCTAGCTTGTAGGGTTTCTGCTGAGAAATCTGCTGTTAATCTGATGGGTTTTTCCTTTATAGGTTACCTGATGCTTTTGCCCCAGAGCTCTTAAGATTCTTTCCTTTATCTTGACTTTAGTTAACCTGATGACTATGTGCCTAGGTGATGATCTTTTGGCAATGAATTTCCCAGGAGTTCTTTGAGTTTCTTGTATCTGGATGTCTAGATCTCTAGGAAGGCCAGGGAAATTTTCCTTGATTATTCTATCAAATATGTTTTTTAGACATTTAGATTTCTCTTCTTCCTTGAGAACACCACTTGTTTTTAGGTTTGGATGTTTAACATAGTCCCAAATTTCTTGGAGGCTTTGTTCAATTTTTTCATTCTTCTTTTTTTGTCTTTGACAGATTGGGTTAATTTGAAATCTTTGTCTTTGAACTCTGAAGTTCTCTCTTCTGCTTGTTCCATTCCATTGCTGAGACTTTCCAGTGCAGTTTGCATTTCTTGCCTTCCAGAAGTTGTGATTGTTTTATATTTATGCTGTTTATTTCACTGAAGATTTTTTGTTTCATATCCCATATCATATTTTTTATTTCTTTTAGTTGGACTTCACCTTTCCCTGGTGCCTCCTTGATTAACTTAATAATCAACCTTCTGAATTCTATTTCTAGCAATTTGGAGATTTCATCTTGGTTTGGATCCATTGCTGGTGAACTGGTATCATCTTTTGGGGGTGTAAAAGAATCTTGTTTTCTCATATTACCCAGATGTTTTTCTGGTTCCGTCTCATTTGGGTAGACTATGTCAGAGGGAAGGTCTGGGATTCAGGGCTGCTAATCAGATTCTTTTGTCCCACAGGGTGCTCCCTTGATGTGATGTTCTCCCTCTTCCCCTAGGAATGGGGCTTCCTGAGAGCTGAAATGTAGTGATTGCTTTTGCTCTTCTGGGTCTAGCCACCCAGAGGAGCTGCTGGGCTTCATGCTGATACTGGGGAGTGTCTGCAAAGAGTCCTGTGATGTGATCTGTCTTCAGGTCTTGCAGCCATGGATGCCAAGCACCTGCTCTGATAGAATTAGCAGGGGAGTGAAGTGGTCTGTGTGAGGATCCTTGGTTGGGTTTTTGTTTAGAGTGTTGGTTGGCCTCCAGCCAGGAGGTGGCACTGACAAGAGTGCATCAGCTGTGTTCCTAGTTGCCCTAGGGACACTTGGTTAAGTGGTTTCTCAGGTAATGGGCAGGGCCATAGAGCTCCCAAAAGATTATGACCTTTGTCTTTGGCTACCAGGGCAGGTAGAGAAAGACTACCAGGTGGGGGCAGAGGTAGGCATGTCTGAGTTCAGCCTCTGCTTGGGCAGGGTTTGCTGCTGCTGCTGTGGGCTGTGAGGGTGTGGATCCCAGTCCAATGGAGTTATATTCCCAGGGGGATTATGGCCCTCTCTGCTGAGTCATACAAGTTGCCAGGGAGGTGGAGGAAAGCTGGCAGTCACAGGCCTTACCCTGCTCCCATGCAGCCTGCAATCCTGAAGGCCGGTCTCACTCCCATAGTGCCCCCATAACAGCACCAAATCTATTTCCATGCAGCAGGTGACTAGGGCTGAGAACTTGCCCCAGACCATGAACCTCTCCTTTGAGAAAGCAAACAGACTCAGTTTTTTTGGCATCTCAGGGAGCCTGCAGCAGTGATCCAGTTCCTTCAAAGGGTGTGAGGATTCTCCTGGCTTTCCTGGTATGTTCCTGAGGTAGTTCTTGGAGCAAAAGTTCACTATGTGACTCTCCACACACTGCTCTCTCTGTTAGAATGGGAGCTGCAAGCTAGTCCTGCCTCCTATCTGCCACTTTAATCCTTCTTCACAATTTCTTCAAGTTTCTAATTCTTCTACTGTTTTAGGTATTTTCCTCAATAAGTACAATTATAAAACATCAAGACCAAAATTCAGAACCAAAGAAGCAAGCAGCATCTACACATTAACATTTAAATTAATAAAAATAAAATTTAATGTTGGGGAAAATATTTAAGATTTAGAACAAGTTAATTTCCTGGACAGTTTCACAAGCAGATGTATTTTTTGCCAAACATATTGAGGACCAGTGATTTTAACAGGATATCTTTCCAGGGGCCATTAGTCTCCCTTCCTTTGTTCCCAAATAATTGTGCAGAAAGACTATCCAACATGGCAATAGGGAGAGTTCATGGAATGTTTTAAAATAAAAATTCCTTTTAGAAAATTAAAAAAAACTTACCAAATTCAGGTTCATCTGGGGCCATAGAAAAACCTGATAGAAAGAGTCCTTAGCATATTTCAAATGTTTCCAATAATACTACATTCATTTTGAATAAAATAGACTCAGATAAAAATTTAGTTGTCAGCTAGAGTTTGCACTTGGGTGGATACAAGTGTTCTTCAGGGAGAAACACAAGAATAGGCTCTATCATGCCAATTAAGGAATCATCATATGGTTCTAGTTTGTCAATATTCTGGTAATCTCAAGCTCCCAATGTAGCCTAGAAAATCTAGAATGAAAACAAATCCAAGGGTATTTGTACTCACTTCCAGAAGCACATCCGTGTAAGGATTCTTGTATTCTTACTCAGTTCTGCCACCTCAAAAAATACCGCAGGGTACTGTGTTCCAAAGTACACTATACCCACGGAATACTCTCCCAACAAATGTTATTTACTAATACAGAAATTACCAAGAGGGATTTCCCAAACTTATTTGACCATAGGACACTGTCCCCCCCTTTCTTTATATCTCTTGTTATCCTGAGGATAAGTGTTCCTAGAAACAGACTGGGAAAGTTGTTCCATTAAAACAATATTATAAAGTACTTAAGAGTATTGGGCATGGCATCAGGCTGCCTAGATTTAAATTTTTCACGTAACAGCTGCTGACCTTGGGCAAGGTACTTAGCTTTTCTCTGCTTTGGTGTCCTCTTCTGTAAAATGAATATAACACAATTTACCTACTGCTTGGGTTTATTTTCAGGAATAAAGGAGAATATGTATTTAGTGGAGTGCTTAGCACAATGCTTACAATAGTAATCTTCAGTCAGTGCTAGATCTCAACACTTTTATTATACCCAGCAGTATGGCTAAACCCAGTGGGGAGGTCCTTTCCAAAGCAGATATCTTTTGTAGGTCTGGGCTAGTCCCAGATTCGTTTCAGGACTCCAGCCATCTCTAGTTCTACCCTTTAGGCTTCCATTTCACTGGAGGCTGTTCATTTTCTTCTCTGTTACTCCGAATTGCATTTCCTGGGGCTTTTCCAAGAAAGACTTGACCAGAGCCTTAGGGAAGAAAACCTTCTTCCCAGATGGGTCCCCACTTCTAAAAGAGAACCCACTGCATTGGAAATGGCTGCATAAAGCTCTAGCTACAGTGGAACTTGAATCAAAGCCCTGGCAAGCCTTTGGCTGTCTTCATGGTTGTATTCTGGGCCAGAGAGGCTTGGTGACTCCTGGACAACTCTTCCAAATCCTTACCTCTGCCCTGTTGTTTCTGTTAACAGGGTGTTTATGATAATGACAATACCAAAACTCTTTTCTTTTTCATTTCTTTTTTGGAACTGGGGGTAGGGGAGTATTTGATGGCTTTTGCTTGATTATTGAAGTAACACACACTTATTACACAAAAATCTAACATTATATAAATATATCAGGTAAAAAGTGAATCTCTCCTGTAATTCCACAACCCTGCCTCCCCTCATAATCCCAAGACTGCTACTGTCAACAATTTTCTTCTCATTTTTAATGACGGGCAGAACTAGAAGCTCTGTACTCTGCTGGGAATACTTCATTCTGCACCGTTCGCCTCAGGAATTTCTATTTATCTTTATAAAAGAAAGTTCAAATAACATCTTAGTGAAGTTGCTCTGACCCGGTCAAGCCATGTTGGTCCGTCTCTTTACCAAGTGTCCAAAGTAATTCGTACATCCTACATTCAGAGAACTTAACCACAATTTCACTGCAATTTTTGAATTAAATGTCTCTCCTGCTTCAAGGACTGAAAGGGCCATTTCTCTTTCCTCTTGGGTGCAAGGCATCTGATACATGAACAAGCAGTCAATGCACAAGTATTTGTTGAGTGAATGAATGAAGAAACATACCAATAAAATATTTTTCTAAAACATAGACTTTCAAGCTCTATAGTAATCATGGTCAGGAGGCTCAACATTTACATTTTTTCTGGAAAAATGTTTCTTATATGTCCCACATTCCAACAACCAGGTAATACTGTTAATTCTCATATCTTTCATTTCTTTAGACCTGAAAACTCAAAATTCTAACTTCACAGCAAATGATACAGTTGGAAGAATTTGGGATGGATGGTAGTTTATTTTCTAAGTGCCAAATGCGGATTTTGGAGCATCATTGGCCATAGGCTTTGGGCACTGACACCAGAACATTCCAGGAAATAACATTTCAAATAAACAGTTTCAAGTCCAGTAAACCACAAACACAGAAAAGTACTCAACAACACTTCACAGCAAATAGCCTTCTGTAGACGGTTACTCGGGAATGGCTGATTATATTTACAAAGCACAAATAACTCTTCTGTTAGATTAATTGAATATAATTTAAGCTGAAGGCTTGAGTGAAAAAGTGAATCTATAAGAGTGATGAGAGGGGAAGACAAAGAAGAAGATACCAGAAGGATGAATCTTAGAAAAATATTTCCAAATATCAGAGATCTCCACTGGACCAACTCTTCAAATTAACAAGCTCCACTGAGGGACTCTGACATGCTGCATGACACATCATCCAAGGAATAACATCCAAAAGGAGTCTCATTTTTCTTGGAAAAAGAGATTGCCACAGAGCTTTCACATTTTACCAATTAAACAGATTGGATTCCATGTAATTAAGTAATATAATTATGAACTTATTTCTTGGCCTCAAGCCCAAAGCTGTATTTCTAGTTCAAGTATATCAGCAATTTTCATCCAGAATTCATACATCACATGCTGAACCTAGCTCTTCATATTAAAATACGTAGGCAACCTACAAATAGAAATCCACAATTTCAAAATTAAAGAGTAAGACTCAATGGGCGCAATCACAGAAAGTGAGGTGCAGAGGTAGATACTGGGCATTAAACATAAGCAGGATATAGAAGTGACCAGGAGAAATTTAAGACTTCTAAAAATTTAGTATGAAATGAAAAAAAGTGGAGAGGTCAGTAGGTTTCTATCGTACAAGGGATGGTGACTTAAGTAGAAAAGGGAAAGGATATTTTAGGGATACATAGGAACTGGCCCTAAAGTTACATTAATATAGCAAATATACAAAGTTAGGAGGCAAAGTAATCACTAATCGGGAGGGAGGTAAACTAAATTATAATCTTCTCTTACATTAAAAAAATGGTACTGTCAGAATCATGCTTATTAAGTTATAAAAGTTAACATTTATTGATAACTTGGGTTGGCCCAGCCCACGTTCTAAGTATATTCTGCGAATAGCTTATTTAATTTTCAAAGCAACTGTATGAGATAGGAACTATTATTATCCCATTACACAGATGAGAAAATTGAGGCACAGAGAGGTAAAGTAACTTGCCTAAGGCCACACACCTAAGAAATTGTAGAGCTGAGATTTAAACCCTGGCAGTCTGGCTCCAGAATCCTATGTTTTTAACAATATACTATGATGCCTCATAACGCCTACTCAAAAGAAATATTACTCTTTATTTTAGAGGTCTATTCACATCTTTATATAGACTTTCAGAAATCTTTTGGAGATTTAAGTCCTGAATTAAAGAGACTGGTCACTAGCTATCAAAAGCAACTGAAGTCAATGTACTTTGAGAACCAGTAAAAGATGCTCAATTCACTTTTGCACGGTATTTGACACTTGTCCATGCAATTGAATTCAATTCAATTAACAGTGATTTAGGGTCCCATGCTGAATACCAAAGAAGTAAGATTCAAAGCTTAAAGAAGATACAATTTTTATTCCAATCTAGTGCAAATGAAATACTCTGAAGCTTACAGTTAAATAGAAATGAGGAAAATGAATCCAGAGCATTCAAATGACTTGCTTAAGGCCTAAAATGTAGTTTGTAGCACAAAGTGACCTAAAGTCCAATTCAAATGGGTCTAAAGAAAGTTTTTCTTTTTACTCCACCACTGTGCTTCCAATCAAGCTGGTCGAACATACTGAAATAAAATTAATGTCCAAAATCATTATCGGTGCTTTTTGAAGAGGAAAAATGTTTGACTTTCTCCTGCTTTCCTCTAGAACTCACTTCATTCTGGACTGATATGAGAAACAGAAAGAAGAGATAGCCAAGGGAATATTTTTAAGAGAAGAGGAGGAGAGAATTAACACAGCATCTCCCAGAGCTTCTCTGAAGGAATGTGTGATTTTCAGGTTTATTTGCTGGATAACTTCTCTCTCAAACCTTCCCCAATTCTAAAATTAGATATTGAAATTACGTCTATATTGATAACTATGTGTATATGTATGTGTGAAGGTTACCCACTCCATTCTAAGAGCCTTAAGAACAAAGGAGATGCTTTAAACCTACATGCCCAGGTTTTACAAAATGCTTTATAAAAAACAAAGTAGGTGGTCAAAATCTTTTCTGTCATAGTGTATATACAGTGTAAGATTTCCAATTAGTTTGTTTTCTTTAACAAAATGACCCTGTATTCAGGTTACCTAGGTAATTTTATTAGTTTATATTAGTGGTTCTCAAACTGGAGCAACTGCTTCCCCTGGCCCCCCAGGGGACATCTGGCAATGTCTGGAGTCATTTTTGGTTATCATAACTTGAGGTTAGGGGAGGGTGCTACTGGCTTCTAGTGGGAAGAGGTCAGGGATGCTGCAAAACATCCTGTCATGCATGGGACAGACCTTGCAACAAAGAATTATCTGCCTGGATTCCTTATTGTGGCAATGGAAATCGTTCTTTCTATCCTAGGTTCCTCTTTTATTTCTATGATGGAAAAATGCCTGGCCTTTATCCATTGTCCTAATAGTCTGATAATGTGTTAAGATGAATAAGGGCAAGGAAGTAGGAGGTGCTGCTGATTTTTCTTTGCATTTCCTCATATTTTCCTTGCATATTTTTAGCTGGTGTGGTTATGTTTGCTTCAGTTTTATTTGCTTGTTCATTTTCCCCAGTGGCGGATAACAACATTTGACACTTTAGATGTCTGGAGTACACATGAATAAAAATTTCTTTAAGAGGATAAGTTGTTTCTTTTCTGGGAATCAACTGACCTCAAGAGGATCTTTGAACATACCATGGTAACTAATCTGTTAAGCATTTTGTGTTTTGAGTTAAATATGTCACTACTGAGATTCTCACACGTTAGTTAACAATTTTCTAAATATTTACCAAGATCTTTAATAAGTGAGAGTGCTTCCCATGATATAAAGGCTCCACCGCCATCATCCATGGCACCCTGCCCAACATCCCAGCTGTCCAGATGTCCACTGACCAGTACAACCTAGAACAAATAATAAAAAGACAAAAAATAAAACTAAGCAAAAATGACATCAAAGAGCAAACATTTATAGGTATTCAAAATATAAAAATGGAACTTTTATATTTTCTTTTCTATTTTTATGTCTTTAAAGATATGTGTCATTATTAGTGGAAAACTTGGTAAGGAAGAATTATATAAGGGGTCTAAGGCTATCCTAATAGTAATAAAAATCCTCACTTTGTACCTTTATTTATTAATATAATTTGACTACTAAAGAAATTGGCTTATTACTGACAGATATTTGATAAATTTATTATATGGCTTAAAACCTAAATGACACAAAAATGAAGCTCGAAACTTCAACCACATTCTTAACTGTCCTAAATTCTAGAAGAAACATAATGAACATGTATTGAATTGATTTAAATGAGAAAATGAGAACAATATTTTTTAAAAATTGTTTTATGCATTATAGATTGATGTTGAATAAATAAATAGCTGGATTTCAAAACTAGATCCAATTGAACAGGAGAACTTTTAAGGGAAATTTCAACTGACATTAGTATTAAATAAATCTAGAAATTATATTACACATTTTAAATCATCACAGGTTTGAAATTTTTGTCAGGAAGTATTAGTAATTCTAAGACAATATAAAAAAAATTCACTGAAACTAAATTTTGTGGACATATTTCAAACAAGTTAAAAACCAAGTATAGTGATGCTGGGGTATATAGAATATTGGTTTGAAAAACAACGTATCTTGATCATTATAAAACATACAAATATGGAGTCAGATGAATTACATATCTAAAGAGATTTTAGAGGAAGGCATAGAATAACTTTGCCAATTTAGAGTAGGCAAAGATATCTTAAACTGGATACAAAAAGTATAAACCATAAAAGAAAAAATAATAAATTATAGTTTGAGTTAAACATGTCACTACTGAGATCCTCACACATTGGTTAACAATTTTATAAATATTTACTAAGATCTTTAATATGTGAGAGTGTTTTTTTAAAATTAGGAATCTCTAGTCATCAAAAGACTGCATTAAGAGAGTGAAAAGGTAACCCACAGAAAAACAGAAAATATTCAGCATATATATACATATGAACAGACAGTTCACACAGAAAGATATGCAAATTACTAATAATCATATAAAAAGATACTCAGTTTCATTATCATCAGGGAAATATCAATTAAACCACATTCCATACATATTGACCAGAATGGCTAAAATGAAAAAGACAAAATATGCCAAATATTTGTGAGGCGGTAGAGCAACTGGAATTCTTGTACGTTGCTAGTGTAAGTACATTCAACCACGCTGGCAAACCTGGCTTATCTATTAAATCTGAACATACACAAAACTATGACCCAGTAATTCTACTCCTCATTACATATTCAACAGGACTTGTGTGTGTGTGTGTGTGTATACTTTAACCAAAAAAGATGTACTGGAATGTTCATAACAGAGTATTCATAATAGGCCTAACCCTCCTAAAAAAAAAAAAGAAAAAGAAAACTCATCAAATGTCTGCTGACAATAGAATGAACACTGAATACATTGTGTTGTATTTATCAACGGGACACTCCACAGCAATAAGGTAGAAATGGAAAATGAGCAAACACAACTCATGAAAAAATTTATATGAGTCTCATAAACATAATGAAGAATGAAAGAAGCCAAGTAACACATGATGTATAATTCCATTTATATAAAGTATAAAAACACACAAAACAGGAGAGTGATTACCCTTGGTGAGGAGGGTTAGTGACAAAAATGGGGTATGGGAAACCTTTTGGGGTGCTGGTCATGTTGTGCTTTCTGATCTGGGTAGCAGTTACACAGGTGTACTCAGTTTGTGAAAGTTCACCATATACACTTAGGATTCATGCACTTTCTCTGAGAATATTATACTTCAATAGAATTTTTAAAAAAGTTTTACAGATTGATGTGTATGCACAACATGTACTAAGTAAACCAAAGTTGAACCAATCTTCTTGATGATTAAAATAAAAATTGCCCATTACTTTGGGAAAGCAGGACTTTGGGGTTAAAATATTAGGGTGACCCTTTGCACTGAATGATTCACTGAGCAGCTGCGGGATCTCCCATTGACTTACATACAGACCCAGTCTAGTATGACTTCATTGTAGTTACAAACAAGCACAATCCCCCAAACTAACAAATGGCTATGTAATGAACCCAAATGGATTGTTTCTAAGGGGGAAAAATAAAGAATAAAGAAAAATTCATGTTGCAATAGCAGGAACTTCTGATTCAGAAAGAAGTGGTGTAATCCCATGTGGGACAAACAGCCCAATTAGTCAACATTCTCATGACTCTCAGAACATTTTCCTAATGACGTTCCAGTGGATTAAAAGTGTCAAAATGTGCTTCAATAAACTTTTTCTCAGATAATACATAGCAGCAACTAAGTTAAGGAAGCTATTATTTTATCCTTCAGATTTCTTTCAGAATAACTGAGATTGTTTACAATCATACTTCTTTATGTTTTCTCCATTCTGTAATCTACTTAATGTTACTTAAACTAGTAGTTAAAAAATTGGAAAGATGGTTTTTGAATGATAGGAAACTAAACAATATTCCATAGGATAAGGTCTTTGGTATAGTGCTATAGAAGAATGATTACATATTCTTTGGATTATCAGAGCTTATTTCAGTATATATTTTTTAATCAGAAAAAAAAAACTGGGGCAACAATGAAATAGTAGTAGTAATTTTAATATCTAGTGATTTAAAACTAGGTAATAATAAAAAGCTATTGCTAATTCAGTAGCAATGTGAATGAACTTGAATTTTCCAAATATAAGAGCTTCTGCATACACTTAGAAAATAGCAGTACAGGAGGTTTCACTCAAAATGGAATGTGGCTAGCATTCCTTAATGTTGCCTCACAAAAGATAACCCAGAAAAATATACCAACGCGCAAGGCTACTGAAAATCTCCCTTATGTCAGGGTCAGGCATGTTATAATAAACTTGGATCTGATTTAGACAAACAAAACAAAACCAGACTACCCAGAAATGCTGTAAACTGCAGTTTCATGAAAAATATCACCTGATAAATGCTAGGAAAATCACAGTCCCTTCACTGCCTCTGTTGCCAGATCCGGATTCCTTTGAGCAAAAACATGGCCTAGAATCAACAGAGAAGTGGGCACCTGCCCATCTGCCCCTTGTGTTGTGAGTCCTGAGGCACTCAAGGTACTGACCAATTCTTTTACCCCAACTTCCTTTTCACTACCATCTCTTCCAAATGCAGTAAAGAGTAAAAAACTACTCTGAAAACAGCAATAGCAGCCGAAACAAAACAACTAGAAAGGCAGAATGGGAACTCTAGTTCTTTGAAAGGCAGGGTTTGTTATTTGTGAGGTAGGCATTAGCCCTGACTACCTTGGGAAGAGGGCCTTGGGAATAGGGGAAGAATACACCACAGTCGAACAGAAATGCACTGGATGAAAGCCTGCTAGCAGAAGGAACCAGAATGGCAACAGCATACATCCACCCACAGGCCAGCTGTAGGTCTGAGAGTGGAGAAGGACGAAATCAAAGATGTGCAGAGAGCAGCCTGAGGACAAGCCCCTCTGTTACTGGTGCATATGAAGACACCGAGTCCAAATGGATCCACCTGATTATGAGATGAAAATGAGACATATGAAAAATATGGCAGTACTAGGGAGAGGAAACAGCCTCAGAGGACTTGCATTCTTATGAAAATGAGCTAATGCAAGATACTGAAGAACATTTCACGCTCTCTGGCATTCAGTCATGGTTTCCTTCAACAATTTTTATTGAGTTCCCACTATGTGCTAGAGATACCGAAATAAATAAAACAAGCAAATATTCTGCCTTAATTGAATTTAGATTCTAGTGGGAAGATGGAAAATAAATAAATACAATATAATGATAGTTTTAAGTGCAATAGAGAAAAATATCTTTATATCTACATTGTGGAGTAGATTTTTAAAATAGAATAAAAATTCAAAGCATGAATAGTAGATGTATAAATTTAACTATCATAAAATGAAGCCTTTATGTTCATCAAGAGAAATCACAGAATGAAAGGAGTTGCTAGAAATTGGAAGACATTTCCAATATATATAACTCAAAATGATTTATATTCAAAATGGATAAAGAATTCTTATAAATCAATAAGAAAAAGATAAGCGACCCAAAAAGCAAATAAGCAAAACACATAAAGAGGTATTTCACAGAAAGAAATTATGAATGGACAGCAAACATTTGAAAAGATGACCAATTTCATTACCGATCAGGGAAATGTAAATTAAATCCTTAATAAGATACCACTTTGCAACTATCTGGCAAAAAATTTAAAATCACACAAATGAGATCTTGGCAAGGAGGCCGAGCAATAGGAATTCTTATCCACTCCTGGTAGGAGCAGGAAATTGTTAAAATCATTAAGGGAAAACAATTGGACATATCCTTATAAAGTTGAACATATGTACATTCCACAATCCAACAATTCCACTTTTGGTGTAAACATTAGAGGACTTCTCATACCAGGAGACATGGACAAAAAATGGTCATATAGACACATTCAGAAGTTCTCAAACTGAAAAAACGCAAATGTCCATCATCAGTAGAATAGATAAATAAATTGTGGAATAGTCATACAATGGACTATTACAAAGTAGTAAAGTGAACGGAAAATGACCTAGTGATGCATTATTAAATATAAATGAATCTCAAAACAAAAATAGGCAAAAAAACAAAAAAAGACAAAAGAAATAGAAGAGTACAATTCTATAATATAAATTTCAACTAAACTAAATAATATAATCTTCAGTAATACATACAAAGATAAAGATAGTATAACTATGAAAAAAAGCAAAGCAATAGCATACTGAAGTTAGGATTGTGTTTATGTCTAACGGGGGTTAGGGCAGACAGGAGGAGGTGATCAGGTACGGGAACACAGTGACCTTCAAAGACACTGATAGTGTTCTGTTTCTGCAACTCAGTGGTGAGAACATGTGTAATCCTTCCATTACTATTCTCTAGATTGAAATAAAGTCTTCCATATGTGTGATATGTTAAACTATAGCAAGAATTATCAGAGACCTACCTTTGAAAGTCAAGGGGCTCAGATAGTTTTAGAAGTGAGTTCAACCATACATTAGATGTCAGATTGATCTTACTCTATTTCAACTGTTCTAAAGCAAACAGAAAGCATAGAAAATGTCTATATTTACTTACAAAGCTATCACAATCTTGATATTAAAACCTGACAAAGATAGTGTCCCCTTATAAACTAACTAGAGATCAAATATAATTGTAAAAATCTGCAATAATTGAATCCAGAAGCATATTAAAAAGTATTGCAATAATGGCCCAGTCATCTTCAAAGGCCGTTGGTAACTAGAAGCTGTAATACTTCTAATATACTAAGAAAGGGCCACTTTTGAGTCATACTTATTTTCTTGGCATGCTTAGCTTTTAACTTTCTTCATTAAAAATTACGTGAGTTGTACAGATATTCATCTAAACCTGACCACATTCATGTTGATCAATTGTCAGTAGACAACAGGCCTATCTGACAATAACGTACGTTTCATTTCACAAATGTCTTCTTAATCAAAAACCAGAAAGACAGCTACTCGGTGGGTTTTTTTTTGGGGGGGGGGGCTTCTGTGATTTTTAAAAAAAAATTGCAGCAGCTTTCTTCTCCTAGTCTTAATTTTATTTGGTGTATTTTAAAAGGTAGCAGGAAAAGTCTTAGGGCTACAAAGTTTGAGGCTTAATGCATTTCCAGACACAGGAAGTCCCCAAATTTTCAACAACAAAAATGATTAAATGTTTGAAAAAATATGACGTACTGAAAAAGGAGAAAAAAAAATAACTCATTATTTAGCCTTAGAGAAGAGGCCAAGGAGTGACCTAATAATGGGCTTCAGCTAAGACAGGTCTCACTGTGAAGAATATGAACAGCAGAAGAAAGTGCAAGGGAAGCCAGGCTTGGACTGCAGCAGTGAGCATTAGGGTCATATAAGCAAGCAAGAATCTTCTGATGCAGACTTTTGTTGAAGTTAAAAAAAATGACTAACAGGGTAAAGGTTACGAAAAATTTCCTTCCTTAGAGAGTTTCTAAAATAGACTACATTCTGAAGCCTTAGACAGAAAGCTAAAAGAGAAGAGATAAATAAAACCTTTCAAGGTTCCATCCAATACAATATTCCATGACAGTTTTCAAGAATTCCTCTTCTATTCTAATAATTTTGAAGGAGGAAATGGTCTTTTAAAAAGTCTCTATAACCTCAACAGACTTTTCCCTGAGCATCTCTTTTCTGGCTGTCAAGCATCTTCCCACAATTTAAAATCTAAACACAGGTGGGCAGGCACTTCTCAAGAAATCCATGTTTTCATAATCCCCACTGGAGACAAAGACTTGACTTTCAGAGGGCAGTTGCTGAATGTATTGTGCTATTGCCCAGCACAGACAAACGGGACTATGTTTGAACAAATATTTTCCTCCCCAATGATTCAGACTAGGTGGTCTACAGAATAAAGCTAAGCTCTTGACATACAGGGTGTGTTCAGAGGCAACACAGCAAACACGTGAGTTCCTCTTGAATTGATTTCTTATCTTCAAGTTTTTTTTTTTTTTTCCCAGTGAAGCTATTGGGTGTTAGTTTGTAGGATACAGAATCCTTTCACACAAAAATGGGCCATCTGTTCAAATGCTCATGGATCACCCAGCTGGTCCTGAAAAGAGCTGTTTCCACTCCCAGACTATCCCCTCTTACTTGTAAAGGACACTCAGATTAGATTCACAAAAAGGAGATCATGCCTAGTCCTGGTTGCATGCTGTGAGCATGTTACTAGACTGATAGCTCAGGATAAAATAAGAAAGACCTAATTTATCTGTGGCACATGAAAACCAAGCACTTGGTAGATTTATAAAATGTGATTGCAGTGTATTTGCAAGAAATGGCTGGAATTGACTAAACATTGACTTGACAGTAGGAGAACAGCAGAGAATGTCTATGGAAGGAAATCATTCTCATGAAATGGAGGCAACTGGGTTTCATGATTAGATGCAACTGGAGATGATCTTCTCTTAAGTAGAAGAATCATGTATTTGAATTCCTCCTCTATTTAGCCTCAGCAACCACAGTATAAGTTGTCTCATTTGAGAGGACAGGAAGAGTAGAAGAGCTGAATTACAACACTGTATTTGAACTTCCTGAGGTAAGGGAAGAGACATAGAGAGTTTAAGTAACTTCTGTGTTAATATTGATCATCTTTCCCATAATCAAATCCAAGCATGGTACAGCACACAGTTAGAACTTCTCATTCCTTACAACTATTCACTTACCATTACGTCCTAGGCCTTTGTCATGCCAAGTGGGTAGGATTTAAAAAAAGAAGAAGGCCGAGCATAGTGGCTCACACATGTAATCTGAGCACTTTGGGAGGCCAAGGAGAGAGGATCGTTTGAGGCCAGGTTCAAGACCAGCCTGTGCAATGTAGTGAGACCTCATCTCTATGGAAAAAAAAAAAATTAGCTGGGTGTAGTGGTGCATGCCTATAGTCCCAGCTACTGGAGAGGGGAAAGTGGACTGAGGTACGATGATTGCTTGAGTCCAGAAGACTGTGGCTACAGTGAGCCATGAACACACCACTGCATTCCAGTATATACCACAGAGCCAGATCCTGTCTCCAGAAAAAAAAAGCATTTGGTACCCTACGGACTTTTTTTTTTTGACAGTGTCACCCAGGCTGCAGTGCAGAGGTGTGATCTTGGCTCACAGCAACCTCTGCCTCCCAGATTCAAGTGATTCTCATGCCTCATCCTCCTGAGTAGCTGGGATTACAGGCACGTGCCACCACACCAGGCTAATTTTTGTACTTTTAGTAGAGACAGGTTTTTGCCATGTTGGCCTAGTCTCAAGCTCCCAACCTCAAGTGATCCACCCACCTCAGCCTCCCAGAGTGCTGAGATTAAAGGCATGAGCCACTGCACCTGGTCTCCTACGGACTCTTCTATGGTTCAATTTAAACAAGCTAATAGATATATCATCAATTTTTCATTATAAAAAAATGGGAGTCAAGGTGCTTCCTACCAAAAGAAACAGGCTTTAACTTAAATTTTGAACATTTAGATCTATAAGCTGACCGATTCTTCTTGGCCCCTAATGGTTTCTAAAATTCTAGAACCCTATGTAGCTTTGAAAAATACCCAGCCATGATAGCCTGTGCAGTTCAAATGAAACTTACTCAAAGCATTTCTACCTTAAGCAGTTGGCTCCTGCCTGCCATATCTCTGGACCACACTGACAATGGGAAGTCAGAAGTCAATCATCTCAAGTTCCAGGACTTTTTAGTGAACTTTAGGGTAGCTGGATGGCTTCCTATGATGATGACACCTGAGAACAACTTTTATTTGGATGCTTAAATTCTAGCTTAAACATAAGGCAGTCAAGGAATGTTACAGACATCCCTAAAAGAAGACTTCTCAATGACCTGATTTTTAATGATGTTAAAAATCAGCACAAGCTTCAGGACAGAGTGTCAAGGAGCCAACTTTACTTTGAAAGGCTCCATGCCTGCACAGGCATCCAGCTTGCTATCCAAGCACAGTATCTGCTAGCTTTTAATCCTTTTATCATACTCCACCTCATAGTATTAGCCCAGTTATTGCAGTTAATAACCCCTGTGTTCAGACTCTAGGAAACAAGCCAAATTTCCATCAGTATATTCTGTTTTAGAAAGGAGATGTTACAAAAATTAAACATTTCATTTTCTTGCATCCTGGTTTAAAAGAATACTATTATCCCCATTCCACCAATCTGGTCTTATTTTTTATTAGAATTTACATATCTTGGAGGAAAAACGCCAGAATAGACATGTTAACTAGTTTTGTACCTAATATAAACATAATGAGAGCCAAGGAAAAGAATACATGTATTATGTACATATACCTAAAATGAAAACCTCTTCTTTTCCATTTACAATATAATGGATTGAAGCTTAACTTCAATATTCATAGTCAAATATCACATCTGCAGAAAAAAGAGAAGTAATTATCTTAGTTTCGTAAGAATCAAGGGCCACTAATAAGCTAAAATGCTGATTAACCTTATAATGTTTGTGTATCACAACTCAAAAATAATGGTCCAAAAATTACTTCTTCTAATTCCAAAGCTAACATGAAGCATCATCATGCTTCGCAAAGCATAGAAAACTCATCTTTTGTCCCCATAAACGTGAACTCCAAAGATAAGGAGTAGGGGGAGCTCAAATGTTATAAAGATAGACCTGTTGGAGAGAACAAATAAAAATTAGCTTAGACTGAGAATCTGTAAGGAATAATTATTTTAAAAAGAACATAACAGAAAGACAAGGTAATTTTTAAACGTAATAGATACCACAAAGGATAATAAATAGTTTAATTGTTCTCTCTCTAAATGCAATTAACTGAAATAAAAGAACATCATTAAAAAAAGACTGTTCACTTTCTTCATCAATGGACATTGTGACATTATTGTCATGTTGTGGATTTAGATTCTTAAAGTCAACCCTCATGAGGTTGTCCCTATCCCCCTAATTATTTTGACTTGTCATTAGATTACATTCTCATACATTAAATCAGTTAAATCTCATCAGTCGATTGTAGCCATGTGTTGAATAATCACAACCTGTGGAAAACCTTAAAAAAAAAGAAAAGTGGGCTTTTTTCCCTCAATTGTGCATTTTTTGAAAAACAACAATACAAACAAAAACACGTGTTTTAAAATTTAAGTTGTATTTATTAGCATAAACAGTACATTTCAATAGGCTATAAATTAGAGCAAGATTAAAGGAAATACAAGCATCAAAGTACCATTCTTATTAAATTATATTTCTCATTAAATTTTGAATGTTCGCATTGCTTAATTCAGCCCTTGATATAGTCTTGTTTAACATTTCCATCAATACCTTGGAGATATTCTTATGAATTTTAAGATGATAAAAACATTAGATGAATCATTCATATGTTGGACCAAATAATCAAGATTGTAAAATATCCTGAAGCAGAAATAATAGCTTAAAACTGACAAGATAATTCAGTGGGGATAAATCTGAAGTGCACACTGCACTTTGAGAGGGTGAGTTGATAGCAGTCTGTCTGGCAACAATCAGGAAACTCAGGTGGTGGCCACAAGCATACAAGCATATTGAGCTAACAGTATCTCAGTCATGGGAAAATGTTTTTAAAGATTTTAAGGTTCATTGATAAAAATAAAATAAAGCTGTTGATTATGTGAAGTAATACTCGCTTTTTACTCTAAATAAATCAAATGCTTTTTCACTCCCTTTTGTTTCCTTCCAGGACACTTGAGGAAAGAGTTTGGAAAAGAGATGGTGGTCAGAAAAGAGCTGTCAGGATTTTCCAGTGTCTAGAAGTGCATTGCTTGAAGAGCAGCAGAATATGTTACACTGGAGAAGAGAAGACTGTAAGGGGCTAGATGCTTCGTCTGCAAGAAGAGTAGACTTGCCCTGAAGGTATAATCAGGCCAGTGAGAAGACAGCATATGCACATAGATTTGAGCTCAGTAAAGAATAAACCTGAGCAGTCTCACAAGGGAACAGTACTCCCCAGAAGATAAGCTGCCAAATATTGGCATTGTTCAAACAGAGGTGCAAGGAACACCTGCCAGGTAAAGAATGGACACCTGCCCTGAGGGGGCCATGAGATAGATCATCTCCAAACCCACTGTCAACCTCTGTGATTCTAAAAGGAAGGGTGGGCTCATTGTGACCACTATTCAGAAAGAAGAAACTCTTAATGTTTTCCTATGATATTAGTATTTTTTTTTTCTAGTAAAAATTCCTATCATCATGCTGCTCTTCAACTGGAACCAAAACAAAAATTTAACATTATATTATACTACTAGTAAAATTAATGATTAAGGAAATCTGCCATCCTAAACAGAACCTTTTATAACTTAAAATTTGCCTTCCTGAATTGGAGCTATGCTGTATTGATAACTTCCATTGGAACCCTGGGACATACGGTAGAAGGGCATAATAACTATGATCCCTGGCAATACCAACTTTTAGGGGAGAACTCCATACTTTACAGTGTCCTTTGATAGTCTATGATGGACTGTTATTTCTACATTTGACTGTTTTCACATTTATTTTTTACTTTTTGATTCTACAGATGGAAAGTTCCACAAAATTATCATCCACTGTGTAAAACAGTACTTCATTTTATCTGAGCTAAAATTACTTTCTCAAGTATGAAATACATAACAATCATAATTTTGCAGACATTTCTAAATAAGACTTTTTTCTCTATTTGCAGGCTGAAGATTGCTATACCCCTTATAATAGTCTCATCACGCCATTTTGGTGGTTCCTTCTGAAACTTTCTTGAATTTCACTAGATTTTGGAGATGTAGCAACCAAAACTATGATGTATCCTATAATTTTTTTTGTATGTTATATATAAACTGTAAGAACCTTCTTGACAGCTCCTAAGATTTACTTAATCTTTTTAATTGCCTAGAGCTAGAGCTACATACATTAGGAAACCTACAATGACTCTAGATACCTTTGCAGGCTCCTACAATCACACCCTATCAAAGCTAGAATGACTTTAGGAGATTGTGGCCAACATTGTACTTTTACACAGAGAAGGAATATTTGCCCAAGTGGCAGGGCCTGAAAATAGAAGCCAGAGCTTTTGACCCAGAGCCGAGGGTTATTTCAGTCATATCCCTCTGTCTGCTTCACTAAAGATGGGGCAGTACCTATTTTGACTGCTTTTCTCTAATGCATGACCTTTTATTTGAGTATGCTAAAAATTAATCTGCCAGTTTTTGCTTGCACACATGGCATAATGAGTGCTTTCAATAATTTCTCCCTACCACCTTGACGTGAGCAAGTTACTTAATCTCTCTAACCTTTGTTTCCCTATCTGTAAAGTGGGAATAATAATACAAACCTACCCTTAAAAAGTGTGTTGTGAGAAATAAATGAGATGACATGTTTATCACTATCATATTCCTGGCACATATTGTAAACTCTTTAAATTGTTGCCATTACTGATTGTGTCATAATTATTGTAAGATGACCTCAAACATTCAATAAAAAACAATTCTCTCTAGGAAAGATTCACTTGGGAAGCTGAAAAGCATAAGCATGTTTTATACAGACTGCTTATGCAGGCCCTGATTTAGGGTATTATGCACTGCCAGTCTGAATTAGAGGGAGTATCAATCAAAAGCACTTTATTTAGAAAGGTGAAAATATTCTAGAAATGTTGTTTGGTGAACCTAATTTAAAACAGCATGAACTTATTCCACTTAAAAACATCCATATGCCTGTGAAATAGCTAAGTTACATTTTTATTTCAATAATAGGTTGCAAAGGGGGAAGAAGCTGTAGCTTAAGCAATCATATACAAAACCTCTCTAAATAACTCTGGAGTTACAAGCTAACCAGGTAGCGCTGGGTGAAAATGAATTCAGGTGTTTGAACTGAAGCTTCCCAAAATGCACCAGGGGCTAGTTTTGACCTGGTGATAGTGAATTTTAAGAATGATTCCACTGTCAATTGCATTTACCGAGCTGCCAAGACTGGCCATAGACTGGCTGTCTCCCTAAAAGGGCCTTGAACGCAAGGAGAACATCCAGAGCAGGACCTTAGAGAAAGCATCAAAAGTCTGCCATATTTCACATAGAAATGAAGCTTAAGCTGGGGACTAAAAGCATTTCTTGATATCACATTTGAGCATAATCTCTGCAACGATTGACAAGCATGGGGAATGGAGAAGAAAAGGCAAATATCAGTTTTTTTTGTTTTGTTTTTGAGACGGAGTCTCACTCTGTCGCCCAGGCTGGAGTGCAGTGGCCGGAACTCAGCTCACTGCAAGCTCCGCCTCCCAGGTTTACGCCATTCTCCTGCCTCAGCCTCCCGAGTAGCTGGGACTACAGGCGCCCACCACCTTGCCCGGCTAGTTTTTTGTATATTTTTTTAGTAGAGACGGGTTTCACCGGGTTAGCCAGGATGGTCTCGATCTCCTGACCTCGTGATCCGCCCGTCTCGACCTCCCAAAGTGCTGGGATTACAGGCTTGAGCCACTGCGCCCGGCCCAAATATCGGTTTTTTTATGCCATTACAGACAAATTTTAGTGCGGCATTGCTTAAAGATGAAAGAAAAAACTAAATGGTGTGTCCAAGAAGCATTATTTCATCTGTTTTAACTCTATAACAATTTACGAATTTTAATCTCCATAAGTTCCTTCAGGAAACAGCAATACAGTAGGACATATTTTAACCTTGCCTTTGGCCCTCTTATTACAACACAGTCATTAAGACCTGCGTTTCAGAGGCAAGCAGGCCGGGATTTGAAGTCCACCTCTGCCACTTACTAGGAATCTCAGCAAGCTGCTTGAGCTCTCTGTGCTCCCTCTTTTGTGTATCTAAAAATGGATGTTAACACATCTGTCCACAGAGTTGATGTAACAGCAATTGCAAGGAAGGTCCTAATGCATTGCCTAGTATCCAGGGTATGCTCAATCCATCTAGCGTCCTAATCCATTTTAGAATTTATTTACATATTTTATTGTTTTCATAATGCCCAATTGTTATGGTGTATGTTCTTGGTAAAAGTGGCTCTGATAGTAGTTCTGAAGCAGTTGAGAGGCAAGAGACACACTCCCCTGGTGGTAGGGGGCTGGGAAATGGAGATGGGGTACATAGTTTGAAAATAAAAAAGCCTCCCATTTCAGATTCTCACAGATTTCTACTGGGGAGAGGGGAAGAGGAGACCCTCCAACTTCAGCCTTCAGCTGAGAAACACTGGCCTTTCTAATGGCAGAGACCTTTTTATTTCCTTCCCATGTATTCCTCACAAGGCCTGGCATACAGCAGAGTCAATAAATCAATCTGAGTTTGTTTCTGTTTCATAATAAAATATGATTCAGAATCCAGTTAGTTCAGTTCCTTAAAGAAAACAATATTATGTTTTGTGATCAATGCATAATTAAAACAAATTTCCCATTAGTTCCCCTGACCTTTACAATTTTAGTCACATAAACCCATTAAAGAAGTTTATTCTCGACTACTGTGTAATGTAACGTATTTTCTCTCAGTGATGAGTATAAACAATAAGTACATTAAAAAATGATGAACCTTTATTATAGTCTTCAAAGGTCAGAATCATACAGAGCTATGGACAAGAAATTAGGATATAAATATGCTTAAAATGCTTCAAAAGTAATGGTGAGACTTCTGGTCAACATGAAGCAGCAAATTCACACCATTATAAGCCTCCCTCTGTTCCAAACATGTGATAATTAGAGATGAAACATAAAAAGTCAACACAGAAAGGTTATAGTTTGTCTCCAAGAACCAGATAAACATATCTGTGGACTAGAAATGCATTAGAATCACAAGCAGTGAGTAAGTCTGAAGCTAGGGAACCTGCAAGGCTCCAGATTTAGAAGCCAGCACTGACTGCTGGGCATTCTGCTCCTACAGGATAAGAGAATCTAAAACTGGCTCACTGGAGATAAGGAGACCTAAGCCAGGTTAACTGTAAAGCCAAACAAGGAGGTTGGGCTAATAAGAAGCAGCTAAAAACAAAACTGCAACAACAACAACAAAAAACATGACACACTAAGAGGAAGAGTTTTATAAAAATTTGAGCCTGTGGGGGAAAAGTTGACAAAGATGTTATTCAGAACCAGGCACAGAATCAAACCACCTGCTGGCTTGGTAACAGAGTATGTGATATCCCCAATATCACCATTGGCAAGGATGGCTGATAGAACATAATAAAACCTGGGTCTGTCCTTGAAGTCTTTCAGACCAGACAAAAGTGATCACAAAACCTCATGGAAAACAAGAGTAAGCCCAGAGAGAGGGGAAAAAAAGGTAATAAAAAGTGAATGTAAAATCATCCCACTCAAAATGAGTCAGCAAACAAAAATTCCAAAACCCCTGAAAAGGTATAATACTAAAAATGTCAACAAGAATTAAAGCATATGAATACAAAAAAAAAAAAATCAAGAAAACACAAAGGAAGACAGTAAGAAAGGAAAAGACAGACAAAAGGACTATAGGACTAAAAGAAAACAACTAATGAAATGGCAATAATAAATCCTCCCCTTCCCAATCATTACACTAAATTTTAATGAATTGATTTCCAATCAAAAGACATAGAGTAGCTCAATGGAAAACAATTACAAAATACCCAACTACATGCACTCCACCAGGAAATTCACTTTAGACTTAGTGACACATACAGGGTGAAAGTGAAGGGCTAGTAAAAAGTATTCTAAGCAAATGGTAACCAAAAGAATGCATGGGTGGCTATCCTTAGACAAAACATACTTTGAGTCAAAAACTATCACAAGAGACAAAGAAGGACATATATAACGATTAAAAAGGTCAATCCATCAGGAAGATATAGGAATTATAAATATATATGCATGCAACATCAGAGCACCTAGATATGTAAAGCAAACACTGACAGAACTGAAGGAAGAAACAGATAGCAATACAATAATAGTAGGAAACTTCAATACCACACTTTCAGTAATGGAGAGGACATCAATACAGAAGATAAGTAAGAAAACAGAGGACGTGAATAATACTATAGATCAAACAGACCTAACAGATACATATGGAACATTTCACCCAGCAGTAGCAGAATACACATTCTTCTTAAGTGCCCCCAATCTTTCTCCAAGGTAGGTAACTTGCTAGGTTACAAAAAAAGTCCTAACCAACTTAAGAAGATAGAAATCATACTAAGTATTTTTTTCTGACCACAATGGAATGACACTAGAAATTAACAGCAAAAGAAAAACTGAAAAATCTACAGATATATGGAAATTAAAGAACACACTTTTAAATAGCCATTGTGTCAAAAAAGAAATCAAAAAGGAAATTAGACAATATCTCAATATAAACAAATGGAAACACAATATATCAAAACTTATGGGCTGCAGTTCACAAATTGGAAAAATTAATACTGTTAAAATGTTCATACTATCCAAAGCAACCTAAAGATTCAGTGTCATCTTGTAACTGAACACAGGTCTGGCCACTCACTGCTTGCAGACTCCAATTAACAAGGAAGAGGTCCAGTAGAAAGAAAGTTACTTTATTAACCAGAACTAGTAATGGGGAAGTGGCCAGATTCCCTATCTAAAGTAACCACTTTGAGTTTCTAGGAAGAAGGTAAGTATTTAAAAAGGGGGGGCTTGATGTGGAAGGCAAGCAGGAGTTGTGCTAAGTACTAGATCTGCGTATCTTTTTTTTGGTGGCTATATTGGGTCTTGGTCCACCTGGAGCATGGGCTGGCATCATCTCAACAATGGCCAGGTTGTTGACTAGCTACCTGAGGTTATCTGAAATTTCGCAGCAGGGTTTCCGGGTTTGGTCTGCCTGTCTCAAGATTAAGTCCCAGAACTTTAAGTAAGCACATAATTAGATACTAGCATACAGTTAGATAATGATGGGAAAGAAAGGGACATGAAGTCTTATTTTAAGGTTAAGGGGAAAAGCTTCTGCAGTTGGCTTCAAGGTTACATCTTGTGATTAGGGAGAAAAGAGAAAGGAGAAAAAAAGTTTTAAAATGCATTTTTGAAGCCAAGCTGCTTGGTTACAATCCCTATCAAAATCCCAATGGCAGTTTTGTTGTTGTTGTTGTTGTTTTTACAGGCATAGAAAACACAATTCTAAAATGTATATGGAACCACAAAAGGCCACGAATAGCCAAATCAATTATAAGAAAAAACAACAAAGCTGGAAACATCACACTTCCTGATTTCAACATATATTACAAAGCTACAGTAATCAAAACAATGTGGTACTGACATAACAACAGTCATATAGACCAATGGGAGGAGACAATGGGGATACATTTGAAAAATGTGTCATTTAGGCAATTTCGTTGTTGTGCAAGCACCATAGAGTGTACTTAACAAACCTAGATGATATAGCCCACTCCATTATAATTTTGTGAGACCACTTTCACACATGTGGCCTGTCATTGATCAAAACAGCATTATGTGGCACATGGCATATATACATGTTCTTAGTCAAATATATTTGGAAAATGCTGTACCGATATATCTCATTGTAGAGAAACCGTTGAATGATATTTTATGCAGCATTTCTCAAATGTTATATCCATGCATTCACCAAGAATTTACCAAACCACTGTGTGCTGGCCACCATACTATATACTGGGGATACAGCAATTAACTGACAGACAATGGCTCTGTTCTTCTCAGTTTCTAATTGGAGGACCGTCAATGTACAAGTTAACAAAAATAATTCCAGAGACTGACACATGCTGTGAAAAAATAAAATCAAGTGATATGACAGATAGTGGCAGAGAAATCAGTGGCCAGAAAAAGGCCTTTCCAAGAAAGTAAGGTTTGAGTTGAGACTTGATTGTTAAGAGTTGGCCACATGAAGCTCTGAGAAAGAGATCTACAGCCAAAGGGAGCAGCTGAAGCAAAGTCCACAGGGTCAGAATGAATTTGAGTGCTGACATCTTTCTTCACAAGTTAGATTAAGTGGCATAGTGACCCAGAAAGCTCCATTTAGGGAATCTTGAGGTACCAGAAATACTAGTTTAATTTGGATTTCAGAATTATGGATAGGCATGTTAATTTAGAAAAATCAAAGAAATAAGAAAACACTACCAAACAGATTCATCTTGCTGATAATAATTTTCTTTCAATTAGTGAAATGTGATATATTAAATTCAGAAGTCCCAAGAAATATTCAATATAGCAAACTAAAATGACAATTATTTTCTAGAATTATTTTTCTAATTATCAAATAATTTTGCTTTGGAAATGAAAGCAATGCAAGTATCTGTTATAGAAGTCCTCTGGAATGGAACTAAAAGGGAAGAGTCGTTTTTGAAAAAAGTCTTTCTGCTATGAAAAACTGGCAGATGAGTGCTGAAGATGAAATCAAATGGAATAGGAGCTGGATAACCAGGGAGACATAAGCAGGGATATATCTTTTCACAAAGTTAATTGGAAAACCAGCATCATAGAAAGCGGGCCTGATATGTGCAGTCTGTGGTGCTGGTATCATCAACAGGTCAGCATGACCCAGGGATTCTGCAGTGCATGAAATGAGCAGCCACTGCTGAAGGCAAGTCACCTGGAAGTCACTTGAGCTGACTACAATTCACAGCATCACCCGTGTTGAACAGAGAGCAAACACAGGCGAACCTGAAAGCAAGCTAATAGTGTGGAGAACTTGCTTAAGAAAGAGGACATGGTTTAGGAGCAAGAAGAAACCAGTTAATGGAGACTTCGCCCTAGGCATATAGGATAAAATGGGGACAAGAGAACAAGTTAATAGGAAGGGTTTTATTTTAGTGAGAAATGAAACATCATATCATTAAACAGATTATCTTACAGAAATATATTGTAATACTTCCAACTTCAAACCTAACTTGAAAGAGGTGCCAAATTGGATATAGGTGAAAACATAACCAGGCTCCTAGGCACTCTTTCATCTTGGAAAAAAAAAAAAGACAGCTCAATCAAATCTTGTATGGAATGGAATGCTTTGTTTAAATCAATTTCCTGATTAGATAGATTAGATTTTTAAAATACAGTTGTCAATCCTTCTTAAAGATATCAGCTAAGATCAATGGAACACAACAGACAGCGCTGAAGCACATCTGTGTATGTGTATACAAAATAATTAAGTTTGTTGTAAAAGATGTACCATAATACCAACATACCATCTGCATTATGAAACATCCACAACAATGGAAATTCAAAATGAGATAACCCTCAGTTTTATATTTGCTCCCAACATCCTCATGGATCTCCCCATACCCACTTTTGAGACTACTGTGCTCTCTGCCCCCGCTGACCCTGGCTGAACAGCAACCATGATCTCTAGGAGAGCAGGGCCCATGGCCATCCTGCTTATCATCCAATCTCTGGTTCCTTAGAGCACTCAACAAGCATTAGTTCCCCCAGAGGTCTTTTCTTCCTAGGGGGCTGACACTGGACATAGGAGATACAAGCTCTTCGATGAGCTTTAAGCAGTCCAATTCTGCAGTCTAATTCTACAACTTCTGGGAACACTGAACAAAACTTCACCTGGAGACATGATGACGAGTGCTGGGGTGTAAAGTGAGTCCTGTAGCTTCAGCTACTGCTAAAAGTGAAGGGAAGTTTTTTTTTTTTTTTTATACCCTCTAGGAACTATAATCCATAAAAAAAAAAAAAAAAAAAAAAAAGGAATTCGAGGTATTTTCCCACTACTTAGGCCACTGGAAGAATTTTTTAGATTGAAAGGAATAAATATGCAAACACTGTAACCTTTTAGAAGTACAACTGTTTAAAAAGAGTATACTAGCAAGCTGCTCAAATATTCTAAAACAATGAGCAGCTTGACATTTTTCAATCCAATATTTTAAAACTCAGATCCACATGTGCACTGGAAATTAATGCCATTTGTTCAACAATGATAGACTTGATTCATATCCACGCTCGTACAGTGGATTATATTTGCTGATTTCATTAAACCTTCAAAAGGTTACAGCTGGTTGACATATGAAAAACTCCACACCTCCAGAACAGGAAATTTTGTACGAGTCCTTTTTTTAGATTATTTTTTTAAATAACAAAACTACACTTCAGAAAGAAATGGTAAAGCATAGGACTCTGTTCCTTACTAGCATTGATTATATTTTCAAATTTTTATTATATCAGGATATACTAACGAGATGACAGAAGCAGGGGGTCATGAACAAATGGACTGAGCACACTAGAGACACCTCAGAACTCCCAGAACTGCCTGGAGGGGACTTTGGAGGGAGGCTGCAGCTCTTGACCCAAGGCTGTAGGATGCAAAACTAGGCATGAACCATAATGAGACTACTTTTGGAATCTTGGTTGGTGGGCCAGAGGATATTTTGATCATAGACAGGACTCAGGTTTCAGTACTAAATAATATCAATTGTCATACTGTGTTTTTGATAACACTAAAAAAAGAAAAATTCTCAAGAGGAATTGTAGCAGGACTAACAGAAGGCTGTATAACTCCAGAGAGATCGAAGCCAGCCTTTAAATATGCTTTTTAAAGTACTTGAATCAGGAAAAAAGAACTTCTTGACCATGCCAGAGACATATTATGATCAATGTGGGTTAAATGAGGGCTTCCAAAATCATGACAGTAATTTCTGCAGTAAGATCTTTAACATCTATTAATGTACAAAACCTTCCAGCCTAAAAGGTTTAGTAACACAAATAACTATTACATTGTCAAACCCTGAGTGACAGTAAGAGTCCCGGAATTAACCCCAATACGCATTAGAAGCTTCAACTACTGTACCTAGACACATTTTTGAAAAATTTCACAAACATACAAAAAGCTACAACACTTCTCACAGTGGTTATGTTATGACCCTACAATGCCCTTCAGGTATCTATTTTTCTACTCTTTTGAAAATGGAGGTTTCTTCAGATTCCTAATTTCCTCAATTATTTCATTTTAACTTAAATAAACCAAGAGGGCCAGCCTGCTACTTTCTTGCTGTGCAACATTATACCCGTTACTTAGCATCCCTGTGCCTTGGTTTCTTAACTATAAAAGGAGAAGAGTAATAATACTTAAAGTGCTGGTTATTATGAGTATTAGCAGGATATGCAGAAATCGTGTGGAACAAGGCCTGACCCATGGTAGTCAGTTATCAATGATTTGTATTATTTCAACTGTATCTATGGATTGTATGGAAATAGGTCCCACCGTGATATACAGAGAAAATAATACATAGGATCTTTATAACAAACTTAATTATTGTGTACACACATCCACGGATGCACCTCAGGGCTGTCTGTTCTGTTCCACCGATCTTAGCTGATATTCAAATTGTTAATAATTTACTTCCAGGTCATTCAGCTCTTCTAATTAAAATTCTGGCCTGGGATTATCTGTTATTTTACAGTGAAGTGCTAGAGGTTTTCCAAAGAAAGAGGATTTGCATAGGTTTGGAAGGCCAGCTGCTGACTCCAGCTTTCTATCATTCAAGCCACTGGACATTACCAGGATCCAATGGGAGCCTTCTAGAAAGCCAGGTCTCTAGTAAATAATATATCTAGAGTCCTCTCAAATAGAGCTCAACTAGATTAGCTATACGTACATCATAGGAAGGTCTGGATGCAGCTCCAAGAGGTGACATTAAGAGTCATATTCAAAGTTATTTCCTGAAGTAAAGGCAAAGAGCCAAAGGGAAGAATGACAAAGAGGCACTAGACTGAATTTTTCCCAGTGTGGCTCTTAGAGCACCAGCATCGGAATTGTTGTGGCATCTGCATCAGTGCAGACTCCTGGGTCCCACCCCGGATCTAGTGAATCAGAATCTGAGCCTGGGTCCCAGGAATCTACATGTTTTTGTTGTTGTTGTTTGTTTGTGTTTAAAGGAATATACATTTTAATCAAGCACTCAGATTATTGTAATAGATGCTGCATTTCCAGAACTGCTCCAGATATTCCACCCAGGTCATGGGACTGAGCCATAAACATATGTTGTTGGTGACGGATCTTCTGTATCAGCTAGAGGAGCCATAGGTTGTTTGGCCTATGTGTCACCTCTTTTATACCCCAAGGGTCTCTTTATTCATTTGCTTGGTCCCTGAACCCAACCCAGCCTCAAACAGAGAAACGAACACTACAAATCTCACTGGGACCAAAGAAGGCAACCGGGCAGAGCGGGCCACTCTGAAAACTTCGCTCCAAGTACCCTGCCTCTATAGGATTCCTTCCTTAACATGCATCTGGCAAGATGATCAAATTCCCATTTAAAAAACAATTGTAGGGGCTTAGGCTAAGACAGTAAAGTTTGCAAATCCAAACTCAGCCCCCTGCTTTATGGGGATGAAAGAAGGGAATGGGATATGGTAAAATATCAAATAATTGCATTTTATGGTTTACTTGTGAAATCAAGTTAAACAGTCTTTGGAAGGGCAATGCTATTTGAGATTCTGCCAACAAAAGTAGCCAAATTGTTTCTCTAAATTATGAATGAGGAATATACCATTTTCAGTTATTTAGATATTGCCAAATAAATTAATATTCTTCAGAGGAAAGGATAAGGTTAACATTCCAGCTCATATATCACCATTAAAAAGATTCAGTATTTCAGCAGTAGCTTAAATGGCTAAACACCTTCCTCTTTGGCTTATTTGCCTTATTATCACTCTTTATCAGTTCAGTTTTCTTGCATTTCTATATTTAAAAATATAAAAATGATTAAATTTAATTCATGGGTATGAGAATAGGACTTAGAAATGCATTATGTATGTAAAGATACAAAAAATGAGGTGCTTACCTCATCGAATAAAATTACAAGGTTTCATTCTAATTGTTTTAGAATCATGGTTCTCAGTTATATTCATGACATCCCTAGCAGGAAAGAAAAACATAATCTCTGGCAGGATGGACTAGGAGACCTAGAGGGGCCTGGCAAATTTTCCAGGGTTCCACAGCATGTTAGCTGAGAAACCCTCAGTTCTAAGCTGCCTTGGTTGCTCCATCTACCCAACCTCATACTGACACTCAATAACAACTCATTACTACTAATAGTAACCATATTGTACAGTTTTAAGACACACTGCCATGCTTTGGACAGGAGCCTACAAAGAAAGAACTCTTTATAGAGTGCAAACTAGGGCAATATATGGGCAGCTGAAAGTCTCAAGCTGATTTACATGCAAGCCAGTCAGGACGAAAGATTAAAAGAAACTAGGAACCCAGGCAAATTCAGCTGAGCTCTGGCATGCAAATAAAGTTTACAAATGAGAAAGACATCAAGTTTATAATAGTAAGAGTGCAAGGCCAGCACAAGTTCAGCCAATCCCAGCAGCTTGTTAAAAGCAGTTCTCCCCTGCCCTACTGAAACTGTTTTCTGATTTCAAAGTTACATAAGCCTATCAGCAGCAGCAGCAGCAGCACCAGGGCACTCCATGTATTACCCACATTCCATCCAGCTAATTACCAAGTGCCAGACAGGCTTCTATGGGAGAGGGCTGAAAGCAATTTTGTAAGTCCCTGTGTTTTCATTTATGTGAATTTCTCAGCTTTTCTAGGTCAGAGAAACACTGGGTGATTACAAGCTCTTACTTATATGGAAGGATGAAAAAGCATGCTGGCTCATTTTAAGGAGCTGACACCACTTCCCAAGATATGGGGAAAGAAGATGAAGTGTTTGAATGAATCCAAAAGGTACTCTTTTTAAGTAGAATTAATTGATAGGAGATTTAATGTCTCCTGAAGGAATCAATAAAGAGATCATATGAGGTACTCTGAGTATTAAATTACCAAAGAAGACCAACTCTAGTAATAAAAGATGGGCTAGTTGATAGAAATTCAACTCCATGTAGCTCTTCCTACACTACAATGAGTAAAGAGCTGAAAACATTTTATAGTATTGATTTTTTCATTCATTTAGCAAATACTCAGTAGAGCCTACTTTATCTTAGGAAGTGAAGTGAACTCAAGAAATACAGAAGTCAAGCTTCCTTCTCTCACTCCAGAAGCCATCTGTCCATTCTTCATCATCCCATTTGCAGGCTACACAGTAATAATTCATTTGTCTTCTCCACTAGGTTTTAGCTAATCAGTGAATGAATACATAAAAGAAGCAAAGAAAGAACAAAACTAAGGAGGTCTTGAAAGACTTCAAGACAAATTGTGTGAAAAAAAGAGAGGGAGAGCAAGATGGAGCACTATTCCTTTCAAGAGGACACACCATCCGGTTTGCTGTGAAAGTCAAATTTGTAAAAAGAAATATTTGGAGAACTGATGGTTTTCTCTTTCTGTGTGTGAGCTAACTTCTCCATATGGCGCCAATGCTAACCATCAGTTTTATGAAGCATGATTTGCATGTGGATTTCTATTAGAATCACATTTATTTTAGAGTTGGAAAGAATTGAAAGGTCCATTTAGCAGACTTGTTTTAATGTCTTAACTATTTTTAAATACAATTTATTAGTAGACAACATAAACTTACGGAACAATGAGGCAAAAAAAATAGGGCAAGAAAGGTCATTTTTACAGAGAAAAGTAGAAAAATATTTATTATGATAACAGAGTCAGACTCTCATTAAGTTTTTGCTTGGTATCCCTGAAAAGAGTATTGGTGGCAAAAAGTTAAGACTTCTGCAAATACCATGCACTAAGGAGGAAAAGGAAGAACCAGAATTCTTATATACTTCTAATAGGAATGTAGATTGGCATAATCTCATTGAAAACAATTTGACATTACCCAGCAAAGCCAAGTATGTGTAAACCTCGTGACCCAGAAATTCCACTCCTAGGTATATATCCTAGAGCAACTCTTGTATGTATGTGCCAAGATATATGGACAAAAATGTTCATAAGCAGCACTGTTTGAAACAACAAAAACTGGAAATGACCTAAAAGTCCATCAACAGTAGTATGGCGAGGTGAGTTGTGGCATATTCACACAATGGAGTGTTATAAGCTGTGAAAATAAATGAAGCACAGCTGCACGCTGCAATATGAATGCTGTGAAAAAAAAGCAAACTGTAAAAGACTATGTACAACTAAAACGGCAACTTTATAAAGCTTTTTAAAAAAGTAACTATACAATACACCATTTCAACATACTCATAGTATGGAAAAACTAATTTTAAAAAATATAAGAGAATTAACACAAAAAAATTCAGACTAGCATTGGCAGGGTGAAGGGACACAGGAAGACCATATAGCAGGGGACCCCAACCCCCAGCTAGCATACTGGTACCAGTCTGTGGCCTGTTAGGAATATAGCCGCACAACAAGAAGTGAGCATTACCGCCTGAGCTCCGCCTCCTGCCACTCAGATTAGTGGCAGCATTAGATTCTCATAGAAACCCAAACCCTATTGTGAACTGCACATGTGTGCTCCTTAGGTAATTCTAACTAATGCCTGATTGCCTGATGATCTGAGGTCGAATAGTTTCATTGACTAAGGTCAATGGTATTAGTGATCTTAGGTTGAGAGATAAATTTACAGATGACTGTTTTATTGCTAGGCTTCGTAACTTACATAGATGGTACATATTCTGTTGTATATACCAACTATTACATATAAAGAATTTTTAAAAGTTCAGATACCTTGTATGATGAAATACTAAGCAGCCAATAAATAGAATAATTAAATTAGATCCACACATACTAATGCAAAAAGACTTCAAGACAAATTGTGTGAAGAAAAAGTCCCAGAATAGTACTATAGCACAATCTCATTTCTGTAACAAGGAAGCACAGAAAGTAAAAGCTCCTAAAACTATATGCTATGTATGTATCTGTACAGGAGACCTTCTGTTTGTCCCTCCAATCCACTCTCCACCCTTCTCCACTCAGCTCTCTGGCTAAGGGGGCTGACCTGTATGGACTACATCAATAGGTTTTCGTGTTCCCTTGGCTTCCTATAGGGTTCAGTCAATGGGGGCGCTTAGAAGCAGAGAGTGCATTTATTCCCAGCCCCTTTCCTGTGGTTGATAAGAACTGGCTGCATCTCTCCATCAAAGGTCTCAGTGCCCATTAGAGGGTCCTTTCTGCAGGACCCTTTCTGTGTGCGGGTTTCCATGACCACTTCCTCTCTGTGCCCCTTCAGATTTAGCGTTGATAAACACGATCCCCGGTGCTTTCCCTATACCCTCTCTATGTCATATAAATACTCCCTTTATTAAATTAAACCTCAATTATCCTAATCTGGTTTTGTTGTTGTTGTTGTTTAGAGACCAAGGTCCTGCTCTGTCACCTAGGCTGGAGTGTAATGGCACCATGCTACTTCATTGCAGCCTCAAACTCCTAGCCTCAAGCAATTCTCCCATCTTGGCCTTCCAAAGTGCTGGAATTACAGGCATAAGCCACCACACCGGTCTAAATTATTCTAATTTGAATGTACCGTCTGTTTCCTACTGGAATCTCAACTGATACAATCATATATGGATATGCAAGCATAGAAAATGGACTAAAAAGATACACAAGAAAAGGTTATCAGTTGTTAACGCTGGTGAAAGAAGCTAGAATTTAAAGAAGAAGGAAAACATTAATGTTTTGGCCTTTGCATTTCTGTATTGTATAACTAACTTATTTCTAAGAGGAAAGTGTCATGTAGTTTTTTGGGCAAAACAAAATTTTAAGAGTTCAAAAAAATAATGATTTTTAAAAATGCACAAGCTGGGTAGTTTAAACAACAAACTGGGTTCATCTCAACATTCCCTGTAACTAGCACAGTGCCTGACTAGCACAGCATGACAGGAGCTTCTAAGGAATGCAGACACTGTAATCCTGTGAATATTAAACCTAAAAGATATCTTAGAAGCAAGCTTAGCTTCTGTAAGGTTTAGTAATAAGAGGGAAGGGAGAAACACCTCTAGAGTCGCTCAACAGAGGCTTCCTAGAAAATGTGGCAATTGACTACAGGTATAGGCAACAACTGGACTGTCAGCTGGATCCTGGACTGCACTGTGTATACAAAGCTGAGGTCCCAAGCCCTGTGCAGGCTGAACTGTGTCATGGTCCCTGGACATTCGAATTTTACTTGACCATATTCATACAAGTGTCTCTTCTAAGGTCTAAGGTCTGGCAGACTTCTAGTACTACTATCTCCTCTCTTGCTCCCCAGGGCCTGGAGGCATCTCTTGATTATGAACTCCAAGGCAAAATCCTTTGGCCACCATGCTATGACTACTGGACTGGACTCTTTCTGAGCACCTGAAGCTGGGGGTGGCCACCAACACCTGCCTTACCCCAGCAGGGAGATTAAATTCAGGTCCAGGCTCCTCCCATCTGGCCCACTCGGCCATAGAAAACTAGCTCTGGCTAACTCGACCTGTCCTTCAAAACTCAGATTAGATGGCACTCCCCCTGACAAGCCTTTCCTGATTCCCTGAGTTTAAGTGCTCTCCTTAAATGACCCAAAGGCACTGCATACTTCCTCTATCATAATATTTATTATACTATATTGAAATTGCCCATTTACTTGTGCGTAACCTCTCAAAAAACTGTAAACTTTTTGAGGGCAAGACTAAGCCTTATGCATCTCTCAGTCATAAGAGACAATGACATAAAGTAGGAGTCATTAAATACTGGAAAGAAAAAGGGAGGAAGGAAAGGAGGGAATGCCCAGAGAGGGAGGAGAGAGGGAGGAAGGAAGGAAGGAAGGAAAGATACCACATGCTGCTAGATCCACACATATGACAATACAAAATAAATGACCCTGCTTTATCTGCTCTAATGACCTTTAAAGCTTTGGGTATGGAGAAATCAAAGTAAAGATAAAGTAATACATACATCATATGCTTACTGAGAACCTTCTCTCCACCAATAACTGCCAGGGTGATATAATTGTGAGAAGAAAACAGACCATACTCCCTTCCCCAGTCTCATTCATACATGTGGGAAAACTTTGTTTTTCAAACTTCTTATGTTTCTAAATGTTTTCAGATATTTTCCAAATATCTCCCCAATATCTTTGGGATACTTAGATATTTCTGTATGTTTCTACTAATTGTTGACAGGCAAGAGGTTTTGTGAGGCTGAGTTAATCAGCACTTGGTACAACTATCAGAGACCTGTACTGGTTCCTCTGTGCTGAATTATCTCAAGAATTCTTTGCCAAAGTAATAAAAATTAAATTAATGTTTAATGTTTAATGTTGGCCTCTCTGTCTCTCTGATGGCCTTACTGAATTCTGTGGTATTTAAAGCATCATGGAAAGTAAATAATGAAGGTTTGGTGTTGCTTTTTTAAACACAAATTAAACCATTAAGCAAATGAGTCAGAAATTATATAAAAGAACATTAGGAATTGAAATGGACCTAAAAATGATTTCTAGAAGATGTTAGGCAAAACTTCCATCCCATTCAGTCCAGAAATACTGCATTAGACCCATAGTAAATAGAGCTACCTTTTAACTACCTGCCGCCACCCTTACCTCCTTCCAATGTGGGCCCACTGTACCCCATTGCCGCACTGCATCCGGGTGAGGGAATGCAGCACTTCATTCTTAACACACAAACCCTAAGTGTTCTCCAGGCACAAGAGATCTACACAAAAAGGCCACAAAAATGGGAGAAAGAATATACACAGAATTACAATTTCCTATCTGATGTTCACTACTTGGGCTCATAACACATTGGTTATGTTCATGAGAAAGATACGCAATGCATTGTTTAAAAAAAAAAAAAAAAGGTAGACAAATTTGGAAAGCCCAGATGGGAGGATAATGAATTCGCATCAACTTTCAATTGTCTACATGTGGTTCACTAATGGAAACCTTTTCATCTCAGGCTGAGTTCCTGGCCATCATCAGGACAGAACTTACAAGTAAAGTACCTTTAAGCTATGCCACAAAGTAGATAACTATTTTGTGCTATAATTTGAGGGGGCCTAAAAAATCCTGAAATGCAAAATCTCTACCTTATCTAACCCCCTTACTGGCCTTTCCATGATACCTCAAATTTCCATGTTATACTCAACTAAAACACGTACAGTCCTTCACAAAAGGCTAATGCTATCAGGAATACAATACCTTAAACTGTTATCAGCTTGTGGTGGGTTGTGTGAGGGTGATATGTGGGTGAGTGAACACATACTAGCTTAACATCCATTTCCCTCTCTTTTGGAAACAGAACCTGTTAACCTCTTGGGAACCTCCTCTTCCCCACTCTCATCCATGGTTTGGGTGAGACTGACCTTGAGTTCTGGTTTCAGTGGTGGGTATGTGACCTAGTTGAAGACTATCACAGTTCTATAACCCCATCACAATGAAAAAAGGCACATCTCAAGCCAAACTAATGAAAGCCCTATCTAGGACCTATGCCAGAGACATTTCTCTATTTTTCTTGGGATGCCAAGATGGTAGGATATAAGCCTGTTGCCATTAAGGCCTTTTGGACACTATGTGTAGGATATAAGCCTGTTGCCATTAAGGCCTTTTGGACACTGTGTAGGCAGCTTGCCTGAGAATGAAGCCACACTGAGAAAAGTTAAGCCTTGTGAAGGAGAGGCAAACACCTGCCATCTTCTGGAAACCTGGATTCAGCCCTAACAAAACTCTTCAGTTACACAAGCCAATAACTTCCCTGCTTGTCAAACAAGTTTCTCTAGGTGTTTGACGTTTAAAATCCCAAGAGTCCTGATTAATACATAGGTATTGATGCCCTAGGTTAAGGAATCAAAATGTATGGTAGAGAGAAATGTAGGCTGCATAGTGGAAGAAAGAACACAACTGGAAGATCGCGATGATCTGTCTCTGTTCCTTTTCTGCCCATAAGTGCTTATCCTTGGGTATGGTCCTTCATAATAAAATAAGGGGGCTTAAAATAATGAACTCCAAGCTCTCTCTAAGCTTTGACATACTGTGCTTCTAGGTATGCTTTGGAGGGTGGAAAGAAGAATCAAAAAGGAGCTGCTCTACAGGGCATATTTTGTAGGCTTGCAAAGTAGGTTGGGAGTCGGGGGCTTGTTTAGCCCAGCTGGCAGCAATGTTCAGGCAAGAAAGGTGGGTTGCTCACAATAAGATGAATGGTCACACAGATTAACTTCAATGACTTGACAATTTTGCCAGAACCAGTCCTGACTATCAAAGAAACAAACTTCTGAGCTGAAGTCAAGACCTTCCTATTATCCATTCTTCTCCATGAGTAAGGCTGCCCCAGAGGTGAGGAGATGAGGGAAGCGACTGAAATACCTAATGTGTGACTTGGCCCCTTTTGCTCAATCATGCCCCTGCCTGGAATGCCTTCTTCACTTAGGTCCCCGTGTCTAACACCTACTTAGCCTTCAGCATCGAGCCAGAGGGCTTTCTCCTCCACAAAGCCTTCCCATGCCATAGCACCACACAGTAATCTCTCTACCGTCTTTAATCCTAGGTTGCTTGTTGTGTGTTCCTCTCACTTAAAAATTACCTGATTCATTCATGGGCCTCACTGCACTGATGGGAGACTTCAGAGAATGCCAGACATGACGTGCCCAAGGGCACCCAGCTTCTCAGGGATAGTCAAATGAGAATCTAGGTCCCTAGACTCCACACGCAGAGCTCTTCCCTCCATATCCACTGATGGCTCCTACTACTACCTTCTCTTCATGCTCCTGTTGCATTTTCACTTCTTATGGAATGCCGTCCAGGTGCTAGGCACTGTTAGGTTCCTTATGAACATTTTCTGCAACCATTACAGTTGCGGTAGAGGTACATATCACTATTCCCATTTTATAGATGAGGCACAGAGAAGCCAAGTTATTTGCTTGAGACCACAGAGCTAAGGACAGGAAAAGCTAGGATTTGAAACCAGGGCTATGTGGTTGTGAAGCCATTTTATTTTTCTTCTCTATCACCATCATCACCATCAATACCACATGGTCATCAGTGCTATTACTAAGCAAGCAGCAGGAAACTTAAAGACATTACCTTACATTGGCTCCACCTTGCAACACAGGTGTTAATCCCATTTCATTTTACAGATAAGGTCACTTCCCCCAGGAAGCCTTTGCTGACCACCACACCCTGGAATAGGATGGTGCTCCTCCTAAGTGTTCCTCTGCCCTGTGTGCTTCCTCTCCCGATTTTAGAATTAATTTAGTGCCTCGGAAATACCAGTGTTTAGTCTCCTCCTGTGAATTAAACACAACTTGTGGGTGTTAGCATGTCTTGTCAATTACTTGTTCGGTAAACAATTGTTGAATGAATGAGGTTGACAAAGTCCACGAGAAGCTACTGCTGATGATATAGGACCACTTTCCATTTCACCCTGGACCTTCCAACCATTTACTACAGGAGGGAGCATCCACTTCCACACAGAGCAAGAACAAATGGGCCTGGGCTGCTGAGAAGAGCAGCATAAGGGAAAAGCTGTCTGCCTCTGACTGGAGCTACACACTTGGCATTTTCTCACCAAATCTGGTATTCATGACCTTGCTGGGGCCTACTGAAAGCCAAATCGAAGCTACTTCCAAGAGACAGATGGCAAAAGAGCATAACATCTGCCAGGCCTTTCAAATCACCAATTCCCCAGGTGAGGGCTTGTGGTAGCTCTTTGCAAACATTCAGTGGGCCTATCTGAGGCATGCAAGGATTCTACCATCTGAAAGAGTTGACAAACACCATCTCTTTAATCTATTTTGGCAATTCTTAGAGAATAAATCAACTAGCGAGAAGCCAATGGTTGCTAGAGTGTGGTGTGAGTATTTTAGGAAAGAACTTAATTCCTTATTACATGCATTGGAATCACAGCATTAAACCCAATTCCACAGCTGTCTACTCACTCATGCAGACATTTGTCCAACAAATATTTATTGCATACCTATTAAGAATCAAGCACTCTCCTAGATGCTGGAAAGATATTGGTGAACAAACAAAATCTGATATCTCAAACAAACTCTCTTACCTGAAAGAGGCTGTTCATGAAGCTATTTGTACTCACTGGGGTCAAAGCACAGACAATTCATAACATAACGTAGCACATCTTTTGAAAGGCAGGAGGACCAAGGGGGAAAGGGTCCAAGAACACGTAATTCATGATGACTGGAAAGGCAGGTTAGGGCTGGGTTGTTATGAGTAGGGAAGAAACATAATCAGCTTTGTGTAGTAAAGTGGCATTTAGAGCAACGATGCCATTTAACGAACTCCAGTTCATATAATTAGAATGCATGAACTAGAGCTAGCTATATCAATGCGGGTGAATCTTTAAAAATGTAATAATAATACTGTTGAATAAAAATCAAGTTGAAAATGGATACACACTTTATGATGCTGCTTGTTTAAAGTTATAATACTAAAAATCAATAACTATGTGGTTTATGAGAACATGCATATATAATAAAAATAATCAAAATATATATGGGACTAATATATACAAAGTTTTAATAAATTCTATAGGGAAGAAAGGGAAGAGACCAGGAAATACTGGGTAAAATTCCAACTATACTTGCACTATTTCCCTTCCTTCCTTCCTTCCTTCCTTCCTTCCTTCCTTCCTTCCTTCCTTCCTTCCTTCCTTCCTTTCTCCCTCCCTCCCTCCCTCCCTCCCTTCCTTCCTTCCTTTCTTCCTTCCTTCCTTCCCAAGTTATCTGATGAAAACATAGCAAAGTGTTAACCATTCACTCTGGGTAGTGAATGTATACATGCTGGCCTTTTTCTGATTTTCTGTATTTAAAAAAAAATGTTTGAAAAAATTTTAAATTAAAAACCAAAAATTATTTTAAAAAGAAAGGAACATGGAACAAGCTAGGGATCCAGAAATCTAGAATAAAAGATCTCAAATTTCTCCCTGAGGAAGTTGCTGATTGGCTAAAGGGAAATAGTCCAGAGGGATCTGTAACTATGATTCAAGGCAACAGGGCTAAACTAGCACCAGATAGATCTTTGTCTGTTCAAATCTTTCACCAAATCAAGATGCTATGTGATGCCTCTTTTCCCAGCCCTACCAAATGAAGTACCTTCTTTTTGGGCAATTATTCTCATAGAACTCTTTTTGGAGATTGGGACAGAGAAGAAAGCAATAGTCTCAAAGTTTGAGATACTCAGGCCACTGTCGTGTTAGTCCCTGGGCTCCACTATGCAAAGTCACAGGATGGCTGCAGGTGTTTAGGGAAGGGACTCCAGCTGAAGAAAGGGAAGTCATACTAAAGGAAGCTAAGACTGTAGTGGCATCCTTCCTGCTCTGTCTACTCTGAAGGCAAAGCTTCACCCAGCCTAGGTGATCCTAGAAGTGTATCAGGCCGAGGAGAGTTAGCATTCCAAGTTAGCAAATGAAACAGGAGCAAGAGGAAGTGTGGGACTATAAAAAAAACAAAAAAAAAAAAAAAAAAAAAAACAAGCAATAGTGTTGTGGAAATAGTAAGGCAATTTTTTCTGGGGCCACTATAAACTATAGGACCAAAACTTCATTTTTTGCCAAAACTTCTTTTTATAAGGAAAACACATACTTGTCCTTTGTGGCATAATAGAAAAGTTAAAGGGAAGTAAACAGAAAGAAAATTGAAAGCAAAACCATTTTACCTATTTCATGTTTGAACCTAGCATGGCTGTAAGGCAAAAAGGCTTTCATCCCTAGGATACTCTGTAAGTGGAGGCTTGTTACCTAGTATCTAATAGCATGCATGATCTTTGCTTCAACCAGTCCCTTATGGGGAAGAAGGAAGGGCAGCCTGAATCCTGTATGTATGTTTGATGAAAGGTCAATGTGGCCTTCAGTGTGTCGTAGCCATCGACAGAAGAGGGGTGAAGAACACTCTTGGGTCTCCTCCCATCCTTCTGTTTTGGATGTTCAGCACACTCCTGGAGACCATCTGTCAAGGTGGATGATGCAAAGGAATTTTATAAGACTTAGCACACTGATGTCTGTCTTTGCCCTATAAATGTCTCTCTGTGGGAAAAAACATCTTCATTCTCATGGCAGTGTTCACAGACCTAAGTTCAAGGAGATAAAATCTGCTGACATTCCAATTGCCCATCAAAAGTTTTTCCTTATCTTGGAGTCCAACCAGATGATACATCTCCATTCCTATCCTTTTCCCAGGCATTCAAATGACAGGTGTCTGTATGATCCTGTGAAGGGAGTTGTCATTGTCCTCTGAATTCTGCAGTGACTGAAAAGTCATTACTGGGAGAACCAGAAGAAGAACGAAGTCTTTCCATCTAACCACTGGGAAACGGGTGCATGCCAATTATTATCTCCAATAACATATGTGGCTTAAAATTAAACATCTCCAAAAAAATCATCCCCACTGCCAGATATATATTTATTTATTACTTTTGGTAATCATGTTTGTGAAGGACTGACTTATACTCTGGAAACAGCTAACCAAAGAATGAAACTTCTGAGACAGCAAATCTGTGGAGTTCAATTCCACTGGGGGAGCTATCAAGTGAGACAAATGCTCTATCTCAACAAACTCTTTACAAATAAATGGATTAACTTTTCAATCTTTCCAAAAAATCACCTAGAAAAAAGGAAATTCAACAGTTCTCTCAGTTCCTCAACCAGTGAAGGTCTTCTAAGGAGTTCTTGTTGCTAGCCATCTGCTGGGCTAAAAGAAACATGGCTCCCTCTTTGCTCTGTGACTTTCTCTGTATTTGACTCCTTGATCTTGGGCTCATGTGAAACTGAGGGATCTTAACAAGAGAAGATGAGATTGTATTTTCATTTTTCATTTCTGTTGCCATAGAAACCCCTATAGTTTCTGAATATGTCTCAGGGAACCTATATCTCCCTCTTAATCTTCTAACTGAGAAGTTCAGAAAGGAGAAAATTCTCGCCTCTTGGTTTTTTCACTGCTCCAGCTGGGAGTCTTACCTCACCCAAGCTTTGACCTGAACACAGCTCTCCCTTGAGTTCTCAGTACACAGAAAATGCTGTTTCCAAAGCATAGCAATTACTGTTAAGGAAACTTTTGCCTACTGAGATGCTCTAACACTCAGAGCTACCGAATTCTCTATCCACATTTTTCAGTGGATGCTTTCAGTTGGAAGCATACATGGGTAATTGTATCTCAGAGTATAATTCATTTGGGTGCTTATGTACACATTTCTGAAAATAAGACACTACAGTAAAATTACATTTGCAACCTAAACTCTGCAGTGTAAGGATAGATATAGAAAAATATTAAGCATGTTTCAGAGAGACAGTCAGAATTGGTGAGAAGCCATGTTTTGAGCTATGCTGAACAAAACTGTGAGAATATCTAAATGGATTTCTGAAATTCAGCCAAATGGGAGTAACAGGAGGAGGGAATCACACTCCAGCATGCAGCATTGGAGCTGAGAGACTTGCATTGAGGAAAGCATATTAGAAAGCCTAGAAAGATGAGCATCTTTGTTTAATCTGATAAAGCAAGTCAAAAGATCATGGGCAATAACTTCTTTACAATAGGACACAGCTAAAAATACACATTCAAACAGAGCAAAACATCTTATCTTCCAACATTCCTCCTCACCAATACAATGGATCACATCTGTTCACAGAGTCTTAAATAAGACCTTCCTTATGCTGACAAAATGCAATGTTATACATTCTATTCCTTTGCCTTTGAAAGGGCCTTTGTAGGCAGTTTTAGTCCTTCCCCTGTCCCACCCCAATAACCAGAAATAAAGCACCTGGAATTTTAAACTATCACTCATGTAAATCAGAATCATCTTCCATCATTCAAAAGCCTGAGCAAGCTCTTAATATAAATGCTTGTTAACAGTTCATTACAAAGTCATGTGCAAAATTGAGGTTGGCTGGGGAGAGGATCCTCTCATTGGGAATAAATTATAATTTTTTAAAAATATAGGTTTTAAATAATTTACAATTCCTTAAAAGCAACCTGAGTTGAGAAGTTTGGGGTTTGTGTTCAGACTCAGCAGAAAGCTTTCAGGCCCCAGACTCCTGAAATTAAAATCAGACCCAAATCCAAACAAATTGTTTCTTCTTATTTGCCACCCTCAGACTCGGAGTATAATTTTCCTTCATCAGGGTCTGAACTTCGGAAGTCAATCCTGCAATCATCTTTCAGTCTGTGAACAAAGTGAAGAGGAAACCTCTGCTTTTCACTGGGAGAATCAGTGATGTGGAGAAATCTGGCGGCTCTACAGAGCACAGCCCAGTGGCTGCAGCCTAAACACACAAGGCTGTTTACTTTCAGTTCTGGAACTGTTGAGTACAGAGGTAAACTGCTTAACTGTGTTTGCCTGCTTAGCATACCATGGGAAGAAGAACCTGATTAAGAGGCAAAGAGACAAGCATCTGATAAACATATTTCGCCCACAAATCACAAGTCTGCCTATCTGCTGCTAAACACAAGGTCAGCATCTCTTTCTGTCTCTCTCTCATGCAGTCCCCTCTTTTATATCAGGACCAAATTTTTGGCTTATTCTTACTTCGGAGTAGGCAGATACTAGATAGCTCATAAGAAAGGAACGATA